>NW_015162479.1:1474339-1488822 GCF_001447785.1 Gekko japonicus
GTGATTTGCTTGTTTTCCCCCACATGTGCCATCAGATAGGCTCGCCAGCTCTGAGTTGGCAATACCTTGGAGATTTTGAGGGTGGAGTCTGAGTGGTGGGTTTAGATTCAGAGGAATTAGCTGTGTTAGTCTGTTGCTGCAAAATAGTCCAAGAGTTCAAATAGCACCTTTAAGACTAACAAATAGCACCTTTAAGACTAACCTTCAAGACTAAGACTGAGTGGTGGGTGTGGCCTTATGACACACTTCTGGTGATGTCAGGGGGTGTGGCCTTATGACACACTTCCGGTGATGTCAGGGGGTGTGACATATGCTAATGAGTAATGCTAATGAGTTCCCCTTGCTCTTTTTTATGAAACGACCCCTGGGAGCACTCATGTTGTTACCAGGGGCATGATTTCAGGAGACACCGTAGATCGGAGTAGGAGGGAGAATGCAGCAAAATTCTCAGAGTAGATAGGATCCATCCCTCTGTGAGTGAATTCAAGACCACTGTGGCTGCAATGCTAAAATCACTTCCCTGTGATTAATATTTTAAGTAAACAGAGCTACCAATTAATGGATAACTTTTAGGTCAAAGAACAAGATGGTATGTGTGTCCCAAGTATGTAAGTCTACTGAAAAATCCCCCCCCCCCCAAAAAAAAAACTTTTGGGAACCAATGTACTTTGTCTCAAAGTGCTGGCACTAAATAAATATCGCTGTTGTAGTTTTTCTTTAACTTGAAAATATTCTCACACACTTATCCCAGCTAAGTTTTACATACTGGAGATGTTGTGGTAAGGAGCCAGAAAAGAAGAGAGAGAAATATTCTGAAACAAAGGAACTAATAAACAAGAGCAAGGGAAATAAAAGAATTGCCTGCTGTAACTATTAAATGGGTAGTCATCTAAGCTTCTAGGAATGAAAATGAGCGCTGACAGCTTTCAGGGCTGGATTGATTAGGGAATGCTTGGAGGATAACCAAGGTCTATGAATGGCATGGGAAATCATGTTGCAGGCGAAAGAATCTCTTATTGTGTTATGAAGGAATACAGCAAAATAATAACAGTCTACAGGGATACTGGATGGCTGCCATCAATATGACACTGCAAGGAAGCAAAATCACACAAAACCATGTGTGGCTTCGCTAACTACCTGCGCAGTTTGTGACATGTGAATGCAAAGTCCCATCAACAGCTCTGCCAAGATTCATTTACAACATTTGTATAGTACCTTTTGGTTAAAAATGCACTCCATTTAGTCTGTCTGAAAGTTTTGTATTCAGATCTGCCACTTTATTATTTATATTTCCATTACAAAACCATTAGCTGGTTTTTATGAAGTGGTTGGTACAAAATGAGTATCTACATATAGACTTAGAGATTCAGTCCTTCCCAAATTCATATACTTTCTGATTTTCTTTCCCCAAGCACACCTATGAGTTGTACTGTGTGTTGAACTGAAAACTTTATTAAGCAGATATGATAGTTATCAATTCCCATCTTGTTATTTTCTGCTGTGAACGTCTATATTTCATAAATCTCTTTGATTCCTGCAATTGCAGCTTCCCCACCTGATTTTTTTCTTTTATAGAAGAAGAAGAAGAAGAATCGGACACTCAGTCTCAGAGTGGCTTACAATCTCCTTCCCTTGCTCTCCCCACAACAAACACTCTGTGAGGTATATGGGGTTGAGAGAGCTCTGAGAGAACTACTCTTGAAAGAACAACTCTGAGAGAACTTTTACTGACCCAAAGTCACTTCTACTAACTACATCTCTAGCTGAGAAAGAGTAAGACTGAGTGTAGTATTTCCGAGAGGAAGGAGGAAATTACCGCAAGAGTAGATTAAGGCTATCAGGGCTTTTGCCTAGAAATGCCCCTCCCCATGTAGCTTCATTAGGTTCCTCACATGGTTGGGAACTCCACGTTTGAAGTAATCAAGTGGGTGGGGCAGATCCTGGTGGCCAAAAGTGCCAGTCTGTGGAAAGAGATTCCCCTGAGTGGGCCTTGCCACATCGTTATTTCTCCTAAACATACGTATGCCTTCTACCAGACATATGAGAGTGCAAATTTGGGGTTGCCAAATCCAGGTTGAGAGATTCCTGGAGATTTGGGGGTGGAGCCTGGGAATGGGGTAGTTTGGGGGGAAGGACCTCAGTGGGTAAAATGCCAGACTCCACCCTCCAAGGCAGCCATTTGCTCCAGAAGAACTGATCATTGCAGTTAGGAGATCAGTTGTAATCCCAGGTTATCTCCAGGCCCCATCTGGGGGTTGGCAACCCTATGCATCAGGGGAAAGAACAGCTGTGATGTACCTGGAAGCTGGCTTGATAAATAGCCTGAGTTTTCCAACCCAACTGAGAAGTTTTAGTATAAAATAAACTTGAATTCAACTCAGCAGAGATTACTTGTACTTGTTTCTCTGTGAAATCCAATTTCTGGAAAGACACCTTCAGAATCATGCCTATGTCAAATTGACACCACATTTTTGATGTCTGAGGACTTGACTTGATTTGCTTTTTTAAAAAATAACAAACACTCTTTTGATGGTTAAAATAATTCTGCAGCCAGTTTAGGGATAGAAAATCAGGCTGCATTTTTTAAATTAGCAGTTGACCTTAACAAACAGTACCTCCTTCCTTCATGAAACAAATTCTGGTCTAGGAACATAATAGTTCACTCAGCAGGACTGAAGAAACATGCAGAGGAAGAAAATTAAATTTGCAGGTAAATATCCAGTTCTAAAGGGTACAGCCATGCCACTGTAAGGTAAAGGTAAAGGTTCCCTTGCTTGAAAGCCAGTCGAATCCGACTCTAGGGTTGCGGTGCTCATCTCCGTTTCAAAGCCGAAGAGCCAGCGCTGTCCGAAGACGTTTCTGTGGTCATGTGGCCGGCATGACTAAACACCAAGGTGCACAGAACGCTGTTACCTTCCCACCGAAGTGGTACCTATTTATCTACTTGCAATTTCTTGCTTTCGAACTGCTAGGTTGGCAGGAGCATGCCACTGTACCCCTGGGTTATTGCACAGGACACTTTTCTACACCCATATTTATTTACAGTGATATGCATTTTAAAAGGTGACATTTAGGTGGTTTCTTATTATCTCCCCAGAATTTGCATGTCAGCATCTGAAAGCTATTATGAGTTTTAAACAAACACATATCAACCCAGTAATACAATAAGCAAATCACACCGAATTTTTTTAAACTTTTACAGCAATTGGTTAGCCTATTTTCTGAGATGGGTTTAGGACAGTTTAGAAAGAACAAAAAATGAATAGTGACAAGCATCTGGGAATGAAGAATGGTCCAGCAGCCTTTTCCACTTAGTCACATCTCACATATAAACTTAATGTTTAACGAATCTGTTGGCCTGCCAAATTGCTCCTCTGAATGCAGGTTTTTGGTGCCAGCTTTGCTGCTATTTAGGAACCCCCAGAGAATGCAGTCCCGAAGCTATTATCTATTACTCCCCAGACTGAAACACACAGAGACTGGTTACCCAGAAGCATATGATGTCCTTGGTCCTGCTAACTTGGATCACAGCTTCCAATGGGATAATTCCCTGGTTTCATACATGCTACAGGGTCATGGCTAGGTCATGCCTTGGTAAAATAAGCTACATTTCTAATGCATATAGTGCAGATTTTGCGCTTGAATGATCCATGGATTAGCAGTGCCATTCTAAGCAGAGTTGCACCCTCTTGGATTCATTAAGGTCAATAGGTTAGAAGAGTGTAACACTGTTTAGGATGGCACTGTAAATCTCCCTGATCGCTAGAGAAGGGAGCACATATCCTTTAAGATCATAGCTGAATCACAAAAATGACCTATCTGTAGAGCACAAATTTGCCCCTGTGTTGTTGGATTCACCATTTGAATGACCTACAGTGTAAATGTTGCTTTTCGTGCCTGAGCAGTCAGTGGTGTCAATCATGTAGGTGATGCTCAAAAACTACAAAACCTACAGTTCCCATGAAGCAGTGTGAGAATGCACATTCATGAACTTATCCGGAGCAAGATACGTTGGCAATCATTAATGAACACCAAGTAATGTAGCTGCAAGGGGCAGAGAGAGATACTTCAATAGTGATTTGCTAACTGTGACACATTAATTTTTAAAATTTAAATAACAAAACAAACAGCTGATGGAAAGTTAGCAGCAGCTGGGGGGGAGACAGATGCAGCAAAATAGTACATGATTGCACAAGTGCAGTAGTCTTTGTTGTTGTTTTTATTCCCCATTGCACAAGTGCAGTAGTCTTTGTTGTTTTATCCCACAGTCAAACATGTTTAAACTGTTTGGACACAGATGAACAATGTGTCAGATGTTTGAGGGTGAAGACTGGGGTTTTCAAGCCAAACTGCCAGGAGATTGAGCATCTCTGATTATCCTACATTATAGCATCAAAGATGGGTCTCAGAAATTATTGATGCAACTCACAGCAAAGCCTAGGACACTTTACTGGTGGATTTAGCAGCTGTGCTTCAGCATGGCTGAAATGGGAATGGAAAAAGTACGGGAAATGTAGGCCAAGAATATGACTAGTAAAGCTAGTTCACCTGAGTTCTATTGGGCTACCGCTGAATCATATAAGTGAGCACCTCCTGGACAGGGGGAGGGGGGTGCGCTGAAAGAGCTTCACAAAACAGACCTGCTTCACATGGCTTCTTACGATGCCACTATACTTGAATCAAATGACATAAATTAATGAACATCAGTACATGAAGCTACATGAATCTGTAGGATGTGTCAGTTTGAAACTACCAATCCTTCCATTGCTACTGACATCACTCTTATTATTGTTGGCACACCTGTAACATGCTTGCCTTCAGAAGCAGTAGAAATTTTAATCAAATTATAAAGTAAGACAGAGAAGTAATGCAATTTTTTTTACAAATGTAACAGTTGTTACAAAGCTTCAAAAACACAAAAGGAGAAAAATCATAGTTCAACTTTTTTGTATGACATTATAAACAAAGCTCATATTTCCATAAACTTAGCAGCCCTTAAATCTTCATGTCTTATACTGTCCCATATCATTTTAGACACTACAGCAATTTTTCCATATTCTCATAGTCCAGTCATTAATAGTAGAGGGTACAGAGGATTTCCAAGAAAACATGAAACATTTTCTTGGAGCAGTTAGTAAGCTCATTATAAGTTCCCTACCTGATGCAGGTACCTGTTTGTTCCGTTTTTTGTTAAAAATGAAATAAAGTTATACATTAAATTTCAGAAGGATATCCGAGATGGAATTTTGGATACATATGTCATAAAGTAAAGAGAGATGCTGTGGTATGTTTTAAAACAAATGCAAGAATCATTATACTGCATCATTTGCACCAACCAAGGTTAAAAGGCCAATTCACGCTAGCCCTGTTCCCATGTTACAGTGAATACACATACATCCTGTACAGGGGTCATTTCGTAGAAAAAGAGCTAGGGGAACTCATTAGTATAACTCATTAGCATATGCCACACCCCTGACATCAGGGGCCCGGCGGTGGGCCTGCAAGGCCGGCAGGAGTGCAAGGAAGCCCCGCGAAGGCTCTCCCTGGCCCCAGGCAGGCAGGGGTGGGGAGAGGTGGGGAGGAAGCAACTTACCCTCCCTCTTCTCCTGCCTCCTCCTGGCTGAATGAGGGCCAGAAGCGGGGCGGCCGGAAGCAGGGGGCAGGGCTTCATCATGTGCCCTGCCCCCTGCACCTCACCCAGGGGAACTGCGTTCCCCCGCGTTCCCCCCCGAAATGACCTCTGATCCTGTACGAATGTGCAAACACCTGTTTGTAAGAAAAAGCACATTAACTTTACAAGTGAAAGCTGGGACCAGTACCTGAATAAATGTGGGACATGCTCAGCTGTACACAGATTAAATGTAACATGAGAATTACTCACTAAATGTATAAAGAAAAATCGAGTTTATTTATTTATTTAGGATATATTTATGCTACCTCTTCATAATCCTGCTCAAGGTGGCTTACACTTAAAATCTACTATACTAAAATACATGCCATTAAAACGCAAGCCATTAAAACATTGTACACAGATTGTATGTGTATTCGCTGCATTCCCTGTAACTTGTGAACAAGACTAATGCAATTCTGGGCACTGGGGTCAGGGAAGGAAAATGGGACTTTCCTTCTTATTTTGCCTAGGAGCCACTAGGTGGCAGTTTTACAAATACCAAACAGTTTTCTGTCCTGTGCTATGACTGAGATAATAATGGTTAGAGATTTATATACACTATTGAAATTAATTCTCATCCACACCTGAAGTTTACCCATCTTTTGACAGAAAGTGCACAAATTTCCCTTTACTGTTCAAACAAGAGAGAGATCAGAAAACAGGAGGAACATAGAGTGGTCTAGCCAAAGTTCTTTCATATCTTATAGAGTTCAGTGGTCGAGTTAAACATATGTTTATTTATGCGGGAAAGTACAGTACGACTTGGCTGGATTATACCCAGTATATTCAATGGATTAATAGGGTGATGGACTCTATGATAAAAGAGGAAAGAAGGGGTCAGTTTAGAACTCTTTTTAAGTTACCACCAATGGAGAAGTCATTCAGTAAACAGTGGTAAAAAGATACATTTATCTCATTTTTTCATTGCACTATGAATACTGAGGACAGAACTGGGGATGTGGTTATTTCTTTGGGTTTCATTAATGTATAAGAAAAGCATGAAATATTATGAAAGCCCTTTCAGACAAACACATCTGTTTGAAATTGTCACTTGAGGTTAGAGAGCAGAGTATAGGATAGTTAAGTTGTGTGATTTTAAAGATCACCTTTGAGGTGGGGGCCAATACTATTGGCCTCCCAACCAAAACAAAAACAATAATCTTCTTTGTTCCACAAACTGTTGCACACAAAGTCACTGTTGGTCTTGGAAGATGCTTTGGGTAAAATAAACTTGCAACACATGTTGATTGTCAAGCTAAATGCAATTTTGTCTTAACTAAACCAATATGGCTTGCTGCAGACACCAAGCTGTATGCTTAGGCTAGATCTAACTGTTGGAATATGCAAGGTCTATAGTGCAGCCTTATGAAGATCTGAAGATTATCCTGCAGGAGGACAGCTGAAGGACAGGTAGTTAGCATAGCTAGACTAGGGACTTCTCACATTTTCAAACTGTGTCCTGCGAGTCCTGTAGAGCTTCCTGTTGCTCTTTGTTCCTTTTACAGCAGTTAGACTGGTTAGTTTAGGCTTTCTCTCTGTATGTTCTTTAACAGTTTGTTCTTCTTCAATAAGCCAACTTATTTTTCTCTAAACAGTTAGTGCTCCACTTCCTTGAATATTTAAACTCTGCCAGCACTAACAACAAGAACTATGAAAGAGTTAGTCCTTTTCAGGACACTGACATGCTTTCCTTCTCATAGGATTAACATTTTTCTTCTTAGTGTCTACCAGCTTCTTCTATTGGTTTCTCCAACTTTAGAACCAACACCAGTGCCATGGCTGCAACTGGGACCTTGCTTCCTTCTGTAGCCAGTAATCCACTATCTATTAAACTTATCCATCACACTCAGATTGTTCCATGCAACCCTAACTGCCCTTTCTGCTGCCACTTTCCTTATTGTCAGCTTCCTGTGGCAAATTATATATTCACAAGAAGAGGGACCCGTGATACTCGCGGGAGGGGTATTCCCCCCAGCTCCCGACTTGTGGAAGCAGAAGGACCTCAGGGCTGAGGAGGAAGTGGCCACAGGTAAATTCCCCCCCACCACTCTGGTGGTGAGGCCTGAGCGGCTTCCAGCAACTGGGCCACCAATCTCTCCTCCCCAGCTCTGGCAGTGAGGCCTGAGCGGCTTCCAGCCACCGGGCTGCCGATCTCTTCCCCCCCAGCTCTGCCGCTGATCTCTCCCCTCCCCCAGCTCCAGCAGTGAGGCCTACGCGGCTTTCAGCCACTGGGCCATCAATCTCCTCCCCCCAGCTCCGCCACCAATCTCTTCCCCCCCCAGCTCCGGCGGCAAGGGCTGAGCGGCTTCCAGCCACTGGGCCCAACAATCTCTTCTCCCCCCCAGCTCCAGCGATGAGGCTTCTAGCCGCTGGCCACCACAGAGCTCACTGAGCATTATCTACGCATGCGCAGGGAACACTCTTTTACTTTTGGGGGGATTTAAGTATCCCCCCTATAGTTTTTTTATAGATTTCAGATTTTTCTGCATATCTGGGGATTGCTCCAAATGTCCAGGAAAATCTCTTTGCCCCCTAGGTGCCCCTGATGTGTGGATTTAGATATCCACACTCAGGGGGCACCTTGGCTATTAGTATATAGACAAGAGGCGGGACTCACGAAACTTGTGGGTGGGAAGTATTCCCCAAAGCTCCTGGCCTGCAGAAGCAGGAGATGTGGCAGTAGGTGAGCCCAGCCTTCTCCCTCCCCCCTCCCTTCCCCCCAGTGGCAGTGGCAAGGCCAGCCTGCCAAGCATTCTCCCTCCCCCTCCCTCCCCCCCAGTGGCGGTGGCAAGGCCAGCCTGCCAAGCTTTCTCCCTCCCCCCCAGTGGCAGTGGCAAGGCCAGTCCACCAAGCTTTCTCCCTCCTCCTCCCTCCCCCCCAGTGGTGGCAGTGAGGCCAGTCCGCCAAGCTTTCTCCCTTCCCCCCCAGCAGCAGCAGTGAGGCTGGCCCGCCAAGCTTCTCTCCCCAGCAGTAGCGTCGGCGAGCCCAGCCTGCCAAGCCTTCTCCCGCCCCTGTCCCCTGTGGCGGCGGCAAAGCCTTCTCAGAACTTTCCCTGCACATGCGCAGGGAATGCTCCTTTACTTTTGGGGGGGATTTCAGTATTCCCCCTATAGTTTTTTACAGTTTTTAGATTTTTCTGCACACCTGGGGATTGCCCCAAATGTGCAGAAAAATCTCCCTACCCCCCAGGTGTGCCCGATGTGCAGATTTAGATATCCGCACGTGAGGGGTGCCTTGGCTATTAGATATATAGATGAGGGGGGAAAGGTCTCCATTTGACTGTAGAGCTCAAAGGGTCTTAGGAGTCTTCAACAAAAATCCAGGTTATTTAACTACATGAAAACATTCTCCCCAGACCTACAACAATACAGGATAATAATTACTAACCTGGAATGCTCTGATTTGTTCGTCCTGCTGTATATACTTTTGTTGTTGAAGGCTTTCGCAGCTGGAGTTCATTAGTTGCTGTAGATTTTCCAGGTTGTGTGGGCGTGGTCTTGGCATTATAGAACCTGACATTTCACCAGTAACTGTGACTGGTATCCTCAGAGGTGTAACACAGAAAAATTGAGTACTCTCTGTGTCAAGGTGAGAAGAAAATTACCTGCCTACCATTTTCTTCTCACCTTGACACAGAGAGTAGTCCATTTTTCTGTGTTATACTTCTGAGGATGCCAGTCGCAGTTACTGGTGAAACGACAGGTTCTACAATGCCAAGACCATGGCCACACAACCCGGAAAATCTACAGCAACTAATAGTATATACTTTTGTTTAGATGTCCAATGCTCTCTTCTTCAGGTGGAAGTGAACTGGATTTTACTGTGTGAACTGGCAAAATCCAGTTGGAAAGTACATTGAAAATGGATTGAAAGTGGATTATTTAGTGTATGTGATTGCAGCCAAGGTTTCTAAATAGGCAAACTATGGATTCTAGGGCTGCAATCACACACACTAAATAATTCACTTTCAATCCATTTTCAGTGCACTTTCGAACTGGATTTTGCCAGTTCACATAGTAAAATCCAATTGGAAAGTGGATTGAAAGTGGATTAGTTAGTGTGTGCGATCGCAGCCTAACATGTAACAGTCAATATGTTAATACCTGGGTGAGAAAACCCTGTCTCCTTCAGCAGTTGTTGCCACACACTCTGGTCGTTCCTCTTAACCTTAATAACCATTTCCACATAAGGAGTTTAGAGATTATCACTTTCACTCTTCCCTGGACCCCCTCCTTCAGTTCTTTGTCATATCCTGTATTAGTATTGATTTAGAAAAATCCAGGGCACAAGGTAAATATTTGCATAGGTAAATATTTTCTTAAAATATCTGCCAAATATGTGCATAGGTAAAGATTTCTTTAGAATATGTGCCAAATAAAATATACACGTGTCAAGATACCATGACTGTAAAGGAAATGCCTCTTCGGAGGCACCAATGTGGGCCTAAAGTCAACCTATATAATCAGACCTACCAAAAACTCAGTGCAGATGAACCCTCAGGAGTTCGGTGTTAACCTTTTCTTTTCCCATGGCCTCTGTGCATGGTACAGCACCACTTTGAAAATCAGGTACTCCTTGTTGTTCAGTCGCACAGTTGAGTCCGACTCTTCGCGACCCCATGGACCACATCACGCCAGGCCCTCCTGTCTTCCATCGTGCTCCGGAGTTTGCTTAATTTTATGCTCGTTGCCTCAATAATAATAATAATATACTTTATTGTCATTGTACACAGTACAACGAAATTAAAGGTGCAATCATTTCAGTGATCTACAGCCATACACATATACACTCACACAACCATTCACAACCATCCCATAGCTCCCTTAAGGTTCACATTGCAACCTAAACCACCAATGTCACCCAAATTCCAACTTCATACAGCATTTAAAGCAATAATAGCTCTCGAATAAAAACTGTTTTTTAATCTGTTTGTCCTTGTTTTAATTGTCCTGTATCTTCTACCCGAAGGCAGCAGTTCAAACAAGGAGTGTTCAGGGTGTGACAAATCCTGCACTATCTAACTCCTAGTTCTGCATTTAGCAAAGTTCCCAAACACAGTAGGATCAGAAGAAGAGATTGGATTATACCCCGCCCTTTACTACCCGAAGGAGTCTCAGAGTGGTTTACAATCTCCTTTCCCTTCCCCTCTCCACAATAGACACCCTGTCAGGTAGGTGGGGCTGACAGAGCTCTTTCGAGGACTGCTCTTGAGAGAACAGGTCTGAGAGAACTTGTAACTGACCCAAGGTCACACTAGCAGCTGCAATAAATCTTTTAATGCGATAGATATGCAAGAGGTCAGTGTCCTACAAATTTCCAGATTCTGAGGTGCCTAGCTCCCACACTTTCACATTCTTTCCCAATTTACAACTGTACAAACACAGTCTGGTGTAGTGGTTAAGTGCACAGACTCTAATCTGGGAGAACTGGGTTTGATTCCCCACTCCTCCACTTGCAGCTGCTGGATGACCTTGGGCAAGCCATAGTTCTGTCAGATCTGTTCTCTCAAGGACAGTTCTGGAAAGAGCTCTCTCAGCCCCACCTACCTCACAGGGTGTCTGTTGTGGAGAGGGGAAGGGAAAGGAGTTTGTAAACTGCTGAAACTCTTAGTGAAGGGCGGGGTATAAATCCAATCTCTTCTCTTCTTCTTTTTCTAGGTACCCAAAGCTAGGCCACTCTATAAATATCCTCTGGTCCTGCATGTACAGCTTTCTGAAGTGCACTGAATATGTTTTAGGTACTGGTGCTTTGCATCAACTATACCAACTATTTACAGGGTTGCCCTTTAGGAAAGGCAAGGGAGCAGTTGTCCTCACTCTCTGTTTCAACGTATAGGTGCTCCTCAGGAGCATCTGTAATTCTGTATAATTCTGGTCAACTAGCTAGGTTTACTAGGCGTACACACTAGTTTTGTAAATCCTACAGTTATGTTACTATACATTTTTTCATTTCTGGAATTTAACAAATAATCCAACAAGGTTTTCAAGAAGCTTTAAAATGTCAAGTATAAATTTAAGCTTATGCAACAAGTACTGCTGTGTCAATACAGAAGATGTAAATTGGGACTCCCATGAGCTGCAGAGAAGAGCAACCTCCGAGCATAATATAGGAGCCAGTTAAATAGGAATACTCAATGACTAAAATTTCTTTTGAGCTCACATGATTTCAGAAAAATACAGGCATAAACTCAAGGATCTGTCTTCAGTGGCAAGAATCATTATGTTGCTTTGGCTGAGTGAGTCTGTCATCTTGGACAAGATCCATAGGAAATTTTCACATGGCCTCTGGGAGATTTTCACAAAGTTGCATGGGCTGTGGTCCCAACAGGATTGTGCTTTAGCTGCAGCAGTACTGCAACAACTCAAGCCAGCTCTTAAATCAGGCTGTCTGATAAGGACCATTTCTAAGGCCTCACATATACTTTTCCATATATGTCAACGAAGAGGGAAAATACATCCAGAGGTCTTGAATCTTGTGCCAGTTTCCAAAGACACCAGAACATTGCACTTGGTTAAGGACTAAGAGCAAACTTGAGTGTAGAGAGATTATAGATTTGTACTGTATGTAGTTAAAGTAACCTGAACTTCCTCTGCACTAGGGGCCAGTTCGCTGAGTTTTTGGAAGCCTTTGTTTCCTTTAAAAACCACAAAAGACATGTGTAATATTGAGACATTAATGCTACCCAGACTAAATTCTAGACAAATCTTTCTCCAAGGACTTGAACAGAGGGGAATAGATTATTTTCTCACGTTTAACTGGTTGGCAAAGAAAACTTGCCATACTGAATTATAACAGACTTACTGAATTATAACAGACTGATACAGCCTGAACTGGATTAACTATTTCTGTAATTATCACACTGGGGAAAGTAACTGTGACTTTTCTGTGGAGGGAAAATGTTGCACTTCTGGAGTTTAGCATGGCTAAACTAGGATCTCCTTGGTTAAGGCAATAATCCATATAATTATTCTTTTGATGCCACATTAAGGTATAGGTGTGAACAAAAATGACTGAGATGAATAACAGTTTATAAATCCTGGATCTTTTCTGTAATTGTGTAATCCCAGCTTTCAAAAACAAAGGTTGTTTCAGATGCAGGAAATCTGAACCGCTCAGAAAGAAACACCTTTCCTTCTAAGTACATTTTAATCTCTCTTTCTGATGCTATTGAAGTTCAAAGCTGATAAGACTGTATCAAGGGGCTGTATGTAAGCCATGGTAATGGAACACTTATCCAAGTTGTAGTGATAAATAAATAAAGCTTTCATGTAAACTGGGCTGCCCAGACCAGTCCAGGTATATTATTATACCCATTGTAATGTTCCCTTTTACTTGTTGGTCAGAATTAGGATACTCAATCAGGTTTCTGCTGTTAGATTCATATGGCAGAGACAGGTGTACTCAAGAGAACTACTACTTATTCCCAAGGAGACACCCAAGCATCTGGTTTCAGAACAAGGAAGCTCATGCAGACAAAGGCTGTGGTCACACGAGCAGTTCATGCCAATATCCTCATAGTACCTTTGTGGATGTAAACAGCACAGTCAGACAACTACATCTGCCTTCCATGCCCCAGTCATCAGCACCTGGGTCCAATGTGTCCTGGAAGTGGAGTTCGCCAACACCAGGGAAAGTCCGGTCTTTACATATGCCAGCTCTTCCACCCAGCATTTCCCAACAACTGAACCCCCCTGTTGCCAAGTTGAGCCGTTTGGGAAGTCTGAACCTTCCCTTCTGTTTCCACCTCCTTTGGGGTTTTGTTTTGATCAGGTAGCAATGAGCATATAAATGTGTAAGTTGTCAATCACTGCAGTCAAGTAGTCATTCAGGATCGGGAATCCTTGGGGGAGTTGTTTTCAAGTGTCAAAACCCCCCCCCCCAAAAAAAACACGTCTCATGTTTCTGCATCAGAGTTGCTTTCTGAGAGCATCCCATGATTGACAAAAGGGTAAATGCATTGAAGTCAATGGGTCTGCTGTCATGTAAGATGGCGGCGGCGGCGGGTGTTCCAGCTTCTCCGCATTAAGAGAGATTTCAGACTGCCTGCTCTATTCTTTGGGCAAGGAACTCTCGGTCACTACCCTGCTTACGCCTTTCTACTTGTGCGAAGTATGCGGGGAAGGGCAACAAGCGGGACGAGTGGGAGTGCTGTGTTGTATTTTCCCCCCTCCGGCGTGGCCTATCGCTACAAACTGCGGCGTTGGAACCACGACCCGGAGTGCGACAGCACCCAGACTATCTGGCCGGCAGCGTGGGGTCGATTGGGCCGGGGGAATTGCAGAGCAACGCGGCGGCCCTGGCGGGAGCCTCTTCTTCTATACTTGAGGTCCCCTTGGGCTGTCCTGAATATCTGCCTGCTTCCCCTTGGAGCGGACCGGGACCGCCGGCCCAGGACCATTGGCCTGGGACCACCAAGTCGGACCGCCGAGACCTACCGGGGGTGCCGCGGTGCAGCGGGGGGCCTCTTGGTGCCGGCGGAGCGGCTACGGAGGGACCGGAGGCCTGTCAGCTGGGCGGCCATTCCGGGAGCGGCAGCTTGGAACGGAACGGCGAAGGAGTCGGCGGGGCCGATCGGGAGGCGGCGGAGTGGCAGGGAGAGCCGGCGGGGACGAGGACGAGGCTGGGCCGAGCTTGTGGGCCCATTCCAGACTGCCCGGTGTGCACCGGTAAAGCCCCGAGTTTGGACTATTGGAACGGCACGGCGAAGGAGTCGGCGGGGCCGATCGGGAGGCGGCGGAGCTGGCAGTGAGAGCCGGCGGGGACGAGAACGAGGCTGGATCGAGCTTGTGGGCCCATTCCAGACTGCCCGGTG
>NW_015162479.1:1492064-1538764 GCF_001447785.1 Gekko japonicus
CTCCATGTATCTTGTAAGTTGTAATTTATGCTGTTTTTAATGTATTTGGTTTTATAGCACTTGTGCCTTGTAAGCCGCCCTGAGCCTGCATGCGGGGAGGGCGGGGTAGAAATGGAATTAAATAAATAAATAAATAAATAAATAAATCTGCACTTTACCCCCCATGTATTCCACAGAAGAGAGGCAAAGGGAAGGAGGCTGAGAGAGGCCGAAGTACTTGGCAGAGGGATTGTAGAGCTGTTAAAAAGGAACTGGAGCTTCTGATACACGCTTATGCTCATGGGTGAAAGACCAAAAAAAGAATGCTGTAAGAATCTGAATGATCGACCATGGGGCAAGCATGCAGTGAAGCCATTTCAGGGTGGGATGTCTGATCAAAACTTCCCACAACTATTCAAACCACTGCAAATAGAGGGGCAGCCAAATTGCACCAAGCCTCCAGTGTGACCACAGCCAGAGGTATTTATTTATTTATTTAAGTTATACCCCACCCTCCCTGCTGAAGTAGGCTCAAGGCAGCTAACATTTGGCGTCATAAAACAGCATAAAACCAACCGGATACAATACACAATACAATTAAAAAACAAAACAGATTAGAACTATATAAACAACATTTTCATAAAGTGCCATGTATAGTTTAACTATATGTCTCAGGGGTAGGTAGTATTGTATGGCTATTCAGATCTAGGCCACCAATAGCAAATCAACGGGGGGGGGGTGGACGTCCGCTGCTTCAATCAAGAGCCTGGTGGAAGAGCTCCATCTTACAGGCCCTGCGGAATTGTAATAAATCCTGCAGGGCCCTGATCTCATATGAGAGCTAATTCCACCAAGTAGGGGCTAGGTTTGAAAAGGCCGTGGCCCTAGTTGAGGCAAGTCAGAAGTCCCTGGGGCCAGGGACTACCAAAAGATGTTGGTTGGTAGATCTCAGTGCTTTTCAGGGCTCATATGGGGAGAGGCAGTCCCAAAGGTACGCTGGCCCCTGGCTGTATAGGGCTTTAAAGGTAAGCACCAACATATTACCAGCAATGGCCTGCCTTGTTGTTTGATGAAGTTAGCTATGCAGCAGGATAAACCAGAGGGGTACAGGAATCGCACACCACTTGTATACTGAAGTCCGGCACAGTAGGAAGACTCCAGATTTGAAGAGTAAATTAAATAGTTTTTATTAACGTATTTCCCTAATTACAAGCACACTAAACGTTCAAAAAGAGCAAGCAATACAGAACTAAGAAAGCAGAGGTGATTGATAGCGAATAGAGGGGTCAGTTATGGGGTGATACAACCTGTGCAGAAGTGCAGGGGTCCATGGATATGAGATTATGGCCTGAACCCTAAAGGTTTAGGGGTGGACTGCCAGTTGTCATCAGGGCAAAGGCACATAGTCTGAGGCCATGTGCTCTGAGGGATATAGACATTGGAAAACAATGCAGACCAATGGGCGGCCCTGGGGGCTGGTCTGAGATGAGAACAATAGATTACCTGGGCCAATGATGAGTCTCAGGGGTGTGTGGCATCAGGATGGGCACCAGTGAGCTTCCAGAGGGGCAGAGACAGGCTTTAACAATAGCCATAATGGGATTAAGCTAGGTGCTGGATAGGTGGCTGGGAGTGTCCATTGTGGAACAGTAGAGTAGCCTGGCATTTCCTTGAAGGCAGACAAAAGAGGTGATGTTTCTTAATGAGCAGCTGAATGAACCTGAATGTGAGACCATTCACTGTACACGGAAGGTTAATGTTTACCTTGATAAGTCTGGCATAGGTGTAAGAATGCAGATATCTTAGACAAATATATGGAGACAGGAATGAGAGGATTATTCCAAAGGTATTTCCTGACATATAGGTGAAACAGGAGAGGGGGGTGGAAACATGCAACATACTTCATTCATGACAGTAGCACAGATCAGAGGCTCTTTGTCCCTGCCTGCCTGTACATTTGACAGACAAAAGACTAGCCATTCGGTCAGTAGAAGATGCCTGAGGCAGGGGCAGAGACTTGCCCATTCTAGTCTTTTTTGGACTGAGCTGACAGGAGAGAGGTGGGGGGGTTGCTTGCTTGGCAGTGCAGGCAACCTTGAGAATCTTCACTTGGCCTGAATTTTCTCAGCCAAGATGTGGTTCTCCTAGCGTCCCAGCAAAAGCCACTGTTTAAGCCAAGCCTGGCTTCATGAGGGCACTGCTTGTGGAGGTTCAGAGGTCGTTTTGGGGTGTCTCTGTCTTGGGAAAGACCACCCCGGGCTCAGGGCTGAGGAGGCTGGCTACAAACACCTTGAAATGGATCCGGTATTCAATGGGCACCCAGAAAGGCATCACTGTCAACACCCATGCTGCCCTGTTCTGTACCAGCTGCAGCTACCAGAGCTGAGTCAAGGGTAGGCCCATATAGAGAGAGTTCCAATAATCCAATCTGGAAGTGACCATTGCATGGGTCACTGTAGCCAGGTCGCGTGGGGTGAGATAAGGGACCAGCTGCCTGATCTGTCTCAGATGGAAAAAGGCAGACCTGGAAGGGCAGTGATCATAAGGACTCAAAGGAGCTTACAAAGAAAATGGGGGGGGGGGGGGGGGGGAGTTTCAAAGTTTTTTTAACATGTTTAATGCTTTGGAGCATGTGTTCAGCCTGACCATTGGACTGGATATGTAAGGGAGATGCCCCAGTCAGAAGCAAAAGGTTTAATCACTGAACCAGTGAAAGTCACAAACAAGATCTTTAGGAATACCATGAAGTGCAAATGATGATTTCATCTTGACTATAACCATGCCTTCTGTTGTCTCTGGCAATAACAAAACTTCAGGATATTCTGAATAACAACAACTCTAAGATAGTACTGGCTATTGAAATAAAAAATATTAACAAGTTTGAACCAAGGCAAGTCTGGGATCACTTGTGAGATCACTGGCTCTCTACAGTTCCTCAGTTGAAGTTCCTGACATGGTGCCCAGTGTTTGACCCACTGCTCTATGTGAGCATTTATGTTGTGCCAATACATGATTTGACAAGTGCCTGCCTTTGACCTCTGCATGCCTTGATAGGAGGAATGAAGGAAGGACCGTGTAACACCATGTCCCTTAGTGAATGAAGATTTTAGGACCTATCATAAGCAAGTAATCTTGAATTCTGATTTGGTCTCTGAGAAGCCAGTAATGTCTGGCTTAACCCGCTTCCTTCTGCATGGTCATCCTTCAACATTCTCCAGTTCTCCCCAAATTTCCCCATAAAAGATAAGTCTGATGGAGTTTTGCAATGCTTTATTACTGACCAAAGGGTATAACCTGGAATCTTCCTGTACAGTGCTGGAGACTGAGGGAGACACAGGACCACTTTTGATACCATGTATAGTACTCATTCAGGTCCTGGCTTTCAGGTGCATATAGCAGAGACAGGTGTGTTGAAAACAGCACCTATTTACCAACAAGGAGATTGGAACAAAGGAGCTCATGCAGTCTATACTTTTGGCTAACAGATGGAAATAATCTAGCAGGGACCTCATCCCATGAGAGTAAACCAGTTCACTCAACTATCAGGAAGGAAGCATACCATTCCATTATAATGTATACAATAAACATATCACATCAATAAAGAATGTGTAACTCTTAGGACTGCTGGTAAGATTCTATCTCTTCTTTCCTGACTTCATCTGACTCAGTCTCTAGTTTCTTCTTGCCTGTTAAAGTGGGAAGTCCACCAGTGAATGAGCTTTGGACAATGACATCTGCTTATGTACGTGTACACTGATTAGTTGTTTTTAATTATCTGGTAATACCAAAATGCCAGTCGCAGAACTTCCTCTTCCCAAAATGACATTATTCAAAGAGGTTCCACTTCAGGTTACTAGTATAGCATGCAGAATGGCTCCATGACTTTTTCATTGCTCCAAATTAAAATGTGAAATTTTGTCATGGCCAGGGTAATCATTCAGAGTCTGGAGTGCCTTTTATCCTTCTTTTATTTTTTCCCCCAATAAGCAATCTAAAACGGTACCCCTGTTAGTTATTAACTCAGGAAGTGATCTCATCCACATGCAACTAAAATAGTATTTAAATGTAAGTTTGAAAGATCCACTTTAGCCTCTTTACTTAGGAGTGGGCAGTCATCCAAAGTGACTTTATGCCAAGAAAAAAAAGTTCTCTTTGCAGGCAAATTAAGATAGGGTCACTTACATGGAACCTTTCCAAAAAAAAAAAAAGAATAGCTAGATGGAAAAAATATCCGTGGTACAGCAAAACTAACCACTGGATTTACCTGAAAGTTGTGGAGGGGGAAAGACTGGTTAGGAGGCAGACTATGAGGAGAGATAACACAACTCGCCTCCCTTAGGAAAGAATCTCATGAGGATCAAAAGGAGAGCAATTTAAAGTGCAGAAAACAGATCGGTCCCTGCCCAGCTGGAGCACTGACAACATACTTTTCCTTGGCTCAGTTTCTTAGAAGGCAGGGATGCCTAAAGATCTTGGAGTGTTCTGTTAAAACAACAAAGCACTTATATATTTCACATTGATGTATAAATTCAGAATAGGAATGACAGAAGAAGACTATTATCTTTTGATGTCTGATGTTCAAAAAGCTGAAGTCCTAATCAGGTGTCAAATACTGCAATCCTAAGCAGGTCTACTCAAAATCCTACTCAAGTCTACTCAGTAGGGTTTACAGTCTCTCTGTGCGGTGTTAAGCGTAAGGCATCAGCCGTCCACATGACACACTCAGCATGTGGCTGTACATCTGAAAGCCAGACTGAAAAGCTTAGCTGCCATGAGCTGAAAGAACTATGTGAAATAAGCCTAAGGCTGAAATCTTGGGCCCACTGACTTGCATGCAAGTCTGCCTGAACCCGCTAGCCTTAATTCTGAGAAAATGTGAATAGGGCTGGTCAGTGCATGTGCTTGGAATTGTAAAACTTGGTTCCTCTTTTCTGATGAAGAATGCCATTTTAATAATTGCATTCTAGCTGAGAAGTACACGCAGCATTGTACAAATTTGGGGTTAATTAAATTGGTTCAGTGCCTTTTCTATGTGAGTGCAGCCCATCTGCTCAAATTGAGGATTAAAATTTCAGCTGTAGTGTGAAATTCAAATGAGGGCGTTTTAAAGAAGCAGGTGGAACAGAATGAGCAATTGCTTCTGGCAGAAGCACCTAGTGACATGATATTATGAGTATTCATGCTTGAACTTTGCTACAAGGGGCAGATATGGCCCTTAGCTTGTGCGACATATGCACAGCTGCAAAGAATGCTGGAACTCTGTCCCCACTATAATCAGGACTGGACAAATAATGAAACACTTTGAATGCTCAAGGGCTCTTCACAAGGTTTCAGAAAAAGATGAAGAGGAAGAACCTATGTTCAACAGTATTTTATGACTTAATCACACACAAGGAATTTGTGAATATGAACTAAAAAATATGCCTGATAATGTGACAGAGTTGTCAAGAGAATAGCTAAGAGTGTATGCCTAAACCAGCTATATCACTTGTACTTTCACTGTCGTCAGTGCTACAGTCAGGAACTGCAGCCATTCAGCATTAAAACAGTTACAATTTCACACAGACACAAAGCTTTATTGAATCAACAGAGTATTTCTGTCAGAGAGAGAGAGAGAATTATTTATTTTGGAACTCCTCATTAAACACAAGAATCTCAGCCTATTGAAATAGGATTAATTTATTTCTTGGGATATTTCTCTCAGTCTCACGAGTCATTAATCTACTATTTCTATAAGGTAACACAGGATACCTGCTCTATTCATGCTTCTTTATCAGTCCCTAGATCCCTTCCAATCTGTTTTCAGATTGGGACTGAAACATCCTTGGTCACCCTGGTAGATAACATGGGCTAGGAGAGGGACAGAGGGAGTGCAACTCTGTTAATTCTCCTGGACCTCTCAGTGGCTTTCAATGTCATTGATCATGGTATCCTTCTGGACTGCCTATCCAGAGTGTAATTAGAAGGCATTGTTCTTTGGTGGTCCCGGTCCTACTTGGAGAGTAAATTTCAAAAGGGTGTGTAAGAAGACTGCTAGAGGACAATACCACTCTAATGACAGAAAGTGAAGAGGACCTAAAGATCCTCTTGCTCAGGGTAAAAGAGGAGAGTGCAAAAGTTGGCTTGAAACTCAACAAAAAAAAAACTAAGATCATGGCATCCAGCCCCATCACTCCTTGGCAAACTGAAGGGGAAGTCATGGAAGCAGTGACAGAATCCACGTTCCTGGGATCCAAGATCATTGCATACGGTGACTGCAACCATGAAATTAAAAGATGCCTGCTCCTTGGGAGGAAAGCAATGGCAAACCTAGACAGCATAATAAAAAATAGAGACATCACCCTGCCAACAAAGTCTATATGGTCAAAGCAACGACATTCCCAGTAGTAATGTATGGCTGTGAGAGTTGGACTATAAGGAAGGCCAAGCACTGAAGAACAGATTATTTGGAATTATGGTGCTGGAGAAGATTCTTGAGAGTCCCTTGGATTGCAAGGAGATCAAATCAGTCAGTCCTAAAAAATTCTACCCTGACTGTTCCCTGAAAGGCCAGATACTGAAACTGAAGCTCAAATACTTTGGCCACCAAATGAGAAGGGAGCACTCACTGGAGAAGACCCTGATACTAGGAAAAATTGAAGGTCAAAGAAGAAGGGGACAGCAAAGGATGACATGGTTCGACAGTGTTATCGAGGCAACGAACATGAAATTAAGCAAACTCCGGAGCACAATGGAAGACAGGAGAGCTTGGTGTGATGTGGTCTGTTGTGGGAAAAATAAACTGGTTCAGAAAATTTAAAACCCATTTATACAATTAATTTCATAAATAAATCATAGTATTTTTCTCTCCTCTATTTCTGTAACTTTCCAAACAGCTAGCAGCACGACTCCCAACATGACTTTGCTAGGCCTTTGTCTCAAGAGATCTCTTTCCTCCATCTTAACTAGCATCTGCATTACATTGTTCATGAACCTAAAGAATTTGGAAACATTTAGACCTAAGGAATTTGGAAACATTTAAGAATAAAAGATTGGTATGCACCTGCCATTAAGAAGGAAGCCAGGATATTTGCAATACTAAGGCTTGCCCACATGCAGAAACCCACATCTCACCTCCAGCCATCAGACGGTGTCTGAATGTCTGCCCTGATCAAGAAAACAAAGGACATCCTGAAATTGTAACATTCTTGTGTTTGTCATTTAGAAATTCAGGTGCTATCTTGTATTGTTTTGCAAAGGAGCATCAGGGTGCCCCATTGCCTCTGGAATGTGTGAATATCTCCTAGGCACTGATGGCCCATATTAACAGGGCAATTAGATTAATTGCTGCAGTTTATAATTTCTATGGTTCTATTGAAATATATGGGACCAAAATGGTATAAAAAGGGGCCAGAAGCTTCATTTCAGCACTGACTCTCGAGATACAGGGAAGGCTTTGTCTTTCATGGTCTCTGGGGGTCAGTCCAGAAAGCTTTCTGTGCATGGGGAATCTTTGTTTTATATATATATATATAACCACTGACTGTCTTTTTTTTCCCTTGAAGTAAGTATTCTGTTTTGTATTGCTTGCATGTCTTTAGCTAATAAACTATTTTATTGTTTAAATAACCTTGTGTTGCATTTCTGCTAACTTTTCTTTAACATTCTACCCGCCTTGGTAAGAGGCACACACCAGACCATTATGAATCTAGAGGTGCAGGTAACACTATACAGGGTTAGTTTAGACTGACAAGTGCTACAGGTGCATTCTTACAACATGGTCCATGGGGTCTCGAAGAGTCGGACTCGACTGTGTGACTGAACAACAAAAAAGAGGACTGCTTTTCAGCCCTTTGGCTTATGGGGATGCACAAGGTCCCATCTTGTTCCCTATGCTCTTTAACAACTACATTAAAAGTGCTTGGAAATTACAACGGGCAAAGAACTCTGCAGCCAGGATGTTGACTGGAGTGGGTCATAAGGACTAATTTGTTTCTGAGCACCATTCAAGGTGCCAGACTTTATCTTCAAAGGCCTATATGGTTTGGGACCAACAGGCCTGAAGGGCCACCTAAACCCTTACGAACCTACCTGACCATTATGGTCATATTTGGGGGTCCTGCTTCAGGTGCCCTGCCTTCTGAGATTAGGCAGGTAGCAACCTGAGAGAGGGCTTTCTCAGTCATGGCACCAGAGCTCTAGAACGCTATTCCCAGGGAGATTCATCTGTCCCGTTCTGTCGTTGTCTTCCACCAGTGGGTGAAGACTTCTTTTGTTTTGTTTAGCATTTCCTCAATGGTCCCTCTTTCCTAACCAATGTTTTATATTTTGTATATATTTTAACTGGTTTATGTGTATGTTTACTCTGTTTTTTAACTCTTTAAAAAGTTATTTTAATTAGGTATGTTTGGGAGGGGGGTTATTTAGTAGTTTTAGAATTTTTTATCATGTATGTTTTAAATTGCAAGCCACTTTGGTGGCTCTTGTAAGGGCAGAAAATCAAAATAAAAAATAAAATATATACCTCTACTGTAGATGTCTGAGTTCTTTTCCTTCCCAGGTTAAAGCCTAACTGCCTGACAAATCTCTTGATAGTTTTTCCGTTTCTCTGCTGCTTTCCCAACCCCTATCCGAGGCAATGACAGACTTTCCCTCCACATAACTCTCTGTCTCCCTTTTCCAGAGGTTCCACAGCCTTTCATTGAGTGATGTGGCCTAGTATCTCTGTACTCCCCCCCCCCCAAGTAGGCAGGTATTTGCTGGGATGTCTGCAGGGTGGAATTAAAGGCCATCCTTCACACTCCAGTAGGCCCAGGTCTGAATATCAACTCATTTATGATGGCTGGTGGCGTTGGGATTCCATGGGGATGATATCTATGCTATTTCTCTTTTCCCCAAACCCATATTACAGAATGGTCATATTCAGAGCCAGAACCTTGGTCTTTGACATCACGGATCCAGCCTTCGACCACTGAATTTTTTTACACTTCCTCCAAATTGATTCTGCCTGCTGCCTACATCTTCCGTAGACAGATTTATTGATGCTTTTAGTAATACTTTTCCTATTTGCACACTGAAACAGTGGAAGAATACCAGCATTTATAGAAGCTGTTAATGTGATTTCACAAAGGGAGTCACAACCATAAAATGATTATATTTCACCTACAAAGGTAATTTTGACCTCTCCAGTGCTTCAGCCTTTCATCATCGCTGCCTTTTTCTGGCTGCTTGCTTGTTTACATCTAAATGTGAGAGCAGAACCATGATACTGGCAGGCAACAGCAACATCTATTGGTGGTTAGCATTGTTTGACCTTCTGACTAAGGTTGCCTGCCACACTCTGGCAAATGCTGGGAGATTTTGGTGTGGAGCCTGAGTGGAGGTTGGAATTTAGGGGTGACAGCACTTCCTCTGTGTCCCGCTAAGACTTTTCCACATCTCTACAGTCTTTACTGTAGAGACTGGAGGAATTCTGAAAGCATCACCCAGAACTGATGTCGCTTTCAGGTGGAAGGTTGCTGACTATGATCATTTTGTGGAATCGGCTCTTTTTGTAGCAGGAACTCCTTTGCATATTAGGCCACACACCCCTAATGTAGCCAATCATCCAAGAGCTTACAGAGCTCTTCTTACAGGAGCTACTGTAAGCTCTTGGAGGATTGACTACATTAGGGGTGTGTTGCTTAATATGCAAATGAGTACCTGCTACAAAAAGCCCTGATCACCCCAATACAATAAATTTGACTTAGCACAAGTAGCTACCATGGTATTTTTCTCACATTTCCACTTGCACAAGAGTTCTAGTGCAAGCGGAAATTTTGTGCTGGGTCCAACTCTAGGTTTTGTTGGAATCCTGGCAGAAGGTCTACTGACTTTTTAATGTTCCTTGGCTAGCCATCAGCAGTAGATTTTCAGTAGCTCATTTGAGATACATGTATTTTACTGTTTTGGTACTTTGCCTTTTTGCCAGTTCTGTCATGTTTTGTAACGTTAGTTTTGTCTCTTTTGCTCTGTTGTGATGTATTAGTTTTATGCTCATACGAGCTTAATAATAAAGGAATAAAGGAGTAACTCTTTTATAGAGAAAATGAATTTCAAATTCCGTATCACACCAGGAAATGCCTTCCTGAGAATTTTGCAAAAATGAAAATAAAAAGCTTGAGATTTTTGAGGCCTCTGAGTTTCACCACCAAACTCTAACTTTGAAGAAAGATGAGACAATTTCCCTTTGTTCAAACTGGAACATGCATACTCAATTTGATTTGAATATAGAGTATATTATCTCTGTATCTACATTTTTAATGGCTGTACATTATTTTGGTGTTCTTTTTGCTTTGTTCTCTTTTTATACTGCTCATTAGCCTCAGGGAATTCCAGTGAAGCAGATGCTACGGCAACCTTACTAAATTGTACTTTATTCCTAACAAAATGGCCTGTTTTGGGCTGCTGCCCTGTAATTAACACCATGGCCATGAATTTGGTCTAGTCTTTGATAACAATAGAGTGTTATTAACACAAGGTTCTGATCTGCTGACAAATGCTTCTTATTACAATATGAATGTGAGTTAAGTATGATAGTAAGAAAAACTATGAAGTCTGAGGGAGGGGGAATAAAGTAAGAAAGGCTTTCCAAAAAAGGTAAAGGCCTTCTGAAGATAGGCTGCACATCCTTATTCACAACAGGAGATGTATTTAGGCTCAGAACCTTTGTGATTTCTCAGGTCCATGAACCATAACAGTGAAAACAAAGCACATCCTAATGGGAATTAGTTGGTGTCCGTGTGCTTTCAACCACATCTCTTCCTGCTTGTCCATATGGATGCCACATGTAGACTAAAGGGAAAGTACAGCAAATCAACCTAATCCCATAATTCTTTGCCTGTAGCGAAGAATCCTCCCACAAGTGACTCTCTAATGAAAAAGCAAGCAGACACTTAATAGTCTACTTTAGCTCCCTATTGCTGCTTGCTATTAATGTAACTCTATTATACCTGGGGTGAATGCAGTAAAACCTCTTCTCCATTTGCCACAAGGATAAGAATCACGTTTGCTTCTTTTGACTAAAGTACAAGCAATTTTAATTTTTGATAATTTTGTAGGATTTTTAAAATAGGAAGTAATTTCCAAATGTGGTTAATTGTCTCTCATAAGTCTTTGATCTCACCAACCCTTGACTATTAATTACTTTTCTTCTAAGCAATACTAGCAGGCACACATTACTTTTATTTGTAGGTTCTGAATCTCCTTTAGGGCCTAGCTGAATTTTCCTTATAATTGGTAGTTGTCTTCATGTGGAATGTGTCTTATACTGAAATAAAACTCAGTTTTTATTGTGTTAATTATGTAACGAGGTCACTGACCATAGTCAGTTTGGTGTAGTGGTTAGGAGCGCAGACTCTAATCTGAGAGAACCAGGTCTGATTCCCCACTACTCCACAGGCAGCTGCTGATGTGACCTTGGGTCAGTCACAGTTCTCTCAGAGCTGTTCTCTCAAGAGCAGTTCTTGAAAGAGCTCTCTCAGCCCACCTACCTCACAGGGTGTCTGTTATGGGGAGGGGAAGGGAAAGGAGATTGTAAGTCACTCTGAGACTCCTTTGGGTAGTGAAGGGTGGGGGATAAAACCAATCTCTCTCTTCTTGGAAAGCCATCATTCTCGGATTTAAAGAAGCCTACCAATGGAACAAAATTTGAGTCCAATAGCACCTCAAAGACCCAAAAAAATATTCCAGGGCATAGGTTTTCATGGATCAAAGCTCTCTTCACCAGATACTCAAGCAGAACGACACTGTCAGACAAAGGGAGCTTATTCCCTGGAAAATGTTGTTGGTCTCTAAGGTGTTACTAGACTTGAATTTTGTTCTACTCCTACCGATTTAACATGGCTACCCACCTGATAAAATCAGCAGAACATTCATACATGACAGTAAAACACTCTTTTGAGACCAACCTAATGGCATGGAAGCTATTACATGTGTCTCATCTGTGTCACTGAGGTAATGATAAAATCTAGAATATGTCTCATCTAGGCGTATGCATAATGAAATTCCCAAGACAAAGATATACATGGAAATCACTGGTTCAGGTTGGTATGGTGATTTCCTGAAATGGTAATACAAATCTGGAGTTATTGGTTTATACCAACAAAAACAACAACAAAAACCCTCCCCAAGCAATCCGTGTCTCCACCCACCCCTAGTTTGGGTTCTTTTCAACAATGCATCATGTGCTTGTGCTTTTGTTTGATTCTGGCCCCTGTCACATGGCAGGGAAAAGACAAGGAGAAACGCCGCGGCGGGATCCCACGGATCCCGGTAGCCGCACTCTGTTGCTCCCCGGCACAATCAGATGCCGGGGAGGAAGCTACCAGTCGGAGGGGGAGGCTGCCGAACTGCACATGCTCGAGCATGCGCAGTATGGCAGGAGGCCGGGGATGCGACGGCGGCAAGACCCACCGCCGATCCCACGGCCAGGATGAAGCGGGCCAACCGGATGAACCACCGAAGGTAGGTGGTTCATCTTTGACGCACTTCATCGGGGGAAGGGCCGGATTGGAGGCGGGAGCGCGTGCCAGCCAGATATTGGCGTGGGATCGCGCCCGTTTGATGCGCTTCCAATCCAGCCCGCTCCCGGCCCAAACTGCCTCGTATGAACGGGGCCTCTGTTGATTTCCCCGGCAATGGCATTTCTCACTTCCAATACCTTGAGAGGGAAGAACAACACAGAATGCTTCTAGCCAATCACCTTTGGAGACAAGCTGCAGAGAGTTGCTATTCTCCTTCTCTCCTTCCTTTATGGAGGCGGAGACCCTTTTTCTCTGAAAGTAGAGTGCCTGGAGGAACTTTGTTTAGGAGCCTGTAGAACTGGAATCCTCAGTCCAATTCACTTGAAGTTTGGTTTTTCTTCAGTGGACAGGAAACATTTGATCACCTGCTATTTTGGTGTTGTTTGGTTGAAAAAGAGCCACTCCATCCCCCCCTGGAAATGACCCCCATATAGAATAATGGAAGAGCTGTCATTCTCCTTCCTCACTTTGTGAAACAGACCACAAAGGGAAGCATGGCAAATACAGAGTTTTCCATTGCAAGGCTTAAAAAAATTGTCAGTCAGTCACTGTAAGAGTAGGAAAAATGGAATGAATGCAGACAGGTGTTTTGTTTTTAAATGCTGGTGGCCAGCTGTGATGGACAGCAAGAAATTGCAGGCTTTTAAGCAATGCTTCTTGAAAAAGGGTGAGCTAGCTGAAAAATGATGGAGAGCTCACGAAACTCATTCTGATTGGGTGAAGGCAGATTACTGTGGAATGAAACACTGAGCTGTTTTAAAAATTCAAGTGGGAAAGAGATAGTTAGCTAGTTGGTGTGGATCAGTTGGAGTTGGAGTTAGAGGTAGGCAAGGCAGTTAACAGAAAACTCCTAGTGAGAGTCTCTCTAGAGAAAAGGGGTCTGATAAGCCCTGTCTGGAGCAGAGCAAGTGTGTTGTGGCCTCTGCAAATAACAGACTTAAAGTGGAGACAGTGGCCCATTCTGCATCTAGCATTCGCTCCGTTGTTTTACCGAAGCCATACTGGAACAGAAAAAGATGCGGCTCAAAACCATATTCAAATACCCCAGGCCAACGCCATACTGACTGCAGAGTCACCCCTGAATGGCCATAAAATGGTCATGAATCTATGCAGACGGCTACCATAAAACTGAGAGTTTAAAGGAAGTGAAACTGGCATGCAATGTGGAGGCTGCCATAAAATCCAACTATCAAAGAAAGTGAAAGTGGCATGCAATGTGGAGGGAAATTTCTGTTCCAATGTGGGTTTGGTAAAACAGCGGAGCAAATACTAGATGCAGAATGGGCCGCTGAGTGAGTCTGGAAAAGAAGTGTCAGAACCTCATCTGCTTTGGCAGGGAGGACGGAGTATAAATCAAACAAACAAACAAACAAATAAATATTCAAGAAGTGGAAAGAAACCTCTTTGGTGAAAAACAGAAACACTACTTGAGTGGAGAATTAGACATTCTCAGTATGGAAGCTGATTAACCAGTTTACAAAGGCTGTTCTTCTGGAAGATAGAGATTTGAACAAAGGGTTAAGGAGGCACAGAGGTCCCTCAAGCAAGTCAAAAGAGGTTATTGGTCTTAAGGAGAAGAGAATAAAAATCTGGCCAGGGGAAGAGGGAGCAGATAGGAAAACCCATGCTCTATAAACATAGGGTTACAGCATAACAGGTCCATAACCAAAAAAAAATTTTTTTAATAGGGGGGCCTGCTTTTGGGGGGAAGTGGGGGCCAGGTGCCTGCACTCCAAGCCATGAATTCGTGGCTTGGGGTGCAGGCACGCAGGCAGCCTCTCCTCTGGTTCTCCCTCAAAGCATTTAAAGGGTCCCTTTAAAACCTTTGGAGGAGAAGCGTGGGCCTTGCGCCTGCACTCCAAGCTGTGAATTCACGGCTTAGAGTGGAGGTGTGTGTGGCCTCCCCCCATTTCTTTCCAAAAGTTGTGGGGCCTTGGGAAGCCCCACTGTAGCTACGGGCCTGCAGCATAATAAAAACTCAAGTCTGTGTGACCATCCAGAAAAAGTTCAAAAGAAGGTATAAGGGACTCTAGTAAACTCTGTATCACAGTAAAAGCAGTGAAACATCTCAAATGACATCAGGCCAAAATAAACCAGAGAAAATAACTCACTAAACATCTCTAGTCTCTCCTATATTATAAAGCTGTTTTGGTGGTGGCACATTGCTGAACATTCCACACGGCACCCACAGCCTTTGGCTCTGTGATCTGTCATTCAGAAGCTGTACCTATCCACTGGCTGCATTGCCTGAGTCTCACCTCCAATATTCTAAACAGTTTGCTTTTCCTCTCACCCCAATAGCCAGTCAGAACACAGAGGTCATTTGCAAATGTGGCCTGATTGGCCTTTGCCTCTAACATTCTAAACAGTTTGCTGTTGCTGTTGGGAGTCCTGAGGTAAAATACATATCCCAATCTCCCTGTGGGGCCTGGAGATCTCCCACAAATCACCGTGTTCCCCAGCCACAGCACATCATTTCCCCTGCAGAAAAGTTCCCAGCTATTACAACTGATCTCCAGATGACCAAGATCAGTTCTCCTAGAGACAATGGCTGCTTTGGCCAGTGGACTCTATGGCATTATACCCTGCTGAAGTCCCTCTGCACCCCAAACCCTGCCCTCCCCAGGCTCTACCCCTCAAATCTACAGGTATTTCCCAACCCAGAATTGGCAACCGTGTAATTGGCTATGGAACAACTTTCCAGACCCTTGGAACCCAGAAAACATGGCATAGGAGAAGGTGCTTTTCTACCTTAGCTGCCACTGCATAGCCCCAAATTAACATAAGTCAACCTCCAGGCGGCACCTGGAGGTCTCCAGCTATTATAACTGATGTCCAGATGACCAAGATCAGTTCTCTTGGAGACAATGGCTGTTTTGGGCAGTGGATTCTATGGCATTATGCCCTGCTGAGGTCCCTCCCCACCCTAAACCCTGCCCTCCCCAGGCTCTACCCCTCAAATCTACAGGTCTGGCCCTCCCATTTGTATTGCCAGCCTCCAGGCTTTACCCCTCAAATCTACAGGTATTTCCCAACCCAGAGTTGGTAACCCTGTAACTGGCTATGGAACCGCTTTCCCAACCCTTGGAACCCAGAAGACATGGCATAGGAGGAGGTGCTTTTCTACCTTAGCTGTCACTGCATAGCCCCAAATCAATGTAAATCAGTGGTGGAGGGAACTATACCTGTTACCATGAGGCTGTCCTCCCATACTATCCACTTGGGGCAGCAGAATGACTTGAGTCAGCCTGCCTTATAGCTACCCAGAAGGAAATAAACACACCTTGCCTCCCTCTATTTTCCCCTTCCCTCTGCCACCCCACCAACCACAGCAGGAACACTCACGTGGAGCTTCCTTCTAGAGCTCGTTGTATTTCTTCCCACAATGAGCCTTACTCCTAGTGTTGTATAAAAGCAGTTTGGGATATATATTTGGACCTCTTTTTACCAAACCTACCCAAAGTTCACTTGTAAATATAATTTTCCAGCCCCTGCCTGTTTATTCCAATAAATTTGATTTCTGTTTCAACTTTCAGTGTGCCTAGGAACCTACTTCTGAGGAAGAATTTATAGAGGTATAGGTCCTCCTCAATCACAGTTCCTTATTTGGGGTGTAAGCTGACAAAGTATCAAAAAGTAATAAGGTGGGACAACAGCATTATAATAAAAGTTTATTTACCATGTAAGAAGAGTGACGCACTACCTAAAGGCTACCCAATTATCAGATGGGGAACTGAAAATTCAAAGGGAAGTGAAGGGAAAATCTGAGACCTTATAAGGGTGATTGTTTGATGGGAGTCCCTGTCCGGTATACCAGCAACATCCCCCCTTCCCCCGATAGATATCAATGGGGAGAACTGAGTCTGCACTGAAAGCCATCTACTTCAGGGGAATGTAAAATCAAACCCGTTGGTTCAATTCATTTGAACTTTTGGGGGGGGGATTTAGAGGGAGGAGTATGTTTATGCAAATCTGGTGTCATTATTTTTATAAACAGCTGCCCCACACCCTCCAATAGATTCCCCAATGAAAATAATGGCCCCATTATTGAATCACAAACAGGCAATGTTCTATAGGAATGTAAGCTATTATGAACACACACACACACAGAACCACAGATAAAAAAATTATAACACATTTTTTTCTTGGTGGGAGCATGCCTATAGACTTCACCAAACATTACCTTTACTCTTCCAGAAACTGGAATGTTGCAGACATGGAAAGGAGTTGAATTGCTGATTCCTCCCATATGATCTTGGATTTCTGGCACTAAACAAAAGTTTCCCACAGCATTGCTGTTTGTTTATCTGTTTGTTTGTTTGAGTCCAAATTTCATCATGTACATATAATGGTATGGGGAGCTAGGATAAGTTATGGCTCCCTGATATGTACTAGTGGGAGTGGCAATGAGTACACCCACTCACCCATAATCTCTCTCTATAATAATTGTGTTTTGGGGGGCACTTTGCAGCTCTCCCATTGGCTGTGCAATGCACTCCATCAACCATTGGCCCATCAGCCGCCACTCAAGAGTACTCGCGTGCCATTGGCCAGGTGCTGGGTCTGCTCTTCCTTGCCCACTCCCCCTTCAGCCACTGTGCCCTGTCAGAATTACAGCTGCCCCAAGGCCAAAAAAGTGTGGGAAAAGAGGGACTGTCCCAAGGGGCAGGGCAGCATCAATACAGACTCCAGCCCATCCAGGGAGGAGGCAGTCTTCGTCTTACAGGAGGTTAGGAGACACTCCTGCTGCCTGTGCTGACGAATTAGGGTTGCCAACTCCAGGTTGGGAAATTCCTGGGGATTTCAGGGGTGGACCCTGGAGAGGGTGGGGTTTGAGGAGGTCACCACAGCAAATTGACACTGAGTGCCCAAGGCCTTGGCACTCTCCCAGAGCCTCTTTCTAGAGCTCATATTTATTTCTACAACGGGCCTTATTCCTAGTATATATTATAATATAACTATAGTACAGAACCTCCAAGGCTGCTCTGTTGATTCTTATCCTAGCTAAATTTTTATTTTGCATCTTCATTTAGTTTTGTACAAATATTGAATGTTAATATTATTAAGTTTTTAAATAACTTCATCTGTTTCACCAGCACTTACTTCCCGCATGAAATGTGTCACTGTATTTATTATCATACAGATGGTTCCCATTTTGTTGGTGATACATCCCTTCCTAAAAGAGATTCCTAGAATCATAGAATCATAGAGTTGGAAGGGACTTCCAGGATCATCTAGTCCAACCCTCTGCACAATGCAGGAGAAGAAGAAGAAGTGGAGGAGGAGGGGGGGAGGGGGAGATTGGATTTATACACTGCACTTCACTACCTGCAGGAGTCTCACAACGGCCTACAATCTCCTTTCCCTTCCCTTCCCCACAACAGAAAACCTGTGAGGTAGGTGGGGATGAGAGAGCTCTTTCAAGGACTGCTCTTGAGAGAATAGCTCTGAAAGAACTTGTAACCCAAGGTCACACCAGCAGCTGCATGTGGAGGAGTGGGGAATCAAACCCGGTTATCCCAGATTAGTGTCTGTGCTGCTAGCCACTACCCCAAACTGGCTCTCTAACCACTACCTCCCCCCCACACCCCCAGTGACCCCTGTTCCATGCCCATTCTATGTTCCTTTCTAAGTAAATCTTTCAATCTACATTCATAGAAAGTGGTCCTACAAAGCCAGGGCTGGTACCCAGGGCTTAAATGAGTATGTAGGTGGGTGATCAAAAAGATAGATGGAACAGCTTGGTGCATGTGCCTGAGTGACATGTTGTTCACACTGTATTACTCAGCCAGTTCCCAAAATGTCCAGTTCAGCATCCCTGAAGATTTTAAGCCTATAAACAAAGCAAAAATTGAAACAATGTGATTAACACCTCTTACATTTCAGAAAAGGTACCATAGCTCATGATAATGACAGAGTAACTGTAGGCAAACAGGCAAATATGCATATTTCAAGAGTATTCCATGTGCACAAAATTTTGTGCAATACCTAGCACTTTCCTCCCCATATATTATAGTGCCTGTAAATTGGTTGTGCAATGTATTGCACAAGCAGAAACCCTAGTAATGTTACAATGTTTGACTTAACACAAGTGGCTGCCACTATCTCTTTCTTGTGTTTCTGTTTATGTGAGGGCTGTAACACAAGTGGAAGTTTTCCACTGGATCCAATCCATTATGCATAGGTTTTCCAACCTCCAAAGTGACATCTGAGCGGGGCAACCAGATTCTTTTCAGATCCAATTCACAAAACATTTTGAGAGAACCTCCCCTCTATCAACTCAACCAGCTACTTTGTCAATAGTTTCCCTCTTCAGTAAGGATTAGAGCTGCCAACTTTTGAATCTGCCTCTGTAGAGATCGCTGTATCTGCCATTTTTATCTACACCAAACCCTGTGAAGCTAAGCTAAGAAAGACCAATTACGGTAGCCCAAGATCACTCATGAGCTTTTGGCTCAGTAGAAATCTGAGTCCTGGTGTGACAACCACAGGGGATGGGGGCTGCCACAAGGGTTGGTCACCTGAGACTAGCTAGAGCAGTTAGCCAAACTCATACAGGCTAGGATGATAAGCCACCTCATAGGCAGAGTATGGGTGGGAACACCCCTATCCAGGCAGGCCTGGCTGACCCACACTGCTGCAGTAGGAGGCAAAGGCATTCCTCTCAGACTGCGATCTCAGTAGGGCCAGAGACCACTAGGGTGTGGTCCAGGGGAGGCAGGGCTTGGCCAGTTATTTGGGCGAGCATTTAAGCAGGTAGTGGAGAGAAGTTGGGAGGCGGCCAAGGATAGTGGCAGAACAGAACTGGAGTGAGCCAAAGACCACAGGATCTAAGGACGAGGCAAACAATCTGTTGGTTATGGTGGGTGGACCAATGCTGTAATTAGGGACAAGCATAAAAGGCCAGCTGGTGGTTTGGTAGTCTGGGGCTTCTTTATTTGGATGGAAATGCTGACAGCATCCTCGCTGCAAGTACCCCACCTACCTGCCCCTATGTAAAAGCCAGGTTCTCCCATTATTAATCCAGCACTGTAACCACCATGCAATCTGGCTCTGAACTAGCATTCATTTTATCTGCAGCAATAATTTAGAGGTGAAAATATTTGGTACCACACCATCAAAGGTTTACTTGCTGCTTCAAACCCTATTAAAAAGACGTTTTTAAAAAATTTGCTGAGTTGGTAAGCCTACTAAAGATGGACCAATGAGCCTGTCTCTTATCAGGACAAGAGACAGAGGTCGAATCTGCATTTTCATTTTTAAATTAGTTTCATGCTGCTGTGATGGTGTCTTTCTCTATGCTTGTTTGAATGTTGTTTGGAGAAGATTCTTTTAAAGCAGTGCAGAGGTGCAATGAGAGTGGAGCCGCCCCAAAGGACGATAAACATATGTGGACGTGCAAAAGTATGCTAGCACTCTTGAGGTGTGAAAATGACACCAAATGTAGACAGCTTTTTTGAAGACGGAGTCAAAAGGCTGGGACACCGGTGGGAAAGACAAATGCAGATTCAGCCAGAGACTTTTATAATATATTTTAATTAGTGGAAATATGTCAAGCTGTGAAATGAGAGCAAGGAGACTTAGTTGTGTTGGGCTTCACTAGCAAAGTATCATTTAAGGCCATATTGTGCCAAGTGTCTGGACCATTAAACCAGTCATTAAGGAGAAGTAAAAGAGTACTGAAACAAATTAAAACAGTATAAAAAATGTAAAGGCATTTTTAAAAAAAGATCCAACTGTCTGGTAGTTAATGCTTAACTGTTAAAGTACTGTATGTTCAATCTGATGGCTTCCTTGCCTTCAAGAGCATTTGGTATGTTGGGTATCCCTGCCAAAACACAGCTGAGCCATCATTACATCACTGAGATATAAGCTCTTTGAGCCACAAATGGACAGTTCTGGGGGGGAAAGAGCTGGATTCATAAACAAATATGACATTCAGAGGCAGGCTGGCACCCCTTTGGCAGGGGATATAATGGAAAGGAAAGAGGTCTTCTAATCTTTCTCCCTGCCTCCCATCCCACCGTTTAATATCTTTGATGTTTAGAAAGAAGTTGTATTCAGTGTTTACCACTGAGCATTGCCTGCATTAATGCTGATGGATGAAGCTTTGTAGTTGTATAGATTTTTAAAAAAATTCTCAGGGAAGCACATAAACCCTTCCAAGCTTCCCAGCATAATTTTTCTTTCTTTCTTTCTTTCTTTCTTTCTTTCTTTCTTTCTTTCTTTCTTTCTTTCTTTCTTTCTTATGCTCTATAATATTGCACAATTACACAAAAATAGAGAGGCCTTCCTTTGCATTGTGATTGGTCTGTCATGTTAACAAATGCTTTTCAAAAGCCAAGGAATCACTTGTCACTGCCATCATGGTATGCCATTCAACCCATAGCACGGAGTGTGACAAACTGTATTGGATTCTGATTCCATGTGAACAATGTGAACAAATGTAACATTGAAGCATTCTTTTTACAATAGCACAAAAGCTATCTCATCCATGAAAGGGGATTATTATCGCTTCTATTGAAATATGGAAGTGCTACCCCGAACACACACATTATTTAAATACCTATGGCCAACTCCAACTTTCCAATATGGAAATTCTATTTAATCTGTAGGATGGATTTAATTATCAAAGACCACAATTAGGAGGTGGATCAGAATGGGGAAATGAGACAACTAGCAGCCAAATGTTAATTTATTTTAAAATTAGGTTTTCCTAATCATTTCCCCAAATGACACTGATTAATAGTCGATGTAGTTAATTAATTTCTGTGTGCATATGATTACTGTCATGTTGATTAATCTTGAAAGATATTTTAGATGTGTTTATAAAAGGAAAAAAATATCTTTGGAGCAGGTGGAACAATAAGATAAATAGCTTACAAAAGTACTCTACCACATCAACATTTGAGGAAGAAGAAGAAGAGGAGGAGAAGGAGGAGGAGGAGATTGGCTTTATACCCCACCCTTAACTACCCAAAGGAGTCTCAGAGCAGCATACAAACACCTTACCCTTACCCTCCCCACAACAGACACTTTGTGAGGTATGCCAGAACTATGGCTTGCCCAAGGTCATCCAGCAGGTGCAAGTGGAGGAGTGGGGAATCAAACCTGGTTCTTTCAGATTAGAGTCCTTGCACTTAACCACTACACCAAACTGGCTGAATAAGGTGTTTTGTAAAGGAATGTGTTATAATTGTGTCAAGTATAATAATTAGAGAGGTTTACAGCACAGTCCTAAAGCCTACCTGAAAAGTGCTCCAATGGCAAACGAGTCCCATACTGGGGAAGGGTGGCATTAGGCTATCATAGCACTCTGCTGATCTATTGCCAATCTATGGTGCACCCAAGACTTTGCAGAGCCCAAGGGCACTGCTCCCCCTCCACCCAACTGTGGGGAGGCAGAAAGATGGCACCTGCCCTCCTCGCTGCCCCTGCAAGGGAAAAAGAAATGAGAGGCATCTAGGAAAGGAGGAAGAGGTGTGGGAGGAGGCCACCTGAGTCCACCCCCACAATGGAAGCAAGGAGGGAGAGAAGGAAGGAAGGATCATGCTCCCCAGCAGCCACCCATCGGAGCTAGGGGTACCTCATGGGGCTGCCATGTTACAGTAGATCCCAATGCCATGAGTGGCCTGGCCAACAAGCTGGCCTGTGAGTGGTGAGCGACAAGGCTGGTTGCCACTCTGCCACCTCTGGAACCCCAGGAATGAATACTTGGTGGGCTAACCCTGTCCCAAGTCAGTCAGAAAATGGTAGCACTAGAGGCTTGGTGGTGGGGGAGGGATAAGGTTTATTTTGCATTGTAAATCCCCTCAATCCATACATCTCCCCAGTAATAGCATCATATATCATAAACAATAAGTAAAACCAGGGCTATTTTTGGGCAGGAACACACAGGAATGGAGTTCCGGCTGGCTTCAGAGCTGGCCACGCCCACTACAGCCAAAACCTCTGTGTGCATGACTACAGAGGGAAGGCCTGAAGAGTGACACCCCCCCCCCGGCAACTCTAAATGCCTCCCGTGCCTTTCCCGGCCTGTCCAAGGGCTGGCTTGTCCGGGTGCCCTGCAGCTGCGGGGCACCTGGGCAAGCAAAGGGAAGGCATGGGGGTGTGGCCTAATAGGCTAATGAGCTGTGCTGTCAGGGGTGTGGCCTAATATGCTAATGAGTTTCTGATATTGGGTGTGGCCTATTATGCTAATGAGTTCCTGCTGGGCTTTTTCTACAAAAAAAGCCCTGAGTAAAACTCTGTAAAATCAATTGGAGAGGAAGACAAATTCCACCCACCTGCCTCTCACTACAGTTACAGACCCTAGACACAGAGAAGGATACCAAATAAGCAGGTGATTTTTCATGAACTCACATTGTGTTCAGAAACTAAGTAGGGATACAGAAGTGCCAAACTGTACCTTGCTTGGGTGATAGAACTGCTTGAACAGGCCTTAAGCATACATCAAGAATATGGTTGCATGGATCTCTCAAATCTCCTTGGCATTATCACTCTTACCAGCAAGTACCACCACAAAACACACATATGATCTGCCCCACCCATGTGACTATGGTATTCATATATGTAGAACAATTGTGTGGGAAGACAGATATGGATACACCTGCTATGCAACTCAGAGCCAAACATGCCCCCCCCCCCGAACTGAGGAGTTGAGTCCTTTAGAACAGAGCATGAGGATGGGAGCCCCTCATCCCACATATACTACAGCCTCACCTCCAAAAGACCAGAGATGTCCCCACGGTGGAAGCTGAGATGCTGTCATATCTAGTTTGGCTCTCATTGTGTCTGAAGGGGGACTTTGTAGCATTCAGTTCTGGATTTCATGCTCTACAGTAAAATGTAATTCATATGTTATCTCTTTTGAAACAAAAAAGCAGGACCTCTATATTATTATGCTTAAAGGTTTCCCTAGCTCGAAAGTTAGTCAAATCCAACTCTGAAGACTTCTCTGTGGTCATGTGGCCGGCGTGACTAAATGCTGAGGTGCCCAAAATGTTATTACCTTCCCACAGAAGTGGTACCTATTTATCTACTTGCAATTTTCTTGCTTTCGAATTGCTAGATTGGCAGGAGCTGGGGCCAGAGATGGGAGCTCACTCCGTCACGTGGCATTAGGGTCTCAAACTGCCGAGCTACAGACTTTCTGGTCTGCAGCTCAGAGTCTTAACCTCTAAGCCACCATGGCCCCATTATTATGCTTAGAGCCTGACAAATATACTTTTGATATTTTTCTAGCCTTTTAACTGTAGTTCAGCTCTTGGACACCTATTTCTCGGGTCATAAAGCTTGACTGTAGAAGATTGATGTCAGAACTGTTTGACCTGTGGTGATTTTTTTCCATATTTAATTTCCAATCATTATGGACATTTTTCTTTTAGATGTATGCTTCATTATATAGCCAGTAAATACTCTGATAAATTCAACAGGGAAACTTTCCTTATCTCTATCTACTTAGTATAGTGGGTTTTGTAACTAATTTGCATTCTATATGAAAAAATTCTGGAGGACTAGAATAACAAAAGTACCCCACTGAACTGAAACAGGGGGAAAGAATAAAGTAAAACTTGCACAATGAATATAAAGTTGCATTAGTTACAATTAGTAGAGAAAGTTGCATTGCATATTGGAAAAGAAGTAAGATGAGCTTTGCAGCCTCTGGCCACTTCAAGGATCTTCAAATTGTCCATCAGAAATATTCTTGAGCTAAGCTATTTAAAAGGTCATAAATTATGTTAAATACTGTTGTTGTTGTTGCTGCAGCTGCTGCTGCTGCTGTTTTTAAAAAGTGGCTCAAAGATCTTGCAGATAGAAATTAGTAGCTCACTCCTGTAGTAGCTCTGCCTCATCCTCTCCTTATATCCACCTGTGTTTTAAGACAAAATTTTATTCACAGGGTCTAGAGGGAAATTATCTCCTTTGATCAGTAATTAAAACATAAGAAGAGTCCTGCTGGATTAGACCCATCTAGTCCAGCATCCTGCCTCACACAGTGGCCAACTAGTTCCTCTGGGGGGGCCAACAATAGGGCATAGAGGCCAATCTGTTGATTCTCCTGAACCTCTCAGTGGCTTTCGATACCATTGATCATGATATCCTTCTGGACCACCTATCTGGATTAGGAGATACTGTTCTGCAGTGGTCCCAGTCTTACTTGAGGGGTAGGTTTCAGAAAGTGGTGCTGGGGGACTGCTGCTCAGCCCCATAGCCTTTGGCCTATGAGGTCCTGCAAGATTCCATCTTGTCCACTTATGCTCTTTAACACCTACATTAAACCACTGGGTGAAGTCATCCAGAGATTTGGGCTTGGTTATCACCAATATGCAGATGACACTCAGTTCTATTACATACCTTCAGCAGATTCTAGGGAAGCTGTCAAAACCCTGAACCAGTGCCTGGAGGCAGTTTTGGAGTGGATACAGGCTAATAAACTGAAAATCCTGACAAGATGGAAGTGTAATTGATGGGCAAAAGATCTGACCTGGGATTTAAGACGCCACCCATTCTGGATGGAGTTGCACTCCCCTTGAAGGAACAGGTCCATAGCTTAGGGGTGCTCTTGAACCCAGACCTACTGGTGGATAAGCAGGTGGCAGCTGTGGCCAAGAGTGCCTTTTACCAGCTTCAACTGTTTAAGCATCTGCAGCCTTTTCAGCCACTGTGGTGTATGCCTTGGTTTATCACTGCAATGCACTCTATGTGAGGCTGCCCTTGAGAAGCATTCAGAAACGTCAGCTGCGATCATATGCACAATTAGACCCGACATAGGCCCGAATGCCCGGTGGATTTAAAGGGAGCAATCAGACAACATCTGGGAAGTGTCCCGCAGCCATTGGCAACCTGTTCTGCTCTGCCACAGAAGAGGAGTTAAAAAAAGACACTGGGGAAAATCCGGTAGTAAACGGCTTGTGACAGGCCACGAATGGACTTTCCTGTGTCTGATCACTCATGGCGTCGGGATGATCTGATCAGGCCATCCCAACTCTGTGTCGTTGTGTTTTCCCCCCTTCTCAGTATGCACATCACTGCAAACTCCATAGGGCGCCCTCGGTGCGGGGGTGCAATCCATCAATCCCTTGGTTAAGCAAATGGGGGAAAATGGAACACACATAAAAAAACGGCTCACCCGCAGTTGCGTCTGATCACACACTGACGGACTGCGCCCGCAGCTTCAAAGGGAGGCGTTGCAGGTCAAATTCCTCCAGAGGAAATAACCTCGCTTCCCCCTCCCCCTGTTTTTTCTGGCACGTGTGACGCAACCTTCAGTTGGTATAGAATGATGCAGCCAGGAGCTTGGGGGTCTGGAGTGGAAGAGAAGAGAAATTGCCCTGCCCCTCCTCTTACAGAAATGGCCTTTGAAAAGCAGAAAACAGCCACTGGATTTAGGCCAGTGTTTTCATTAAATTTCTTTTATGCTAAGTAATGAAATGAAGGTTGAAATAACATTGTAAAAGAAAGACAAAAAGCACTTGGAAAACTGAACTTGCTCATGCAAAAATTGTGAGCACATTTGAGCACTTTCAATCTATCATCTTAATTACCTGGACTGAAATGTCATCAATAGCATTATAGAAGAAATCACCAAAATAGCCTCTCAGAGATCACACTGCAGCATATCACCAGACATTTCATTATAGTCACCTGCAAGTGCTGACATGCACAAAATCACCTTGCTGTCCTAAGTGTGCTCAACATTCCTTTCCTTTAAATAATGACAGACTTTTTTGGCCAGACAAGATACATTGACTAAAGTGGTCATGTGATTGTCTGCCATAATTCCTGCTACATGTACTTTTTTAAAAAGAGCATTAGAAATTGCTTTTGCCATCTGTAGATCTATTCCTTTCAATACCACACATTTGACCTTCTCTTAGTTTATCATGATTACTCTCTGGAGTAGATGAAGTCATACAAACTCAGATCCTAGTTCCAGTGGGAACTGGATGTCAAGGTAAAAAGTCAGACTTGAAAGTGTTCCAGCAGTTTCAAATAGGAAGCAACACCACAGAAGCTGCAAGCACCACCCAAGAGAAAGGACCTGGCTTGCAAGGTCAACTCAAAGAGCAACTGAGCAGTGAATGACTGTCTTTTGAAGGGCAGTTTTCTTTAAGAATATGCCAATAGCCTTTCTGACAGTATTTGCAATATACATTAATTGCCGTTAGTCTCCAACTCCAGCCTGTGAAAAATGTACACAAACATTGCTGTTTCTGTTACATACAGCAGTTTGTCAAAAAAATGAGAAAAATGGGGGGGGGGGCTCAGTCCAAGATATGGCTGTGATATATGAGAGTCAAGCTAACAAAGTAAATTATTATAAATACAAATATTTATTATGGAGTGCACATTAGTAAAAAATAAAATAGGTTAACTTTTTACATACAGAGCTATTAGTTTCACATGTACAATTGATAGGTATATCTTATGACCAGTAGACCATACGCGTTTTGGCCCCTTAGGGACTTCCTCAGTGGTCAGGATTACTATTGTAAAACAACACACATCCGGAAATAAATATATGAAAAAAGATTTTCTTTAGAGCCAGGTGTTGCTGGATTGGATCTCATTCCTAATCTGCTGGACATGGCTTTCTGAAAATGAAGACTCAGTTACATGTGGTCTGTTACCCATGGTTAATACAATGCAATACATCTTCTGGAAGTCAATTCAGAAAGTTGATTTGTTCATTCTAGCATATCTACAGAAATGACACACAGGAGGTGACTGGTCATGTCATTAAAACAGGGTTGTTTTATAAGCTACCTTGACTAATAATAAGATCACAGTGATCAAGGACCAGTTACAGTTGCCTCATCCATCCAAGTTAAGAAACCTAAACTTGTGAGGTCGATGAAAAGCATCTTTCATCTGAAGTCAGATTCAGTTTCAAGGGCATCCCAAGGGAACCATAATGAAAATTATCCAATGATATAAAGCAATTCATCAGAGAATTCTGTAAAGAACAGAAATAAACAAGAGGGGGACCCGCGATACTCGCGGGGGGGGGAGAAGAGCTCCGTCTCCTCCATCCCCCCCTCAATCTCCCCGAGGCTGCAGCGGTGAGGCCAGTCCTCCACCCCCCACCCCACCCGGCTCCGACCCAGCCGGGCTCCACGGCAGCGGCGGCGAGGCCGGTCCTCCCCCCTGCCCGGCTCCGAGGCAGAGGCGGCGGCGGAGAGGCCGGTCCTTCCCCCCCTTTGCCGGGCTCAGCGGCGGGAGGCCGGTTCCGCCCGCCCGGCTCTGAGGACGAGGAGGAGGAGGCGCGGAGGCGGCGAGGCCAGCTACAGAGCGTTCCCTGCTACAGAGAGTATCCCCCCGAAATTTTTTTCAACTTTTTCGATTTTTGTGCACACGTGGGGACTGGCCCACGTGTGCACAAACCTCCCCCTCCCCCCCAAGTGCCCCCGGAGCGCGGATTTAGCGATCCGCACTCAGGGGGCAACTTGGCTATTAGATATATAGATAAAAATGGAAGCTTCATTAATTACTCAGCTCTAATTTTCAGAGGAATTAGCGTGTCTGGGGAGGGGTAGAGAATAAGGGGGAATGGGCTGCATGAGGGGGAACCCTCAAAACAAATACTATTGGTCACTCCTGAATTACTGGCATTTTACTAATAGAATGTACTAATTCTAACAACATATTGATTTTTATTCATGTTTTTATTTATTTGGTTCCATTTCTAGCCTGCCCTTCCCACAGATGGGCTCAAGACAGGTTACAACATTGGTTATAGAACAATAAAACTATAATATCTTAACCCCTAAAATGATAGCATTCAAACTAGTTCAAGCTATTTCCAAGATCTCCCGGTATTATTCAGTTAAAAATGGAGAGTGCTAAATCCCATAAGGGATTCAAGGTGGAAGGTACTCTAACCTCAGCTAAACCAAGATGGGGCTGTTTTCTGAGTCCTCAAGAACTGAAGACCTTATAATAGATGATAACAGATGATAACAGGATGGTAACAGGAGGGGCCAGATGGTATTTGATGTCCACCCAGAAGCCTGGTGGAATAGCTCCATCTTACAGGCTCTGTGGAACTGTAAAAGCTCATTCCACCAAGTTGGGGCCAGGGCCAAAAACACCCTGGCCCTGGTTGAGGCTAAACAGACATCCTTTGTTGATTTCCTTTCACATACATTCGGAATGCTATTTTGCCAAATTTAGGATAGAGGCCCTCTAAAAGTAACCCTCAGATTTTCCAAAAATTCTGAGGACTTTAAAAATTATCTAGCAGTTTTTCTATACCTGCAGTTTTGTATATTTATATTGAGAATAGGGCTTAGAAGGGTAGGCTATGCCATGGAGAAGAGGATGGGTATATGGAAGAAGGTGGAAAGTGGAAACTAAAAGCAATGCTCTTTCATGCTAGAAATAATTCTAGGCTAGCCTAGAAAAGCTCTGAAGGAGAACAGGACTATGGCTCAGTGACAGAGCGCATGCTTTGCATGGAGAAAGTCCTGGGTTCAATCTCTGCAGTCTCCAGTTCAAAGGATCAGAGTGTAGGTGATGTGAAAGTCCTCTGCCTGAGGTCTGAGAGTCACACACTACCAATTCAATAAACTAATGTTGTGTGTGTTCCTGTGAGGCTGTACCACAGGCTCGTGGCTACCAGGGAACAAATAATGAGGCCATGGCAGCTGCAGGTAAAAACAAGAGCTCCCCATTCAATAACAAGGTGAATCATTGGACCTTTTTGCTAGGAATGGTAGATGCTATTCACTTGGTGCCCCTGTTGAAGCAAATGAGACACGAGCCCCCATCATCTAGTGCAGAAGGACAAAGTACTGAAGGTACTGTATTTTAATTGCTTTATATTTCTCCCTGGGGCTAACTCTTGCATTAGAACAGGATGCAGGAACGGAAAACAGGACTTTTCCTCTTTCTATGGCTATTGACTTACAGAATTTACACATCTGTCCCTGATGGGGGAAGAACCCTCACATGCTGAAATGCAAAAAAATGATTCTATTTGTGTTGAGATTAGTTTTTTCCAGGAGAAAAAAAAGATTGTGATTCAGTTCTGAAAGCTTATTCCTTTGCTTTCTCCCTGCAAGAACTGCCCTAAATTCTCATTCATTCAGTATCAGCATCTCCAGATGACAGCTGTCCAATTGGCAATTGAGGTTTATTAACCTGATTGAATAATAGTTGTTGATTTAAATAGTACAGGAACTCTTTTAGCACACCATCTCATGTTGCATCGCTATTTGAGAACTGTCTCATTTCTTCCGGCAAAAAGCTCCCTAGCGCCACAAATTATTGTTCCAGCTCCTTAGCATGCTCTGATTAATGCTAACAGTGCATAGCAAGAAAAGAACTTGTGGCTTTAAAATGCCACACAATCAAGGCTTTGGACAGAAACTCTTCCTTCCTGGTACAGAATGAAAGACATGCAAAGACAAATTCAGCTCTGTTCTCAGTGGCTCAGCAAATTCTAAACTAGCAATACTATGCACTACGATGACTCTTCCAGCAGAAATATAAGAGCTGCATCATTAATTGCAGATGGCAATGATTTTTTTGCTGGAGATCTTGCTCCCTGTCCAGTTATTTGATAATTGTGGCTATTAAAGGAAAGAAAATTAAAGAATGGGCCAAGGCTCCAAAGGAGGTTCTAGTAGTTACCAGAGATATGTCAAATCCTCCCTTTGTGGGTATAAATATACATTGATTCAGGCAGGAAGCAGAGTGACATCTGTTTCCTATCCAACCAGTATCACGTGATTAATGTGGCTGCAACACGACTCTCTACTTGTGGTGATGACTGGCTCTGCAGAAGGGGGGGGGGACGGAATAAATTGCTTCTGTCAGCTGGTTCCTTGGAGGCTGAGAAGAGACATCTTGAGGTGTAAACTTCAGGTGACAAGGCTATCCTGAGATAAGTTTAATTGCCAAGTTTAATTTCCTGGGATAACACTCTTCATCATATTTTAGAAACTTCAGGCATCTCTTTTAATTTCCTGGTTTTTACTGGGGGGGAGGGGTAACCAGTTTAGCAGGAAGATCCTTCCTGCCCTAATCTTGAACAGAAAACTAGCAAGAAAATGCAGGAGGAAATAGTGCTCCCTCCGCTATAATCACTGTTCATTCTTAATAGTTGCATGGGATTTCTATAGATACCTCATTATGTAAACCAAGTCACGATCAATGATTCATGACTAACTCCCAATGTTCACTAAATCTTCACTGACTATTCAAGTTCTTTGATGGTAGAGATAGAGCAGTAAATGTTACATTCAAAGATATATCAAATATCATAACCCATTTTGTAAGAGAAAAGGCAGGAAAGGGAAGTGATGTGGCTTTGTGATATTGTACCTAGTTCAGCCCCTGGCATCTCTAGTGCAAGCGTTTCATGTAGCAAACACAGTGGACTGCCATCCAGAGTAGACAATACTGAGCTAGATGGATGTCTAGCCAAGCCAACTTCATATTACTGTGTGTTCCCCATTTCCTTGAGCAGAGAGAAGTTCCAGGGACAGAGTTTTCCTTGGCTGGTTCCCTTTGGAGGAGGAGAATTAACAGTGTTTTTGTTTTAACACTGTTATTTGCTTTATTTACAAATATACTAATAAAGCACAGATGGATACCAGAAAAAGTAGCAGATGTGCCAACTCATGTCAGATCCTCAGATAGCGATGGTGTATGCTCAAGTTAGTTCACCAACTCATCACCGCGGTCAGTCTGCTTCTCTTTCAAACTGTTTTTATTTTTATTATAAATATACAAAGAAAAGTTAGAAACTATTCCATAATGTACAACCTACTTATTAATACAAAGTTCATTTTCTCCCTTTCTCACAATACAAGAACTCGTGGGCACTCCATGAAATTGCTGAGCGGTCAGGTTAGAACGGATAAAAGGAAGTACTTCTTCACCCAAAGAGTGATTAACACTTGGAATTCACTACCACAGGAAGTGGTGGCAGCTACAAGCATGGACGGCTTCAAAAGGGAATTAGATAAGCATATGGAGCAGAGGTCCATCAGTGGCTATTAGCCACAAGGTATAGATAGGGACTCTGGGGCAAGTGATGCTCTGTCATCTTGGTGCTTGAGGGGGGGGGTCAACAGTGGGGGGGCTTCTAATGTCCTGGCCCCACTGGTGGACCTCCTGATGGCACTGGTATTTCTGGCCACTGTGTGATACAGAGTGTTGGATTGGATGGGCCTTTGGCCTGATCCAACATTGGCATCTCTTATGTTCTTATGTACTTTACTAAATGCACAATAGTTTACTTTTATATATAATTCCAGAAAATATTTTATTTCCATTACCTTTTCTCCTATTTTTTCTTGTTTCTAAATATATTTCCCAATGTTACCAATCAAGATATCAAATTCAGAACTTCCTTCTTTGCCAGCTTCATAGGAAAATTCTTATTCCAGAAATCTATAAACATAGAATACTGCTGCACAAAGAATTCACAAGCATTATTCTTCTTACAATCTTGTTTTACCATTGTGATATCTTTCCATGACCATATTGTATACCACAACCTTTTGGGTAGCTTTTCTGAATTATAGCTCAACAAGCACATTAATGGTGTAAGGGAGATATTTTTCTTAATATTAAATCTATCCATTTTTGACCATTTTCCAAAAATCTTTTATCATTTTGCCATCCTACCACATGTAGAAGTAGGAACCAATATGTTTCCCACATCTCCAGCACAGTCCTGAGACATTTGGGAACATTTTTGCTACCTTTTTTGGTGTATAATACTGCCTATACATCATATTTAGGCAGTTTTCTCTGACTAACTCAATATCCAAGAAATGTTTTTTAAAGATGCGTAACCACATCTTGGGTGTCAGCTCCTTTTTAAACTGTACTTCCCTGTCTGGGATTCTCATTTTCTTGCAATCTTCCATTTTGTTTAACACCTCAAAAACTGGTCCTTCTTCATGCACATACAGAGATCCACATATGCCCTGGGAGGGTGAGCTACTTTTCGCAGACTTTGAAGTGTGCTTGAACAGAGACATTTACAAACAATTAAGGTTTGTCAATAAAACTTCTGGAATTGTTAAGGAACACCGACATTCTTTTGTCAAATCCTGCCAAATGTGCCACTTTAGGCCAAGCCTAAGGATAGATATATTCACAGTAATTATATACCAACCCCACAGTAATGCATTCATAGTCAGTTTGAGAAGGGATTGTATATACCAGAGAAATGGTAGGGGGTGCTTATCCCCTTCCCCACTTTTCCATGGCAATTCCCCTCTGGCTGTCAGGATATATGAATATACCACTTGTCATTTCCTTTAGTTTGTATTCACATACCTTTTGAGCATTTTTGTATCATTTATTTTGTTTTCTAGTTATCCCCATTCCTACCTCCTAAATGGCGAAAATAATATTTTATGTCCTGCCTTTCTGCCCTCACAAGGACCAAGGTGGCTAACATTCTAAAATGTACATTCTATATATATATTCCAAAACATACATTTTAAATCAAAGTCCCCCAAACACACATCCTTAAAACAAATTTAAAAGAGAGTTAAAATACATACAAAGACATAAAAACAGCAATTAAAACATTGGTCAGGAAGGAGAGATCACTGAGGGAATGCCAAATGAAATTTTAAAAAATCTTAATCTGCTGATGGAATATGGCAATAGAATGGGACAGATGAATCACCCTGGGGAGAGAATTCCAGTCCTTGGTGCCATGACCAAGAAGCCTTCTACTAGGTTGCTACCTGGCCAATCTCAGAATGAGAGGTCACTCAAAGCAAGCCTCTGAAGACGACCATAATGGTCAGATGTATTCATAAGGGACTAGGTGGTCCTTCAGGTATGTTAGTCCCAAACCATATATGGCTTTGAAGGTCAAGACCAGCACCTTCCATTGTGCCCAGAAACAAACTGAGAGCCAGTATAGATGATCTAGAGTGATATGTTCCCTAGGACCTGCTCCAGTCAACATCTTGGCTGCAACATTCTCTACCAATTGAAATTTCTGAACTCTTCTCAAAGGCAGCCCTATGTAGAGCACACCTCAGTAATCTAATCTCGATATAACCAGGGCATGGACCACAGTGGCCAGATCTTTTTTGCACAGGAAAAACTGCAGCTATCTTAACCAGTCAAAGGTGGTAAAAGGCACTCCTGCCCACAGTTTCCACTTGTTTATTCATGTTCTTTATTTTTATTTTTTGCTGTCACAGCTGCCTTATGGCAACTCCATAGGGTTTTCAATGCAAGAGACATTCAGAGGTGGTTTGCCATAGCCTGCTGCTCCATCATGACCCTGGTATTCCTTAGAGGTCTCTCATCCAAATACTAGGCAAGACTAACCCTGCTTAGCTTCCAAGATATGGTGAGATCAGGCTAGCCCTGGCTATCCATGTCAGGGTTTTTCCATGTGCTATACTCTGTGCCAGAGACATGTGCTATAGGTAGCACAGGGTGCAGCAGTTTGAAAATCATTCTTAGATATTGTTTATACTTGCAGTTTTTCTTAGAGAAAGTATAAACATTTATACTTTTAAATGCCATAAATATGCCAAATAGTATAATTTTATATGTTAGCTAAGTTATAAATGATGCATTTTATGCTGTTAATGTTGTGATAGTGGTTTAGATTTGATAAGAAAATATTGGGACATTTCCAACAATTTTACATTTCTAGTCATGAACACAATCAATTGGATAAATTCAGTACCATAAACTACCCCTGAAAGTCTGCTGAGGGCTTACTGGAGCGAGTAACAGTTTTATATGGTTTATAACAGCAGTTTTAATATGGCCTGAATAAAAATGTGAAATGAATCTAAGCCTTTGTAAAACTTAGCTGTTGCTGTCTGTTGCTACTTAAGAAGCAGCAACCACACACAAAAAAAGCATGTGTATAAATATTAATCATTGAGCTTGCAGGGATGACATTAAAGTAACCCTTCTCTCCCAGACTCCTATCCTTAGGAGTAAAACAGCAAAAGGAAGATAGAATATCTATATACCCACTTTAAGGGCTACTTAGCAAGACTGTGCCTGCAGAGAGCAAGAATGCTGACATCAGCCCCTGAGGGAAAGATATTCAGACCCTCACTGAAGACAGTGGAGATGAAAGTACCCAGCAGCTGAAGCAACAATAGCGACAGGGAATGGAGGAGAGGAGATGGAAATCAGACACAAGGTCACTGGGGCAGATGCAACCCACTCCTCAGCTTCAGAACTCTTTGTTACAGATTCTCTTTCTAGTGAGGAGTGCCTTGGGGATACAGATGAGCAAGAAGCAGAAGAAGGCTATGGCATCAGCAGGCATGCTTCTCCCTTTGTCTGGCAAAAAAAGAAGACAGGAACTTTAAACAATTCCTGCATATTAAATATGAACCCACTATTGGGTGGACATTGGCTCTAAAACCATCAAGGAATTTTCTTGCTCCACAGACAAGGTTCTCATAAGGATTAAAAATGTACTAAGATAAATGCTTGATGCTCTGAGGGAACATTAAAGGCAGATAAATAATGAGGGGGTTCTTTCATTGGAATAATTCCAAGGGCTAATGGGGAGCAAACCCACTTTCCTCTACTCCAGGATGAAATAAAATCAAACTCAGTTATTAGGTGTGATAGTCTTTTCCTGAGGTCCAAAAGATTTAAGGAGGTGATATCTTCAGGAGCGACTTCTAGCTGTGAAAATTTATAATCTTTAGTGGGATTATTTGCACCATATATGATAACTTTTTTTTTTTACACAATTAAAGAAAATGGCACTTTCACCTTTCTTTTTCTGGCTTCTCTGACCCGGCCATGGGAGTGAGCTGAGTATCAAAGGAGACGAGGTCCATGGCACAACCCCGTAAGGTGTTATCTGTATCTGTTACCTGTATCTGTATGAAATAGGCACGGAGAGAAGCATTCTTGTTCTTCTGCCTCCTCTGGGTTAAGAAAACACAACATAAGAACATAAGAACATAAGAGAAGCCAATGTTGGATCAGGCCAATGGCCCATCCAGTCCAACTCTGTCACACAGTGGCCAAAAATACCAGGTGCCATCAGGAGGTCCAGTAGTGGGGCCAGGACACTAGAAGCCCTCCCACTGTTGACACACACCCCAAGCACCAAGAATACAGAGCATCACTTGCCCCAGAGTCCCTATCTATACCTTGTGGCTAATAGCCACTGATAGATCTCTACTCCATATGCTTATCTAATTCCCTCTTGAAGCCGTCCATGCTTGTAGCCGCCACCACCTCCTGTGGCAGTGAATTCCATCTGTTAATTTGGATGAAGAAGTACTTCCTTTTATCTGTTCTAACCTGACTGCTCAGCAATTTCATTGAGTGCCCACTAGTTCTTGTATTGTGAGAAAGGGAGAAAAGTACCTCTTTCTCTACCTGCTCTATCCCATCCATAATCTTATAAACCTCAATCATGTCACCCCTCAGCCGTCGTTTCTCCAAGCTAAAGAGCCCTAAGTGCTTTAACCTTTCTTCACAGGGCAAGTGTTCCAACCCTTTTATCATTCTAGTTGCCATTTTATGTACTTTTCCCAATGCTATAATATCCTCTTTGAGGTGCGGTGACCAGAACTGTACACAGTATTCCAAATGAGGTCACACCATTGATTTATATAGGGGCATTATGATATTGGCTGATCTGTTTTCAATACCCTGCCTAATAAGCCCCCAGCATAGCACTGGCCTTTTTTATTGCAGTTGCACACTGTCTCAACATTTACAGTGAGTTATCTACTACAATTCCAAGATCTCTCTCTTGGTCACTCTCTACCAGTTCAGACCCCATCAATGTGTATCTATATTTAGGATTTTTGGCTCCAATGTGCATCACTTTGCACTTGGCCCCATTGAAGCCCATTTGACATGTTGATGCCCACTCACCCATCCTCAATAGATCCCTTTGGAGTGCCTCACAATCCTCACTGGTTTTCACCACCCTGAACAACTTTGTATCATCTGCAAATTTAGCCACTTCACTGCTTACTCACAACTCCAAATCATTAATGAACAAGTTAAAAAGCATTGGACTGAGTACTGATCCCTGTGGTACCCCACTGCTTACCACCCTCCACTGAGAAAATTGCCCACCTACACTCACTCTCTGTTTTCTATGAACTAGCCAGTTTTTGATCCACAAAAGGACTTGCCCTTTTATCCCATGATTTTTGAGCTTACTTAGGAGCCTTTGATGAGGAACTTTATCAAAAGCTTTCTGGAAGTCAAGGTAAACAACATCTATTGGATCCCCCTTGTCCACATGTTTGTTCACCCCCTCAAAGAACACTAACAGGTTAGTGAGACAAGATCTTCCCTTACAGAAACCGTGCTGAGTCTGCCTCAATAGGTTTTGTTCATCTATGTGCCTACTAATTCTTTCCTTAATAATGGTTTCCACCAATTTACCCGGAATCGACGTCAGACTGACTGGCCTGTAATTTCCCAGATCTCCTCTGGAACCCTTTTTAAAGATGGGAGTGACATTAGCTACCTTCCAATCCTCAGGAATGGAGGCAGATTTTAAGGAAAGATTACATATCTTTGTCAGGAGATCCACAAGTTCACAATTGAGTTCTTTCAGAACTCTCGGATGTATGCCATCTGGGCCTGGTGATTTATCAGTTTTTAAGTTGTCTATCAGTTTTAGGACCTCCTCTCTCGTCACCTCAATCTGACTCAGGTCTTCCAACACCCCTCCTGAAATCAGTGGTTCTGGAGTGGGCAAGCACTTCTCATCTTCCACAGTGAAGACGGAGGCAAAAAATGCATTTAGCTTCTCAGCCATTTCCCTATCATCCTTCAATACTCCTTTTACCCCTTGGTCGTCCAAGGGCCCCACTGCCTCCCTGGCTGGTTTCCTGTTTCTAATGTATTTGAAGAAAGTTTTATTGTTGGTTTTTACGTTTTTTGCTATATGCTCCTCATATTCCCTTTTTGCCTGCCTGACCTCAGACTTGCATTTTATTTGCCATAGCCTGTGTTCCGTTTTATCAGCCTCACTGTGACTAGCTTTCCACTGCTTAAAGGAATTCTTTTTACTTTTTACAGCCTCCATTACTCTGTTTGTTAACCATGCAGGCTTTTTCCTATACCTGTTTGTGCCTTTCCTAACCTGCGGAATATATATTTTTTGAGCTTCTAGGATCGTAGTTTTAAATAGATCCCAAGCTTCCCCAATTGTTTTGACCCTTTCTACTTTTCCTTTCAGTTTCCTCCCCACGTGTCCCCTCATATCAGAGAAATTACCCCTTTTAAAGTTAAAAATGGTTGTGTGAGTCTTTTTGGCCAATTCTCTATTTGTACAAATGATGAACTCAACAACATTATGATCACTGTTTCCAAGCGGTGCAATCACTTTTACATCTCTCACCAGGTCTTGAGTGTTACTTAGGACCAAATCAAGGATCGCCTCTCCCCTGGTAGGTTCCGTGACCATCTGCTCCATAGCACAGTCATTTAGAGTGTCTAGAAACTCAATCTCTTTTTCCCGACTAGAACACATATTGACCCAATCAATGTGTGGGTAGTTAAAATCACCTATTATTACACAGTGTTTTTGTCTAGTTGCTATCTTTAAGGCATTCATCATTTTATAATCCTCCTCTATCTTTTGATCTGGTGGGCGATAACAAACTCCCAGTGTTAAGTTTCCTTTTGGCCCCCCTATTTCAACCCATAGAACTTCCAGAAGCGAATCCAATTCACTTAGCCTCTCAATCTTTCTAGACTTTATACCCTCTCTGACATACAGAGCTACCCCACCTCCAACCCTTCCCCCCCTATCCTTCCGATATAATATATAACCGGGAATCACTGTGTCCCACTGATTTTCCTCATCCCACCAAGTTTCAGAAATACCCACAATGTCTATTTTTCCCTCCGACACCAAGCACTCTCATCCCACCAAGTTTCTGAAATACCCACAATGTCTATTTCCTCCCCCCCCCCAACACCAAGCACTCCAACTCCCCGATTTTACCTCGGACACTTCTAGCATTTGTATAGAAACACTTATAATTTCCCATACATGTTAAGCCTGCAACCTTTCTCTTGCTCTCTCAAAACTTTGTCAGGCAGTCCATATCACTAGCAATAGTCTCAGTGGACAATTCCAATCCACCTCCCTGTAGAAAAGCAACAGCTACCTCCTCATCTCTCTGAGATGAGCCAACCCGAACCAGAGACTTTTCATCTCCTATCGGCTTTCCCCCAATATTCAGTTTAAAAACTGCTCTGCCACCTTTTTGATTTTAAGCGCCAGCAGTCTGGTTCCTTCTCGGGACAAGTGGAGACCGTCTCATCTGTACAGCTCCCTCTTGTTCCAAAAAGCATCCCAGTGCCTAACAAACTTGAACCCTTCCCTCCTACACCATCGTCTCATCCACGCATTGAAACTCCTGATCTGTGCCTGTCTCTCCGGCCCTGCGCGTGGAACAGGTAGCACTTCTGAGGAACACAAGGGGAATACATAATATACATAGATGTATACTTTATTTGTAGCAGCTAAATAAGCTATGTAGTGCTAGCCAGAGCCTGAAGAACCCTGTTCATGCATTGCAGCAGACAAATTTACAATCTGTGTACAATGTACATTTGATTTTTCTTTCGTTGTGCATTGAGTAATTCTTATGTAGTGCTGAGTATGCAGTCAGCTGACTATTTGATACAAACCCCTCATGTATCTCAGTACTGGTCCCTGGTTTCATTTATAAAGTGAATGTGCATCGGCTCTTTTTTTACACACAGGTTTTTTACACACATGTACATGCAGGCTTTACATGTGCTCACTGTCACATGTGAACAGGGCTTAAAGTGTGGTATCTTTCAGCAAGTTTGGATGCTGTCACTTTGCATGCTAAAAATGTAGTAATTTTGTCTTTTTGAGATGGAACAAAACTGTGTCCAACTCCTCCACTTCAAAGCGATGTTTGCCACTTTTGTTTATTCTTCGCAGGTGATGGCACCCAGGGGCTGAACAAGAATCCAGAAGCAAACAGTTACAGTTATAATGGTCAAAGAATATAATGTAAAATAATTATGTAGAATTTTTAAACAATGGAAGCTATTAAAAAAAGCAGAAACATTCTCAAATCAAAACAAATCTCATGTTATAAAATGATGTATAGGTGGTATATGACTCCCAAAAAAATAGCACTTATGAATGAAAATATGTCTAACAAATGTTGGAAATGAAAAAAAAAGAAGGCTCTTTTTATCATATGTGGTGGACTTGCGATAAAGCTGTGACCTTTTGGACAGATTTCATGATGAGATGCAAAAATTTTTGAAATGTACCTTTAAAAAAGAACCGGAGATACTACTTCTAGGTCTAAAGATGGAGGAAGTAAATGTAGCAAAAAAGACTTTGTTGTGGTATTTAATTACCACTGCGAGAATGACTTATGCACAATTTTGGAAGCAGGATAGAATACCTGACAAATGGGAATGGATACAGAAAGTCCTATTTATGGCAGAAATTGACAAATTAACAAAGAAACTGAACAATAAGGAAGACAAAGAATTTTTTGAAGAATGGAAAGACTTTAAAGAATATTTAGAAAATAACTGGGATGTTAAAATACTTTACTTTGTTTAGATAACTATTAAGGGTTGAAACATAGAAAGGCTTGAATTGTATAAAGTAAGATTGTTACCTTGAAACGTAAAATGAAAAGGGAAAAAAGAAAAATGGGAATATATAAGGGGAGGGCAGGGAGAAGCATTGCGGGAAGCCACCAAATGGGGGGAGGAGGAGATAAGAGAAATGGATATAGAATTAAAGGAGTGTAATTTAATGTTGAATATGTTATATCCAAAATAAAAGTTTTTGAAAAAAACAAACAACAAATCTCATGTTATTTTCCATCTGCAAATCCAACAAGATGAAAAGTTACACTCTCTGTGAGAAACCAGCAAAATACCCAAAGCCTCATAACTTTCCATATTTTTCTGTTTTCTGTTGACCAAAGTGCCATTTGGGAATCAAATAATTTATACTTAGGATATGATTCACATTCAGGGCTGGTTCCAGGTTTTGGGAGGCTCTGGGTACCCTTCTCGTCTACCACCCAGCTGTCCCCCACCTACCTTTGCAACCTTCCTCTGCCCCATTGCAAGCTCTACCGCTACCTGCAGTCACTCACAACTACCCATATTGCCTGGATTGCCTTTTCCCCAATGGTTCTAGGAGTGCCACTGCCACAGCCACCAGCAATGCTAATGCTTTGTGCACCACCCACATGCTCTTCTCTAACAGTGCTAGGTAGATTCAGGTGGGTAGCCATGTTGGTCTGAAACAGCAGAACAAAGTTTTAGTCCCGTGGCAACAAAGTTTTGTTCAAGGTATGAGCTTTTCTATACAAGTGCACTTCCTCAGACCAAAAAAAAAGCACTCACAAGGAGGCAGTGGAAGGGTGTGAGTGCTGGCATCAAAGGAGAGTAGGGCCCCACCAGAATCCATGGGCCCTGGCAGCTGCCCCACCTCAGGGTATGCTGACGCCAACCCTGTTCACATTACAGTGAATACAGATATGTTTCCTCCGCCACCTAAACAGATTAGAGACTGGGTTTGCCCTTCTATCTACCTTTTAAATGCTCGTGAAGCTCACTTGCTGCTTTAATGTTGGGACTATGAGAAAGCGGGGCTGTTTGTCAGTCAGGGTTCTGTAAAACCATCAGAAGAGTTGAACTATACCATGTGAAGATTGAAGAACTTGACTTCCAGAGGCAATCACCATCAAGTAGTTTTACAAATATTATATGCAGTGCTGCCAAAAAAAGAGGTAACTTGAGATAGAATGCAACTAAATAAACATTTCCCTCTGAGAATCAATCCCTACAGCAATTCCCACTTTCCGGGAGGTAACTCTACCATTGTAAGAACTGTCTGAAGCAAGAAGACAAAATAGAATATCTTTGTGTAATTCACACAGCTTCTTTTTAATAGCTGGAAGAACCCCACTCCCTAACAACTTTGCAGTACATTTTTCCAAATTTGGATATTAGTTCACACAACTGTTACAAACACTTCTTTGTAATGCTGTTTGTTGAACTATTATTTTTGAGAAAGATCCACTGATACTTTTAAAAATCATATTGTTAACTTGTGTGCACTGCAGAAAATTGTATGAGAAAGATGAGAAGGACAATGGAACATATTATTACAATCTCCAGCAAATGCATAAAGACAAAAATCTTTCTAGGGTTGGCATCAGAGTGAGATGGTAATTGGTTTCCTCGGGATATCTAAAAACCTAATTTTAGCAGTTATGTAGGAAAGCAGGAGAAGAAAATCTTACCATATGTGGAACTAATTTATTTAATTATGTGGCACTGACTTTTAAACATAATTTGCTCAAACATTAACAATTAGATGGGTATAAAACCTGATTCCCACAGAGGATCAGCATGTAGTTTTACATGCAATGGGATGCAGATGCAAGCCATGCTTATTTGCCCTTCCAACTGTGCATAGTATCTTCATCATCTGTTGGGGCCTTTTAGGACTGTATGGCCCCCACTATGGCAGGAGACTTCTTGCCGGCAACTTCCTGCTGCTGTTCCTTCAGGTGATGGAAGAAAAAAATTAAATTGCCGTTGTCATGCATGACATGATGTCACTTCTGGGGAAAGCCCCAAGTGACATCAAAGAGCTCTAGGAATTACTGGAAAGTCTATGGTAAAACCATGAGTTTCCAGTGATTCCTAGAGTGACATGACATCACTTCCAGTTTCCTCTGAAAGGGTCATCACATCACGTGATGACAGCCCTTCCATGTCCCTGCCCCCCCATCTCCCTCTGAGACCCAGACATTGGCTGCCAACTCTAGCTTTCATATTGAAAGGCCTGCAGGTCCCACTAACCATGAAGATGATCTAAGTCTCTAAGATATACAGCTGCACACAAAATCTTGTCGTGAAACAGAAAGAAAGAAAAAGAGAAACATTCTTACTTCCAATTCAGTTGATAAAATGTTCTTCATGAATGAAAGGCCCAGGAACCTGAATGATACTTTTCATATCCTGTATTATCTAACCAAGGTCTATCATGTATGTTTTATTTGGCAGATACCCACATTTCTTTAAATTTCTGATTTTCTAAATAATAATATATTAAATATAAACAAGGTCAGATTTCCTTTTGCAAAAAAAAAAGTGCACCTTCTTATTTGACATGTTTTTGTCAGATACTCGGAAACCATGCATTATGTTCTCAAGTAAACGATTAGATGAGACAAGTTGTTTTTGGAACCTGTTCCCAATGCCATTTTCCCAATGTAAACAGAGTTCCTATTTACCTTGATGGGGAAAATACATGTAGCATGTTTTGCCAACGGAGGCAAGGAGCAGCTCCACATAATAAGTTTACCTCAGGAAAATGCGGTGGGGGGGAGTTATTTCCCCAGTGCTACAGCCTTATCCAATTTGGCATCATGGACCACAGCACTAATTCCTCATCACCAGCCTAAAGACTAGAGATGGGCACCAATTGGCTCATGAACTAAAGTTCATGACAACTTTTGGTTGGCTTGTGGTTTGCAAAGTGACGTTCATGACAGGTCAACCAGCACAAACTTTCCACAAACTTTCAGCAGTTCGTGGAGGTACGTGCCAGTTTGTGAATGGATATATTTCCAGAAAGATTGTCTCCCCTCAAACAAAATGTTTACCAAACTTCCAAGCAAGGGGGGGGGGTTGGGAATTATCCAACCTTGGAAACACTCTTGTCAGTTTCAAACCAGTCTTGTCAGTTTCAAGAGGGGTTCCCCCCCCTTTGCCAGGGTTCCTTTATGTTTCTTTCCAATTTTCTTGCACAGAGCTTGCATCTTTGCTTGGATTTGCTGTGACTGTGTGCTTAGAGATCAGTCCTTTTAAGCTTGCAATACCAATGGCACTGAGTTCTGCTGTGGATTCAGTTTCTACTTCAGAGATTCTCTGGCTTAACCTTAGTCCTAGAGTGTTTGCACTGCCACAGTGGCATTGGTTCTTCTGGGCTTGCAAAAATGTTCCCCACCTTCAGTTTTTACTGAAGACTATTTTGTCCTCCCTAATCCTAATTCATAACATATAGGAATACAGATATAATAAATTCAGATAAAGAAGAAGAGGAGATTGGATTTATACCTTGCCCTTTACTACCCAAGGGAGTCTCAGAGCGGCTTACAAACTCCTTTCCCTTCACCTCCCCATAACAGACACCCTGTGAGGTAGGTGGGGCTGAGAGAGCTCTTAAAAACCCTTTCAAGAACAGCTCTTATCAGAACTACGGCTTGCTCAAGGTCATCCAGCCAGGTACAAGTGGAGGAGTGGGGAATCAAACCTGGTTCTCCCAGATTAGAGTCCGCACAAATAACCACTACACCAAACTGGCTAAAATAAACATAACAATCATTAATCCCTTGCTGACTCAGTTAAAAGCCTTGTATTTATACTGGATCCAACCTTATTACTGGAGAAACAAGTCGATGTAGCTACAAAAAACATTGTCTTCTTAATCTGCCTAGCCCATAAAATGGCCCTTACCTTGATACAGCCTATCTGGCTACCTGGATCCACACCACAGTAACATCAAGACTAGACTACTGTAATGCACTGTACATTGTTCTCCCTTCAAAAATTAATTCAGAAACTCCAACTAGTGCACAATGTCATGGCTCGGGTATTATCCGGAGCTAGACTAAGCATGCATACTACCCCCATTCTGCAGATACTCCATTGGCTGCCCAATTGTTACTGGACTCAATTTCAGGTATTAGCTATTACATATAAAGTCCTTCATGGCCTTGGCCCGCCTATCTGCAGGACTGTCTCTCCCCCTGTGGTCCACTATGACAGCTTTGCTCATGTCAGCAGGGTCTTCTGCAGGTGCAAACCTGCAAATGGGTTAAAAAATCAACAACTACTGCAGGTGCAAACCTGCAAATGGGTTAAATCAACTACTTGTACACCTGCTTTCTCCATTGTGGCTCCCACCTTATAGAATGGCCTGTCCAAGGAGGTCAGGAAGGCTCCCACTCTTCTGGTTTTCCACAATCTATGCAAAACAGAATTATTCAAGAGGGCTTTTCTGCAGGTAATAGTGTTGCATTATACAAAATGATTTGCAAATTTACTTGTATAAATTATTAGGGACTGGGGTCTATACTGCTGTGTACGGTTTACTTAAGTAGGATCCTATTGTGCAGTTTTTGCATTGCTTAATGTGTCATGTTAATACTTATGCTATGCTTCAGTTGTTTTTTCCAGACTTCTACAATCCTAATGCATTGTTTATTGAATGTCCCATTTTGGTTATTGTACTAATCCACCTTGAGTCCTGTGAGACAGGCAGACTATACATAAAAGCTCTGACAGGCTTAAGCCTTGGAGAAAGAGGGAGCTGATTCCAGAAGTGCCTGCCTCTCAGCTGGGCTTGCCAAACCCCTGGCAGATGCCCCAATCCTGGTGATTCTCCAAGCAGTGGTGGGAGAAAAATAAAATATGGCAGTCAGGCCAATGGCATGACATCACTTCCAGGGAAAGCCCATAAGTGATGTCAGTCCTCTCTAGGAACTGCCAGATAGTCTATAGGTTTACCACAGAGTTTCTGGCAACTTTTAGAGAGCCATGACACCACATTGTTGCCACTGGCCTCCATCCCCATTTCTGCCACCTGCATCTCCTGTGGGTTAACAGGCCACGCCTGATAACCCTCAGCCCTACCTTCATATACAGCCCTGCCCTGAGCAAGCCTATACAGGAATCAGTGGGATCCTTCAGCTGAAGCCCTAAGCCCAGAAGAACCTATTTCCAGTGCATTCTAGCATGTAATTAATATGGTAAAAGCTAAACTAAATTTTGTCTAAAGTATAAACATTTCCATCTATTTTATTTCCACACTCTTTTTATGTTCTATATTTTTAAAAATGTTTTTAACGCAATCAGCTTTTGCTTGCTATTTTCTGTTTAGCTGAGAAAGAAACCCTAAAAGATCTGAGAGACCCAGTGAAATGGGGGCACAGGGGGTATAATTTCAGTTCTCCAGTTCCACCATATCCTTCTCCAGGAAAACAGTTATTGATGGGACACAATTATAAACCTTTTCACAAGGTGAGCAACAACCAAACAATGCTAATTTAAAACTCAACTATTCTTGTTGCTGGGGGTCCTCAGACAGAAGCAAACTGATTCCAGATGCATTCTGGGGGTGTGCCTCTTTCATTGTAAATGCTATTAAATTCTGATCAGTGTCCAAGATTGCATTTTGCCACTAGGGAGCTAAGGTAATAGAGTGATATTTCTCCAAGATTTGTTGCCAATGTCTTCCAAAGGCTAGACTGCATTACACAAAGAAAGCTTCTTTAATATTTTATTCCCTAGTGTTAACTTTTTAATGCTTAGTGCTTCCAAGAGTAAACAGAGAAATACCTGTTTAGTCTCAATGCCAATCAAAAGATATATTTTGTAGAGAGGGAGGGGGTTGAGTAATAGCATTGACTCTGACAAAGTGAAACAATGCATGAAATCTGATGGTTCAGGATTCAACTTACAATTTGGAAAATTCAAATAGAAAATAGACCTTTAAAAGATAATTTCTGTGCAACCTACCAAAACAGTAAAACGTTTCAGTGTAATTTATTTTGTTATTTTATACTGCATGATATGTGGCTTAATTAAAGTGGTAGCAAAGCCAGGAGTTCGGTTTTTTAAAATAAAAAAATGTCAAAACAGTTGACTTTAAATACAATAAGTTCAGCTAGCAAAATATTTGGCAAAATATTATTTTTTTAAAATGGACACTGGTAAAACTGGAATTAAAGGGATATGGAAACGTTTTAAATAAGTCATTTTTAGGTTCTACAGTAGTCTCAGGTATTCAAATTTAGCACAATATTTTAAGCCTTGTCTTTTGCAGTTCAAGTCAGCTTTGGCATTAACCCTATATTTCAATTCACTCTGATAAGCAGTGCTGCAAATATCATCCCCTCAGCGATGGGATTTGAGAAGAAGGCATTTCAGACTGCTACAGGAGGGGATAGGCACGGCAGGTTTTCCACCCATACAAAAACTCTGGCGGATGATTTTGCTATCTTCCTGGCAAGAATTGCACCTTGTATCTGCAAGAAAGAGTGAAAACAAATGCTCCCTTTTCCATGTTTTAAAGTAGAAGGAAGGGGATAGTCCATTTCCAAGAGAAAGTGCTTTAGTTTTCCTATTCTA
>NW_015162479.1:1539057-1541063 GCF_001447785.1 Gekko japonicus
CCCTAGGTCCTTCCCTCTTGATGCAGCAACCTGATGAGGATTGAGGAAGCTGTTATCAGGAAGGATACAGATGTAGTAAATGCTGTGGATCTAGAAGAGAGCAAGTATCTTTCAAACAGTGGGGCAAGTGGTACAAGGAGGATAATTCTAAGCATATGTAACACAACATGCAGCAGAGTTTCCCCCCAGTTTTGGCCAAGATCTCATCTCTACAGGTAGTCTTGCCTTCTCAGCATGGAAGCAACCCCAACTGCTGTTCCCCTAATCCTTCTGCAGCTGTTGTTGCTTATGCTTACCACCCCTGCGTTGCTGCAAATAATTTACATTCCTCCATATATTATTTGCTGTGTGCCATTACTGATTTATTTCAAAATTTCTTCCCTATTTGGCCGAATAGATGTAAAACATGATTTAGACATTTATCCATAAAATTGACAGAAAGCAGCTGTGCCTTCACAAATTACTGGATAAAGCCCAATGCTTAAAATTCATTCTTGTCTACATTAATGGGAATTTTACACAATATGTGGCAACAAACATATGCTCACCAGTACACATACGCATGGTGGGAAGCCGTGGCTGATTTTTCCACTTTGGCATGTGTACCTGTCTAAAGGACAAAATCGGAAACATAAAATGGTTTGTCTGTGTGAAGCATCTCTAAGTAAACTTTCAAGGTGTCATCAGCTTGCTGTTTGAAATGATCCCAATATATTAGGGAACAGGTCAGATAGTGAAAGAATTAATTAATGCAATAATTCCTTCATTAGGCAACCAAAGGCACAAATACCACTTTGAGACTTTCTGTCTAGTGGGAAAATGTGCAAAACTGGGAGCCATTGCTATCAACAATGTTAAATAAGAAAACTATTCCAACATTAATGTACAAAGTTACAAAATCAGCAGTCACACACTTGCATGATACGTGTGCCTGAGATTAATGTTGTTATGAGACCTGGACCAGACATTTCCCCACAGCATTGGAAGTGACTTGTTGGTGATTGCACTGAAAAAAAGAAGAAAGTATTTCCTTGTTCAGAGAACAGTTGGAGTGTCTACTCAAATGACCGACTGGAGTAATCAATTAAAAATATGTCCCCATGATTTGATGGTAGATTAAAAATACATATAAGGGACCTTCTTAGAAGAAGTATTCCCGTTCCTCTCACAGATATGAAGGAACTGATCTGTCATATGTTGCTTGCTATGACACAAGTATACAATCTTTTGACAATAACTGTGGGCATGATTCATGCTCATATGTCTCATGAGACTCCTTCCAGATACTGTTGAGCTAACAAAAAAAAATCTAGACTATTTTTTGGATTACATTGTCCTTTTAATTTCCATGAATTTCGTAAACATGTGTCTTGTGAGCAGGGTTTTGCAAACTGGCCCTGATTTTCCCTTATATTTTCTCCATACATTTTTATAACTCTGAATCAGAGAATCACAGAGTTGGAAGGGGCCATACAGGCCATCTAGTCCAACCCCCTGCTCAATGCAGGATCAGCCTAAAGCAGTGGTTCTCAACCTGTGGGTCATGACACCTTTGGGGGTTGAATGACCCTTTCACAGGGGTCGCCTAAAATCGATGGTCTTAGGATAGGGCTCCCAAGTCTCGCCAAATTCTGCATATCAGATATTTACATTACGATTCGTAACAGTAGCAAAATTACAGTTATGAAGTAGCAACAAAAATAATTTTATGGTTGAGGGTCACCACAACATGAGGAACATAAGGGCTTCGACTTATGAAGTGGGAGCTTAGACGGCTAGAGAGACGGTGGCGGCGAGCTCGTGATGAAGCATCGAGAACATCCTTCAGGACGCTTATGAAATCCTACGAGATGGCGGTCAAAGCTGCTAAGAAGGGATTCTATGCAGCCGCGATTGCGTCCGCTAGCTCTCGCCTGGCCCAATTATTTAGAACAATTCAGTCTTTAACAACTCTGCCACAGGGCAGACAAAATAGTAGGGAATTGGCTATTGGCTGTGAGGCTTTT
>NW_015162479.1:1541804-1556556 GCF_001447785.1 Gekko japonicus
ATTTTATGTGATTTTATGTTCGGGCTATGCCCCTTGTAAGCCGCCCTGAGCCCGCTTGCGGGGAGGGCGGGGCAAAAATACTTAAATAAATAAATTAATTAAAGGGTCGCGGCATTAGGAAGGTTGAGAACCACTGGCCTAGAGTATCCCTGGCAAGTGTTTGTCCAGTCGCTGCTTAAAGATTGCCTGTGTGGGGGGGCTCACCACCTCCCTAGGCAGCTGATTCCACTGTTGAACAACTGTTCAACTGTAAAAAAGTTTTCCCTAATATCCAGCCAGTACCTTCCCACCCTTAATTTAAACCCATTATTGTGAGTCCTATCCTCTACTGCCAACAGGAACATTCAAACAGCTGTATTCTTAATTTGTTTAAGGCTGAAATGTTGCTCCATGTCACACAAATTATAACTGGTAGTCCTGAATGCAGATGTACACCATCATTTCCATCAAAACATGCATGTAGTCAACTCAATACAACTTGGATAAGCACCTTGAGGTAGATGGAGGTATGCATCAACTTCTGCATCAGCAACTGGTGCAAAAAGCTGCTGGTATATGAGAATGTCTCTTACTGGGTTAGTATGTGTGCCTTTCTCAGAGCCACTTTGTACTATAGCACTTTATGTATTTCACACAGACAAATGTAAAAATGTATTTACTGGTCCACTTTGGATCCTGAATTACCTCACGAGTAGCTGTCTTGCATCAATATAAGTGGAAATAATTTTCATTTTGAAATGCAGAGACAAATGTTATTGTCTAAATCAGAGGAAGTCTTGCAATAAATGTTTTAAATCTGAATCTGATTTTCCAAGACTGCAGACATTTCAGGGTTATAGCTATTTAACATAACAAAGACATGTCTGCATAGAGGAAAATTATATCAGAAAGGATCAGTCAGTTGCAGCCATGGAATGAAAAAGAAGATGGCTTGATTTTTATAACCATGTTTTTACAATGTTATTTTAACTGTAATTTTGATATTGTGACTTTTAAGAGGCATATAAATCATATACTTATAACACAATTTCTGAATGAAGGTCTGCTTTCAATTTATTTGATCCATGGAATTAATCAGATTAGGTGAATATTTTACAGGATAAAAATGCTTTTCCGGATTTTATTCATCTTGTCTGTACTCAAATAAATCATATTCCTTGCACTGTGACATAACAGCCTTCCCCACCCCCAGACACCACCAAAAGTCCTAGAAGAAGAGATTGGATTTATACCCCACCCTTCACTATCCAAGGACAAATTCCTTTCCCTTCCCCTCCCCACAATAGACCCTGTGAGGTAGGTGGGGCTGAGAGAGCTCTGGCAGAAACTGCTCTTTTTCAAGAACAGCTGTGCCAGAACTATGTCTTGTCCAAGGTCATCCAGCAGGTGCAAGTGGAGGAGTGGGGAATCAAACCCGGTTCTCCCAGATTAGAGTCCGCACACTTAACCACTACACCAAATTGGCTCTCCTATAAATATTATATGAATTTTTTTTTTAAAAAAAAATCCTAACATAAATATACATTTCTCTTTATGATTTTGAGAAGTGAAATTAAAAATCAGACATTACTCAAAATTAATCTTTCAGAAAATTGTTTTATTTATTTACAATATGTCTATGCTGCCTTTCCACCTGACTCAGGGTTGGGTGGAAATCAATGTTTGACAGTTACTGAAAAGGCCTATTGCTTATAGTTGAAGCGTATGAAGAGTGTTCGCATGACTTTTGCTGCAATCCTGGTGTTTATCTGTCTGGACTTTGAGTTATGAATGCTCCACCGGTGGATGTCACAAATTTCACAGTAAACCTATTTGGCAACTAGACAGATCAAGGTGAACACTCACTGTCAGTCCATGAGCCAATCCAACTTGTGCATCTACTAAATACATTTGCCGCTGCCCTGTAGTTCAGAAGCCAGCTGTTAACTGATCACAGGATTAGTTGGGGATCAGTTTCCAGTTTCCTCATCCCCCAAAAATGCTTTGCTATCCCAACCTTCCTGGGAGGCAGTAAAGTTCCAGGAGGAAAATCAGAAACTGACTCCCAGCTGATCACATGGAATGTGTTTCTGATCCATCTCACCCCAAGAAGAACTACTATGTACAAGCATGGCAATGGAAATACCTGATCTTCTTATTGCCGCTCTCCTGGAAAACATTTGGTCTTCTGAGCTCCATCTTTGCTATGCCCTAGGAAGGCTGAGAAGCATGGGAGTTTAAGGTTAGGGGCAGTAAATACAAAGTGGGGTTTCTCCCCCCCATCCCCTAAGCTTCTTGCTGAGACCTCATAAGGCTCTGCAGGGACACAGCAAGAAGAGGATGAGGAGAAAAGAAGGTTATTCAACAGAAACCCATTTAACAGTAGCTGGCTCTTGTCTTTTGATCTCCCAACAAGGTTGAGACACTTGGAGAAACTAAAGGGGGCAGAGTCTCAGATGACGTCTCTGATCAGCTAAGAGCTGGGTTCTGTTGTCCCCCCCCCCGGCAAGTCTTGCTGAGTCTCTGAAAGGCTGGCAGACATGAACAGGCAAATAGCGCACCACGGAATAATTATCTCCCTGATCGCAAATGGTGAGCAGAGCTGACTGATGTTCCAGCATCCCTAACTCAAACACAACACATACTTCCTTGAAAATGGCCCCCTCCCCCAAACTTGCACGACTAGACTTGTGGAGGAAGAGGAAATGTTCAGGGAGGGAATGGCCTGAGTTGCCTTGCATAGCATGGCTGCAGACCTATATCGCTCCAAGCCCCATGAGGCCTGTGTGTGTTGGCCATCTTAACCCTTTGCCTATTGAGAATTGTATCTTAGAAAATGATACCTGTGGATATTTTAATTCCAGGTGAAGTAAATTCCTGTCTTCCATTTCATTATTTATTATTTTTGCCTCTTGGTTTCTGTGGCACATTGTCTTCGTCTTCTTCTTCTTTTGGTTCTGAATAACTCTTCCTCACCACATGTGAAGCTGTCTTACACCAATCAGAGTATTGTCCCATCTAGCTCAGCATTTCTCTTGTGACTGGCAGCAGCTCTCCGGGGACTCAGAGAGAAAACAATGTTTCCCAGTACCTGCCATTTGAGCTCCTTTAACTGCCAATGCCAGCCCTGGGACTGTCTGCCAGCAAAGCATGTGCTTTATCATTGAAAGTTTGAAACCCCATCTTAGCCAGCCTATAGCTGAAAGTTAAACTGGGCTGTTTTCCAATAGTAATCAAGGCATAACATGTTTTTCTCCTTGCACTTTTACTTTCAATACATTCTCTTTTTACCTCCACTAAAGTTTCTCTTTCTCCTGATGCTTTTGAAGCAGGAATTGGCTGCAGTGTTCATGTGTGTAGTGTGACACTTTTCTTTCTGTGCAGGCAAGAAGAAGATGTGTTATTCATGCCTGAAGAATTTGGTTAGGAGTTGCCAAGCCACAATCAAAGAACCTGCTCTGGTGTCAAACACAAAACCCTTTTTCTCTTGGCTGTAAAAGAACCTCCAAGAAAGCACCATTCTCACTGCATGCACACTTTGTATCAGTTGGTGGCACAGCACTAGAGTGAAATGAAAAATTAGTATCCAGGGCAAATGCAGCCACACAATTGGTTCAGCACACAGATGAACCCAGCTTGGGTTCTGTGAATGTACAAGAGCAGGAACCCAGATTTGTGTGAAATTGGAATTGCTTCTTCTTCTTCTACTAAATAAAGGCATTTAATATGGAAATTTTCACAATTTCTGCTTAAGATCATATTACAGCTGCTTCTGTATAAAGCTGAAGATTCTTTTCTCTCCTCTGCCTCCACAATCTTCTGGGATTTGTGCTGTGGTGACATTCCATCTGCAAACATTGCTCACTGGTTATACTTATGACAGATATTGAAGAGTCCCTAGTACATCTAAGATTTACATGGATTTTTAAGTCTGTATGCATTTTAATATTGTGTTTTGTTCAGCTTTGACCACCCTCCTTTTTTACCCTTGTTCATTTCCACACCTCATCTCAGAGTTAGGATGGATTTATGGAGGAACATGTTAACATAGCAATAACCACAGCTTCACACATTGCTACTGCCTGTCAGCACCTACCTAAAGTGGCACTAGTTGATCTACTCCAAGGAATTGCCTCTGCACAAGGGCAGATGAGATTTTGCATTTCACTGAGAATGTAAGTCTTTTGTTTTAGATGGACATCAAGCTACACATTATCAGAGACTAGACACCTCTGGATATCATAGAGAAGAATATAAAAAATAAAAACCTGCTACTTTCTAGGAGGCAGACCTGGGTTTACAGACAAACGAAGTAAACTAGAGCCTCATATTATGAGGTGCCTCTAAATTTAAGTGGGAAAACCTCTAAATCTATTAAATCACCATTTTTGGTAATGCTATATAAACGTGACATAGTTTTGGGCTTGAGTATGTCTTAATCTGGCCCTGCCAAAAGCTTCCAGGTTCATTCCAGAGGTAGCACTTGATATAGCATAACATGAGTGAGTCACAGGCCACACCACACTATTTCCTGTGCTTGCAGGCCAGCCATACACAAGCAGCAATGTTACCACTCATTCACAGCTGTACAGTACTTAAAGCATACATGGCAAAGCCAAACAAAATCCAGGGGTTATTGTTCTAGGCCTAACCTTAGACTCTAAAACTCTGCTCCCGAAAGTGAGTTAAATGTTTTCCTAGAGCTCTGTAAAAAAATTTCTAGTCCTTTGCCCACTGTTAACCTTTTGCACAATTGGCTATGATTAAGAAAGAAATGTGGGGAAATACCAGCCCTTGTTTAAAGTACATATTGTTCATATAAACTACGAATGGTCAACCTGTTTGCTCTCAGGCCAAATCTCCAGTGATTCAGCCTGAATTGTAGATCCTTTCTGTAAATCTTAATGCTTCGTTAGATTGCATTAAAGATGACAGTGCCTATTGACTGTAGGCCTGAAAACCAGAGATTATGGTGTCATGCAACACCAGGCAATATATGAGTCATTCAGCCCCTTTGAAAGTCTCTCACATCTGGCTGGCAGTGAATGGAGCCACTGTCAAACCATTTGCTGTTGTAGTACCTGGTTCCTTATGTTCCAATTACAAGTTTTGAATGAAGGAGTTAGGAGAGTCTGGGGAATTGTGGCTGTAGTTCACACAAGCTGGTTAAACAAAGAAAGCCCTGTTCCTCATTATGCTCCTGCAGTTAATTAGGAAGTGAGTTTGTTGATCGCAAGCTGCATCAAGAACCACTCATTTAAAGCAGAACAGTTTGGTGATTTCTCTGAAAGTTTGCTTCAATGACATGGTACGCTTAGGCCACGAGGGAGATGTCTTTGTTTTATCTGAAGCGAAATACGTTTCTTGTAGACATTTCTCCAAGCAAGGGAAGGAATGACACTGTTTAGTTTCACAAGAGGACAGAGAATGGACTGGGAGTGACGAAGGAAGTATTTCATTGCAGAGGCACTTGACTGTTTTAAGAATGGCACAGTGCAGTGGTGGGGCTTTGAGATGCCGCCCTGGTGCCATTCCCATAATTTCTGGATAAGAGTTCAAGGTCAGCTCACTTACTTGTCTGGCAGTTTATCATGCTCTATTTAGAAGTGCTGATTTTACTGGTTTATAAAACAATGTGATGCTTTCTCACTGGACATCCCAATGACTGCCCAGTTTGGGAGGCTGAACATACAGTCAATGAGGTGGAGAGAAAAGATCAGTTCTGGCTGAAAGACATTTTATTATAGAGAAAGTCATTGCTGTGGCCACCTTCTTAACACAAGATACTGTTGGAATCCTTTTTTGCACAGGATTGACCACCTCTAAACAGAGAAGAAATTAGCAGACATGTATGTAAATTCCCAGCAAGAAAGATCCTTGTTTTTACCACATATGTTTCCCTTCATGTGTATCCTTAAACATAATTTGGGTTCAGGACACTCACCCAGAACTGTGATCAGTTTGGGGGCATTTGAGTGTCAGGGAGTGTCAGGGAGAAACCTCTTCCTGCTTCCACAGCCTGGCTAGCTTGAAAAACTGACACACTGGCAAATTGGGGGTGAGGAGGGGTGGGGGCAAAACATGTGGTTTAGGGATCTTTACCTGGATAGTGGGCAAGCAAATTCAAATTGCCTCTAATAGACTGTAAGTAACCACAAAACAACGAGATCTTTTCCAAAATGAGTTTAGAATTCATCTAGGGAAATGTAGGGGTTCAGGATTTGAAAGATACTTAAGCATAAGAACAGTAAAATGGTTGTGTTCAGAAGGATGTGCACATGAAGGAGATCGAGTTAGATGGGTAGTCATGTTGGTCTGAAACAGCAGAACAAAGTTTTTGAGTCCAGTGGCAACTTTAAGACCAACAACATTTTATTCAAAGTACAAGCTTTCATGTGCATTCATATATATTCAGATACAATGAAATGGAAGTTACCTGTCCATACATATAGGTAGAAGGTGGGCAGCAAATTAGCATACAGCATAATAAAGATATTTAACATATGCAAGGACCAAACAGGAATAACAAGCTTAGGTTACCATTTGTTTGGGTTTAATTCTGGGGGGAAACATAGTGAAGGAAATAAATATGTCAAAATTGGAGATTAATTAGTAGATTTATCCTTAGAGAAAATATGAGAACAATACACTGAGAACCTATACAGAAGAGATGAAAGGACAACAGATTCCTTCTCAGAAGAATCTTTTGAAGAAGAACCCACAGTTTTAGAAAGTGAAGTGACAGCTGCACTCAAAGCAGTTGGGAGAAACAAATCACCAGTAGATGGGATGTCAAAAGAACTATTCCAAGCCAGAGAATTGGAGTCCATCAAAATCTTAACAAGAATATGCCAACAAATAATTAATAATTATCATATGGCAATTTTGTATAGAATAGCCAGGAGATCCTAAGATTGTCTGGCAGCCAGAAGTTTTTATTTTTCGACTTTCAACAAGTTCTAGCTCTTTAGAATTATGCACCACTAGGTAGTGAGCTAGACTTGTTTTTAAGGCAAGAGACATTTCAGAGGTGATTTGCCATGACCTGCCTCTGTGTCACGACCCTGGTATTCATTGGAGGTCATCCTTCCAAATATTAGCCAAGGCTGACCCTGCTTAGCTTCCAAGATCTGACAGGATCAGGCTAGCCTGCGCTATCCAGGTCAGGGCTGGATATTCCAAGAAATACGGAAAACAAAACAATGACCCACAGTCTGGAAACATTTAATTTACATTCTAGTTCCCAAACAAGGAGACATCAAAGACTGCAGCAGATATTGGACCATCACAATAATTTCTCACACAAGAAAAGTGAAGCTCAAAGTCTTACAACAAAGACTGTTATCAGATAAGAAATAAGAAATGTCAGATGTTTAAGTTGGATTCAGAAAAGGACAAGACACTAGAGAACCTACTGCAAATTTACATTGGTTACTGGAGCATATGAGAGAATTTCTGAAGAAAATCAGCTTGTGTTCATAAATTACAGCAAAAAATGTGGATCATGAAAAGTGATGGTTGCTTTTTAAAAAAAAATGGGTGTGCCACAGCTGATTGTTCTGATCTGCAACCTGTACTCTGGAAAATATCCTGCTCTGTGTGGAGCTCTTCCCCCCCACACACACGAGTATCGCGGGTCCTCAACAGAATGGTTTCTAATTGGCAAAGATGACAGACAAGGATGTATGTTATCTCCCTAGCTCTTCAATCTATATGCAGGACACAGGAAAACTGGATTAGATTTAAATGAAAGTGGAGTGAAACTTGGTGGAAGGAACATTAACAATCTGAGATATGCAGATGACAACACCTTACTGGCAGAAGATAGGGAAGACTTGAAACAACTACTGCTGAGGCTAAAGCAGAAAGTGCCAAAGCAGGATTACAGTTAAACCTCAAGAAGTCAAAAGGAATGACTACTGGGGAATTAAACAACTTCAAGCCTGTCAATGAAGAAATTAAGATCGTTCAAGATTTTCTGCTCCTTGGCGCCATCATCAACCAAGGGAGACTTCAATCAAGAAACCAGAAGGAGATTGAGACGGGGGAGGGCAGCCGTGAAGGAGCTGGAAAAGACTCTTGAGTATAAGGATGTGTCACTGGTGACTAAGATCAAGTTAACTCATGCCATAATATTCCCCATTACTCTGTATGGCTGTAAAAGTTGGACAATGAAGAAACCAGGAACAACAAAATTCATTCATTTGAATTGTGGTGTTGGAAGAGAGTTTTCCACATACCGTGGACTACCCAAAAGACAAATAAGTGGATTCTTGATCGAATCAAGCCTGAACTCTCCCTAGTTTCCAAATTGACTAAACTGAGGCTATTGTACTTGGTCACATTATAAGAAAAGAGTCACTGGAGAAGACAATAATGCTAGGAAAAGTTGAACGCAGCAGGAAAAGAGGAAGACCCAATATGGGGAAGGGCTGTGGCTCTGTGGAAGAGGTTCTGCTTTGCATGCAGAAGGTCCCAGGTTCAACCCCCGACATCTCCAGTTAAAAGAACTAGGCAGTTGGTGATGTGAATGACCTCTGCTTGAGACTTTGGAGAGGGAGAGAGAATTGTGCCCCAATGCAATTCCTTTAATATAAAGGAACACTGCTACATCTTCCATTTTCCATTTTCTCATATCTTAAAGAGGATTTAAAAATAAACACCCCACATTTTCACATCTTTTGTTTAGTAATAATGTGACCCCTGCAGGATGGCAGTACATAACAAGGTCACCCAGTACCCCAAAAGAACTCACAAGATGAAGAGAAGTGGTCCAACCTCTGGTATATTAAGCAGTCCACACTCACTCAGCACTAGAGGTGTGCATTCAGACACACCTGACTCTGAGCCAAAAATATACCTGAAAAATACCAGGAAATTTTCATGATTCCAAAAATATTGTCTTGAGAAATCCCAGGAATAGTTGGGATTTACTGGGAAAATTGGGAGCCAGCATTTGCAAGCTCCCAGGGACTGTTCTCCCTACCACCACCTTTTTTTCTCTTTTTTTTCCTCTTTGCTTTTGCGTCCCAGAAGGAGGTTCTATGGGCTTGCCAGGCTACTTATGTTAATTTCAAGTAGGCTTGTCAGTTTCAAGAGGTTGCTTTGCATCCCTGTCACAGTTTTTACAGTGTTACCACTCAGTGCTTGGATTTGGTCTGCTATGGTTTGGCATTAGTCCTGTTGATCTTGCAGTGCCACAGTAGCAGTAGGTTCTGCTGAGCATTCTGTACACTGCCATTTGCTCTATTTTGTTTGCAACCCACCCACCCCAATTCCTTGCTTGGATTCTTCTGTTGTGATTCTCTGGGTTTATATTAGTTCTGTTGGGCTTGCACTGTCACAGTGGCAGTGGGGTCTGCTGGGCATTCTGTACCTTGCCATTTGCTCTGCTGGGCTTGCAAAAGTGCTCCCCTCCCACCTTCAGTTTCTACTGCAAAGATTCTCTGGTTTGACTTTGTTTTTCTTCTTCTCATACTGCCATAGTGGCACTGGGTTCTGATGGGCATTCTGTACACTGCAATTGGGGTAAAGAGTCTTTGGTTTGATGTTGGTTCTGTTGGGTTTGCACTGCCACAGTGGCTCTGGATTTTTCTGGGCTTCTGCAGATTGTACAAGCTGGGCTTGTAAAAGGCTTCTCCTTGAGTTTGCGCTGCAGAGATTCTCAGGTTTGATTTTGGTTTTGTTTGGCTTGGCACATCAGCGTATGGTTCTACTGGGGTTACTGAGTTCTGAAATTGTTCTAATGGACTTCCTGTTGTTTCTCAGTGATTTCTACTTGCTGTAACATCTGAATGCAAGCTGTCCAGAAAACAGGGTTTGTTTATGGGAACTAAAGTGGGGTTCTAAATCATGGTTTGTAGCTGGCATGTTAAATATGGTTAATATTTGATGTCTACTGTGACATCAAGTGAAGAAGAAGAAGAAGAGATTGGATTTATACCCCGCCCTTCACTACCCAAAGCTGTCTCAGAGCGGCTTACAAACTCCTTTTCCTTCCCCTCCCCACAACAGACACCCTGAGAGGTAGGTGGGGCTGAGAGAACTCTGATAGAAACTGCTCTTTTTCAAGAACAGCTGTGCCAGAATTATGGCTTGCCCAAGTTCATCCAGCCAGGTGCAAGTGGAGGAGTGGGGAATCAAATCCAGTTCTCCCAGAAGTGCAGAAATGTGGGCGTAATGAGGAGGGAGGGGACTGGCCCCCCACAAGTCCTCTCACAGGAGGAGGGAAGGCTGAGATTCTTCCCGCCAAGCTTCTCGGCCCCAGGAGTGAGAGGCAGCTCCATTTAGTTTTTTTATTTTATTTAGGTGAAGCTAGGGTTTTTTTTGAAGAATAAAGTATGTTGGAAGTATGTAACAGTAAACAGTTAATTGAAGACGTCTAATGTTATACAGATATATGCATTGTAACTAATGAGAATATGGGAAAAGAAATCAAGAAACTGAATGGAATCTCACTTAACGTGTGGCATAAGATAATGGGAGTCAGAATAGGAAGTAATTCTTGGTTAGTAATTAGGTATAATAGGAGTTAGTGGTTTAGTTTGAGAACACTTTCTTTTAATAAAGGGGGGTGAATAATATAATGGAAAATTAGATCAATAGTCTATATTATTGTTCACTATAGAAATTAATAAATTGTGAATTTAAAAAGTGCAGAAACCTCAGCTTGTTCAGTGGCACTGTTCCACTCAGCCTTCTGCATACAGAGATGATTAACACAGCAGCTGGGGGGACCCTATGTGTTACAGCTGCATTTAACTCTGTACAGTGTGTTACTCCAGCCTCCCCCAAAGCTCACTTTACAGGAAGGCATGACAGGTTATGATGTCATAGTAAGACAGTGACACATAGAAACACTAAAGGAGAACGTTTCAACACAAAACTAAATGTCACCATCTGTTCGTTTTTCCTTTAAAATGGAAGGTGTAACAAATGAGAGAAAACAGCATGTAATGTCACATGTTCATTCATCTTTTACCTGTAATCTGATATGCCTGAGCTATTCAGAGGCACACAAACAGCCCATTCAACATTTGTCTCCCATAATCACACAAGAAGGGTGTAAGTGCCTAGAATAGTCATACTGGCCCCATATCGGTGTAAGTGCCTAGAATAGTCATACTGGTCTCAACATCCATTACCTTGCCCAGATCCAGTGAGATAGTCATATTAGTATTTTATCAAAAAGAGAGTATTGTGGCACCTTAAACAGATTCATTGTGTATTAAACTTTAATGGACTAGAGCCCACTTCCATACGAATGACACCCATGCTCTTTTAGTCCATGAAATCTTATGACACAATAAATCTGTTAACCTTTAAGGCATACCCAGACAAGATACCTGATTGCACTCACTCAATGGGCACAAGCGGACACGACCAGAACATATAACCTCTTGTGAGTTTACTCAAAAAGGTGTTGGAGCAAGTCTGTAATAGCAATATTATTAGGGTGGGAAAACTCAAGGTTGTGAATGAAACATGGAACAGAGCTAGAAGCTCTGACGCTTTCCTAGCATAAGATGCGACAGTGACAGAAGCATTTCTTTCATCCCTGGCATCATGGGTTTGGGCTGTTTTTGATAAAGAACCAGGTCAGAGAAAACACAGCCACAATGTGCTTCTTTCCTTTGTGTGGCTATATTAGGTCAGTAATATCCCTTGCAGTAAAAGGAGTCGTATGTTTACAACAGCCCTATGAGTATGACCATCCCTTATCTCCTTTGCTTTTTTATGGAGTTGCAGTGTTGGATTTCTTTAACCAAGTAACAGCCAGACAGATGGTGCATACAAATAATATCCCCTTTACCACCAAGTGGTGAATGGAGCCACATGAGGTCCCAGTAATCTGTAACAGCTTGACCACATCAACAGATTATATTCACCCACAGAACAGATTCTTTTAACCACAGAACAGCTGAAGAAATAGAAAATGCACATTAAAGTTGCAGCCCAATCCTTTATAGAAACTCGACAGGAATGACTACCACGCAACCATGTGTAAGAGAGCAGTTTTAATATCATTGTCATTGGTCTCTTCATAGCAAAACAAATTATAGGGCACATTATTCATATGTAGATTTAAGTAGGAGAAATGTTTTTAAAATAACAAACGGAACCTTTCAAGATCTTTCCCAATGGCTGTGATCCAAGGAGAAGACCCTTATTCACCAAGGAAATACTTGTTCTAGATTTCTAACCAGTGATTGAGTTGGCAGTTTTTCCAGTATCAGTGTCTGAAATGGTCAAATAAAAATCCAGTGGTACCTTACCTTAAAACTGACAACACTTATTTCACTCTGCATTTTTGTGAGTCACAGCTTGCTTCTTCAAACAGATACACGAAGGGAAAATCATACTGAGAAATCTTATGGGGAAAGGTTTTTTGGGGGGAGCCAAGGCATGGTGTACCTCCATAATATTTCCTGGTAACATTTTTCTCCACTTATCTGACGGAAGAAGTGAGTTGTAACTCGTAAAAGCCCAAAGTGAAATAAATGCTGTCAGTCTTTAAGGGACCCCTAAAGCTGCAGTGGCTCAAGTGGTTAAGTCGCTGAACTGCAGGCTGTGGAAGGTCGGTAGTTCAGCAGTTCGAGACCCGAGTTGCCGCATGACGGAGTGAGCTCCCGTCTCTAGTTCCAGCTCCTGCCAACCTAGAAGTTCAAAAGCAAGAAATTGCAAGTAGATAAATAGGTACCACTTCGGTGGGAAGGTAACAGCACTCCGTGCGCCTTGGTGTTTAGTCATGCTCGCCACATGACCACGGAAATGTCTTCGGACAGCGCTGGCTCTTCGGCTTTGAAACGGAGATGAGCACCGCAACCCTAGAGTTGGATTCGACTGGCTTTCGAGCAAGGGAACCTTTACCTTTAAACTTGTTTTATTTTGCAATTAGATGATTAGGAACAGACTGCACCATTGAGTTTACCAAAATATCCCTAAAGTTTTTATAGTGCTCTGTCAGTCCTCTAAATTCACTGGTGAATGGGAGAGAACATGTTTCCAGACTTCCATTATACTTTGCCAATGTTCTGCATTTGTCCATTCCTGTACACTTGGGTAACTGTCACCAGTTCTAAGCAGAGTTACACCTTTCTATATCTATTGAAGTCAATTAGCTTAGAAGGATGAATCACAGTCCTGGGCACCATACCCCTGGGGGAAAGGGGGTGGGGCAGGGGCACAGCCCTAAGGAAGGCAGTTAAGTCTGTTGCAGAGCCAAGCAGAGAGCTAGTCCAGCTGGCAAGAGCAAGGGAGGAGCATACAGCAGGAAGACCAACCAGTATCAGCTCCCTATGGAGCAAAGGCCTCCTCCTCCGGGGTAAAAGCATCCTGAGAGAAAGGGCCTGCTCAGCGATAGGAGCAGGGAAGCAGGAATGGAAATGGTCAAGGGAAGAGGAATAAAAGGCCCCAACTGAGGTGGCAGGGGAGGTAGCTAGCTGGAAGCTTGGAAGTAGCCATGGGCAGACAGCCTCCCGAGCCTTTGTAGGCTAGGGAATACATAGTCTCCTGGATAATTGGAAGGCAACATTCCTGGTCCAGAAAGAAGCCAGGAGGAACTTTTCCACCTGATCCAGGCAAACTAGGTCCCCCTGGCTTAACCCAGCAGAAGGGCTGCAGAGGCCAGGATGGAGCTTAGTGAACTGGGAGTAGGACTCCATTTGGGAAAGTAGCCCCAGCACCTACATGTGAGCAAGTGGAGGAGAAAAGAGGTGAGTTGAGCCTCCTCCTTGTCTTCAGAAGGTGTTGCAGTGCTTGTTTGTTTGCTCAAGCTTTGGAGGGGCTTTGAATGGCAGGCATTTTTAAGGGGGGGGAGATTTGGGGTCTGTTACACCTTTTTATATCCATTGTATATATAAAGAAGTGAAGTAATTAAAGTACCACTGTTGTATTTCTGGTGTGTTGGCTTGTCTTTGGCACTGTGGGAACAAGATGGCATCTCCACAGGGGGATGTGGCCCCAGGCCCTAGGAGCTTCACAGGGTGTAATTCTATTGAGAATTGGTTGACAGTTTAGGATTGAAAATGTCTGCCATACATTCCATCCAAACATCTACCAAGTCATTGTCTGTAGCAATGAATTAGTGTTAGGTTTCACTGAGTGGCTGAAATGTTTCTGTCAGCAAGGTTTTATTATTTTCATGTCACTTGTTTCACACAGTTTTTAATTCTGCTTTAATAAAAAGAACAAATTCTTCTAGCTGGATTCTTAGCACATTGGATTTGTTCTTTTACCTTTCTCTTGGGATATGATTCCTCACACTGAAAGTTCTTCAGATCTTTATGAAGCATCTTTCAATGAATTCCTAATTACCCTGATGGCCTTTATTAAGTGAAAGGGGATTGTGAGAGGGAGTGATTGGAGTGGTAAAAAGATGGATATCTATGGAGGTTTGTTGCCACTGAATGTGGAGTTTCCCTTTAGTTACCACAGCTGGTAGCCACTGATAGATCTATCCTCCATGAATGTCTAATCCCCTTTAAAAGCTGTTTATGGCTGTGGCCATCAGTACGTCCTCTGGCAGAGAAAGTTCTCTTTGTCCACTCTCTCTACCCCATGCATAACTTTATAAACCTCTATCATGTTCCTTCCTTAGTTGTCCCTTTACTAAACTGAAAAGTCCCAGACTCTTCACCTCATAGGCAAGGATGCTTCAGCCCCTTAATCATCTTGGTTGCCTTCTTCTAGCTCTTCGATGTCCTTTTTGAGCTACAACAACCAGAACTGCATACAGTATTCCAAATGAGGCCACACCATAAGTGTATACATG
>NW_015162479.1:1556699-1584806 GCF_001447785.1 Gekko japonicus
ACCCCATGCATAACTTTATAAACCTCTATCATGTTCCTTCCTTAGTTGTCCCTTTACTAAACTGAAAAGTCCCAGACTCTTCACCTCATAGGCAAGGATGCTTCAGCCCCTTAGTCATCTTGGTTGCCTTCTTCTAGCTCTTCGATGTCCTTTTTGAGCTACAGCAACCAGAACTGCATACAATATTCCAAATGAGGCCACACCATAAGTCTATACATGAGAATTATAATATTTGCTGTTCTATTTTCAGCCCCTTTCCTAATAGTCCCCAGCCTTTTCCAGTTCCCAGTTTGCCTTTTTCACTGCTGCACAACACTGGGTAGACATTGTGACTGAGCTATCAAATATGACCCAAGGTCTCTTGTTCTGTCTCAGCAATCCTATTAGGATATACTTAGAGATTCATCACATGAACAGCAAGCCTGCCTGGGCTGACAGGCAGTGGGAGGATGCAGTGCAGAGCTGTGCATGCAGGGTGGCATCAGTGGCAGGAGAGGTCAGCCCAGCTGGTTTCACTGTGCGTGCGGGGAGCTCTGGTTTGCTTTTCTTGACCATGCTTTCTACAGTTGCTTCTGCACAATACATATCTTGTCCTGGCGGAAGGGGTAAACACAAAGGCTGTAAAGTAATTTGTTTATTTTTACAAGTGGCATGAGACTAGTGATGGTCTCATATCACTAGACTCATGCCATTTGAAAAATTTTAAACTGTGGGTGGTGGGGTGGCCTGAGGAGCAGACACAGGGCAGGGGGGGAATCCGAGGGAATCTGTATGCTTTTCACTTACCTTCAGTTTGGAAGTGAAGCAAGGGAAGAACTGGCACAAAAGCACTCTCAGAAAACCCGGGGAAACAGTGAACAGGAAGTGAACTAAGCACTGAAGGGAGGGAAAACAATGCAGTATGAAAAAGAAAACCCAACGGAGAAGCCCAGTGAAAGCAAGGCAAAACACCCATGCCTTGGTTACACATGGATGTTGTGATCACTGTGTGATCCACAGCTTGAATGGGAAATTGAATCACCTATCTCAGAATTATGAGCCTTGGCTTCCAGTCCAGTGTTACTAGAGAGCTTTGGAACACGTGGGATACAGACTTGGAGTTGTGCCAGTGGACCACACGTGGTGCACTTATGAGAATGGCACATACAGCAAAGTCTGAGTCACACATCAGTGCTGCTGATTCATCAACAGCAGTAAATCATTCTGCCAGAGTCTCAGTTCAAAGCAAGCCTCAGGCCCTTTTCCATGCTGGGATTTTTTAAAATAACTTTCTTGATTCCCATCCAAGCAATCTCCTTTCGAAAAACATGCTCAGGCAACATGAATTAGGAAGTGCAGAGGAACAGCAGCACTGCAAACACTTTAAAAAGAAGGGATGGAGAAGAGGAACAGAAATGGTTTGAGCAACTTTTTCCTTGCAAATCACCTTCCCCCACCCCCCTTGGAATGCTATTCTGTTTGGCTGTTCAGTTTGAGATTTGTGACCAGCTCAGTGGTTCCTGGGTTTTAGGATGCAGGTGCATGCATGTGCATTGTGCATGATCCTCTCTCACAGCTATGTTTCTCAGTAACAGAGCAATCCTAAACAGATTTATACCCTTCTAAATCCATTAATAGTTTTAGAAGGTGTAATTCGATTTAGGATTACACTGTTACACTGCAATCCTAGGAACACATTGCTAGGAATCGGCCCCACTGAATAGACCTGAGTAGAGCTGTTTAGGACTGCTCTCTTATTTATTTATTTATTTATTCAAATTATACCACCACCACCCGCCGGAGCAGGCTCAGGGTGGCTTACATAAAAATCAGACAGATAAAATAACAATTCTAAAACAGTCAAAAAAATCCAAGCTATCATAAAGTGCTAGTGACAACAAACAGCAAAATTAATAATACTATTACAGAGAGATGGTGGAAACAATCCTGTTAGTATATTCAAATGGGATTCAGTCTGTGTTGATGATCTACTTATGCAGCAGCACAGGCTGCTGATGGTAGTCCAGGGAATAGGGCCTTGTTACAGTTCAGTTGTCAGATGCTAGATGCGGCATCTTGATTGAAGGCCTGGTGGAAGAGCTCCATCTCGCAGGCCCTGCAGAACTGTAAAAGGTCCCGCAGGGCCCTGATGTCTTCTGGGAGCTCATTCCACCTGTAAGGAGCCCCCATAAAGAAGGCCTTGGCCCTGTTTGTACCGAGCCTGGCATCTTTGGGACCCAGGAGGGCCAGCCAATTTTGCAACCCTGAACGCAGTACTCTCTGGGGAACATGTGGGGAAAGGCGGTCCCTCAGGTATGTAGGCCTCTGATCATAAAGGGCTTTAAAGGTAAGAACCAACACCTTGAAGAGAATTTGGTATGCTATCGGCAGCCAGTGCAGTGCTTTCACCACAGGCTGGATGTGCTCCCACGTGTAAAGGCCCATCAGAAGCCTGGCTGCAGCATTCTGCACTAGCTGCAGCTTCCGGATTTGGGACAACGGTAGCCCCATGTAGAGAGCATTACAGTAGTCTAATCTTGAGGTGACCATCGCATGGATCACTGTTGCTAAGTTGCTGAGTTCAAGAAAGGGAACCAGCTGCCAAATCAGCGGCAGATGGTAAAAGGCTGATCTGGCAGTGGCTACTACCTGGGCATCCAAGAGCACTCCCAAACTCCTAACCTCCAGCGCTGGCACCAGCAGAGCCCCACTGAAGGTGAGGAGTGGGATCCCTAACCCCGGACCGCCTCAGCTCAGGTACAGGACCTCCACCTTCATTAGATTCAATTTCGGTCAGCTCAGTCTAAGCCATCCGGCCACAGCTTGTAACACCAAGTCCAGATCTTCTGGTTTAGAGTCAGACTGGCAGCCCAACAACAGATATAGCTGGGTGTCACCAGCATACTGGAGACATCCCAGCCCGTGCCTCCTGGCAATCTGGGCAAGGGGGTACATATAGATGTTAAAATAGCATCGGGGAAAGTACCACCCCTTGAGGCACTCCACTGATCAATGGGTGCCTTCAGGATAGCTGTTCCCCTAGTGCCACCCTTTGTCCCCGACCCTGAAGGAAGGAGGCAAGCCATTGCAAGGCAGACCCCTGTCTTAATGTCCCGGATCTTGGTTTAAACTGGTGCAAAATCACGTCAGTTCTCACACTTTTTTACTATGTCCCTTCTGCTGTTTATTATAAATACACTTGATTCCACTCTTCCCAAAGTTCAAAGGAGCATGTAGTGATGCTACAACATAATTAATGATAGTGACAAAGTTCTGTTTATACACTTAATAAGGTTATGCCATCTGGGCTTTCTCAGTCACCACCAGGGTGACCTGGTCAACCATAAAGAACCTTCCTTCTCATTCCTAAAGCCAGCCCTGTGAACAGGAGGCTCAAATTTTCTGTTTAGTTGGGGGAAAAACACTCAGAAAGTACTTGCATGATTGTTTGAAAAACAAATCAGTAGAATCCTGTCATTTTATCTACATATATAAATTCAGTCCAGTGTAGTTGGTGTTGACCCAGACTGACTGGTCTATTTTCCTTCCCAGATAGGTTATTGTTAACAGGCGAAGTTCAAATTTGCAAGCAAAATGAATTGACATATGCAAATGAGTGGTAGCGAAGTTTCTGTCTGAGAAAAGCCACAGGCAATTTCTTAGGGCAGATCCAAAAAGACAGAAGAAGGCATTGACTGCAGACATAGGAACTGGCATTGTGTTCTTTCAGCCTTTCTTTCTGGGTTGCAACAAAGAATTTCCTCATTCGTTAGAAACGTGAAATTTCTAAGGTTAAAAGGCATGAGCTGGTTCTCTGTCAGCAGCCTCTTGCAAGCAGAGTTGTGATGGTGGGAGGGCTGGTTAAGTCCCTTAGTGGCTAAGCAGAAACATAATTAATGTTGCTATAATCTAAGCAAGAATAGAAGAGGGCCAACTCTAAAAATCTAATTATGAAACATACAAAAATATACATGTATTTATTCAACACAAATTAAAATAACAAACAAGGGCCCATTCATATTTCATATACAAATATAAAAACATACAAGGGCTAATGAAATAGACCTAACGCGTTTCGGCCTTTACAGGCCTTCCTCAGAGATCTAATACAAACAGAACATGTTGGCTGATATGTAAAAATATATACAATCATACATATAAAAAATATGGAATAAAGACCAGAAAACAATTGTTCCAAAGTTTAACCACTGGGCAAAGAAAAGAAATGCAAAAATACAAATGAAGCCTCCAGTGCAATCACATGTCCAGTAGTACTTCTCTCTGGTCAACTATATATTCTCCTGAGATTGTACAGCCAAATGTTCCCAAAAAAATGTTCCTTAGGTTAGCTTTTAACCTAAGGAACATTTTATTGGGAACATTTTGTATGTTTCATAATTAGATTTTTAGAGTTGGCCCTCTTCTATTCTTGACTAACCTTTTTAGGTTCTGAATTCTAGTTTTTAGGTTCAGTTTTTTTCCCTTTTCTCTTTTTTGTCCTTGCTATAATCTAAGCATCATGAAGTTGAATTATTAATGGTTTACTATTAAAATTTAATCTATTTCCTTATTTAATCATAGTAAATTGCCAGTTTAAGATTTGTTACATTTTTATTCTGCCCTTCTTCCAAGGAGCTTATGCTCCTCCTTGTTTTAGCTTGATAGCAATCTTGTGAGGTATATCAGGTTGAAAACAATTTCCCTAATGTCACCTGGTAAGCTCCATGTAAAGGTTTCCCTTGCTCGAAAGCTAGTTAAATCTGACTCTAGGGGGCAGTGCTCATCTCCGTTTAAAAGGTGAAGAGCCAGCGCTGTCCAGTGACATTTCTGAGGTCATGTGCCCAGCATGACTAAACGCCAAGGCGCACGGAACGCTGTTACCTTCCCACCGAAGCGGTACCTATTTATCTACTTGCAATTTCTTGCTTTCAAACTGCTAGGTTGGCAGGAGCTGGGGCCAGAGATGGGAGCTCACTCCATCATGCAGCACTAGGGTCTCGAACTGCTGAACTACAGATCTTCCAGTCTGCAGCTCAGCATCTTAACCACTTGAGCCACCACGGCTCAGAGCTCCATGACAAGTGGGAAATCCACATATAACTAGTCTCACCCTAATTACTGCACCACAGTGGTTCTGTCTGCTTTCTTTCCTTCTATCATAATTGGTTCAGCAAGTGTTCCCCAAGTGTATCTATGATTTTAGTTACTGTGAGATGTCAAAAGAAACCAAGATAAATCCACTTAAAATTCCATTAGGTCTGTCTGTTTGGCGTTGAATGTCTCCAAGACTAGACCACTGAGACTTGCTGTAAACCTTGGCCTGCTACTGAAATCTTCTTGTCTGCTTACCCAAGAAATCTGAAATAGTGCTCTTCCATCATTACGGTTGCCATCCTCCTTGTGGGGCAATCTCCTGAAACTACAACTGATCTCCAGACTACACAGATCAGTTCACCTAGAAAAAACAGCTGCTTTGGAGGGTGGACTCTATGGTGTCATACTGTGCTGAGGTCCCCCCCCCTCCAAACTACACCCCCAAATTCCAGGAATTCCCCAACCTGGAGATGGTAACCGTACCTATCATTCACCAGAAGAAGAAGAAAAAGAGATTGGATTTATACCCCGCCCTTCACTACCCAAAGGTGTCTCAGAGCGGTTTACAAACTCCTTTCCCTTTCCCTCCCCACAACAGACACCCTGTGAGGTAGGTGGGGTTGAGAGAGCTCTTGACAGAAACTGCTCTTTTTCATGAACAGCTGTGCCAGAGCTACGGCTTGCCTAAGGTCATCCAGCCAGGTGCAAGTGGAGGAGTGGGGAATCAAACCCGGTTCTCCCAGATTAGAGTCCGCGCACTTAACCACTACACCAAACTGGCTCTCACTCATCACACCACCATGACTCATGCCACTTTTTAATTCACCATATATAATGGTACTATATTGGTGACATTTACATAGATCAGCAGATTCATTGCTTGCATCCCATGGGTAGTATTCTTTTCTCAGATCAAAGCAAAATCCCTATCCACTTCCCTCCCTTAGAGGCAAGATTTTTCCCTCCATTTTTCTTTCCCTTTTGTGGCTGAGCCAACCTAGTTTTCTCTTTTCTTCTTTCCTGAAGAATTCTGGCTGTCCCTCCCTGTCACAGTATAATATTTTGGCTGTTTGCTCAGCTCGGAAACCTGAGGGAAGGAATGAGAGCCCCCTTTAACTTATATGACTTAAAATGGCACTCAATAAGTTTTTATATTCCAAATTAACAAAATATTTTAATCAACATAGAGGGGAAAGGTCAGGTGAACCCAGTGGTAAAATTTCTAAGGTAAAACCAGTACATACACAGATTTATTCTTATGAACTTAAGAAATTAGAGTTTCTTAAACTATTCAGGGTTACTTAAAATCTTTATGTGGAGAGGCTTTTGTTACAGTGTTTTCCAAACACTCTAGTACTTTCTTTGAGTATTCTCTGACTTTTGGTTTCCAACACTCTTTCAAGTACCCAAACTCCTTCTCTTGAAACACCAGTACTTATCTTGAGTTTTTAACTGACTCTTAAGGATTCAACAGGCAGTTTCTAACCACACCAGACCAGAGATCTCTCTGCACTCTTCAGAGTTAACTCCCTGTTTGACTGGGTAGGGAAATTTCTTCTCTCTCTAGAAAATTTATAACCTTTCCTTGGCCTGAATGGGAGTCTTTGCCTACTTCCCAAACTTCCTTGCCAACTTTCCCCCAGTTCTCTGTCTTTGTTAAACTGCTCTCAGCTAAGGCTGAAAGATTCCACTCAGTCAAGGCAGAAATTTCACTGTCTCTCACCTCAGCAGGCAGCTTTCAAAACACTTTCTCTGCTCAACTGATGCTAACTGATCTGATTGCTTGGAGCATCCTGTCACTCAAGGCTCTCTGTTTCTGTGAAGAATTAACCCTTCACAGTCCTTCAGCTGTTTGTACAGAACTTCTAAGCTTTAAAAAAGTGCAGTCTGTCACACTGGTATAAAATGATAAGCCATATCGAATGGTGTTATTACTTTAATGCCCCCTTCAAAGACATGCTTATTCAGAAGATCAATGGAATAGCAGCCTGAATAACCCAGACTATCCTGAGCTGTTTACAGCTTGGAAACCAAGCAGGGTCAGCCATGGTTAATACTTCAATGGAAGACCACTAAGGAAAACCAAGGTCCCAGTCACACGAGCAAGATAATCCAGGGGCGATGCGAGCCTTTTTGCTTCGGAGCAAATTGAAGCACAGTATCGCGATCAAACGTTTCCCCTGAGGCTCCATGCACGTGCCCTCAGCTGTGATCACACGTTGATGGTGAAGCGTGGCAAAGAAGGGTGAGGCGGTTCAGTAGCATGTGTTTGTGCGCATGCGCAGTTCCGTGTTTGCGTGTATACCACCGGAGGTTACAGGATACCAGCGTTTCCGTGAACTGACGCCTGCCCATGCCCTGCATTTTCCGGAAACTAGTGCACTTTCCCTGGTATCTTTTAACTCCGCTTCTTCAGCCGGGCGATACAGGTTGCTGACGGGTGCGGGACACTTGCCAGATGTTTTCTTGTGATCGTTCCCATAAAATCCGCCCAGCATTCGTCCCTATCACGCGGCTAATTCTGCGTGTGACCAGACCCCAAGTCTGCTATGCAGAGGAAGAGAATGGTAAACCATCTCTGCTCATCTCTTGCCTTGAAATCTCCATGAGGGGATGCCATGAGTAGGTTGTAGACTTGATGCTGCTTTTTAAATTAAATTACCCTCTACTGGATTCACTGACTCCCAAGTAAATGTGCACAATATTTCACCCTAATATTGTGTATGACTGTGAATCCTGGTACATTTTTAAACTGTTTGTGAGGAATCTGTTATATAAGAAAATGGGAGGAATGGAGGAGATGAATGATAACATCTGGTGATGGTTACCTGGTATTTTGTCAATTACCTGTTTTGGTTACCTGTCATTTATCTTGAATATTTTGTTGCTGAGTCTTCTGATATTTTACATCCTCACTGGTGCACAGCTGTCTCTCATTCAGCCCAGAAAGTGCTTGAGCTTAAAAGTATCCATGGTAAGAAACCAGGTGAAATTAACTTCAGTTATATTTTGATGTAGATGGCATACACTGAAAAAATCCTACTTCAGTTATAGAATTGTTATCAGGACTTAAACAAGCCCTCATTATTCAGCTCTTATTAGCAATTAAGGGGATGATTTTATTGGTCTACTTTACAGGTGTGTAATAAGTGTTACTAAAAGAGTATCCCTAAGCAGATCTACTCACAATCCTACTCAGGTCTTTTCAACTGAGCTTATTCCCAGCGTAGCATTCTTATGATTGCACTAGTTGATAATAATTGTGAATAATTATGTGTTTGTTGTCCTCTTCCATCAACAGCAGTATCCTGGGATTCTTTTCCTATTACAACATATTTTAGGAGTCTTCAGCAGTTTTGGGAACAGTAGTTGTTACCTAGATATTACAGAAATTATAACTATTATTCCCATGTAGATGAGCAAACTGAGTTTTATTGGCTTATTGACAATTTTTTGGGGGGAAAAAACATTTTCTGTAATTTAAACATCTATTTAATTTAATCAGAAATAACCTCCAGGCACTGGAAGTTTTCTGGTTTGCAGGATAATCTGTAATACGACCCATATGAAACTGTGGTACATTATTATCAATTCAGACAGCGTAGCATTGTGGTAATAATGACCATTTAAGAAAAACCAGACTTGTTTAATAAGATGTTTAGCATAATCTGTGTACTTTAAAAGCCACTATATGAGTATTATGTGGTGTTTGTTTAAAACCACATAAAATGGCATACTTGAAGGGCCGGAATGGGTCTTAACAGGGAGCTGGAATCTCTTTGGCCTTCTAGAAAAAGTAAAGTCATTCATTTTATTATAGTAGACTTTACTGTTGCAACTATTGTGCAAGGACTACTTATTTAGATATTTAAACCTTGTTTTTCACTGCAATAAGGATTCAATGTAATTTACAGCATCATTCTCCCTCCTCCATTGTAGCTTTACAGAAACAACCCTGTGAACTAGGTTAGGTCATGATTCAGCCAAAAATGTATTCTTCATCATGACCTTCACATAGTATATTTGGACTGCAGTGAATGGCAGTCTGGGTTTCTAGATTTGGGGTTGCCTTCCCCTTAGAGTTTAAAAAGTCCAAAAATGAAACAAAAACTTTTTTTCCTTGAGCAAACATTTAGTGGCTGTAATAAGCAGGGAGTTCTGGTTTTGTTTTTTTCTTATAACAGATTTCTTATATTAATCTATATGTTTATATATACATGGGTTTCATTGTATATATATACATGGGCTCAAGTGGTTAAGACGCTGAACTGCAGGCTGTGGAAGGTCAGTAGTTCAGCAGTTCGAGACCCGAGTGTGCCGCATGACAGAGTGAGCTCCTGTCTCTAGTTCCAGCTCCTGCCAACCTAGCAGTTCGAAAGCAAGAAATTGCAAGTAGATAAATAGGTACCACTTTGGTGGGAAGGTACCAGCGTTCCGTGCGCCTTGGTGTTCAGTCATGCCGGCCACATGACGACGGAAACGTCTTTGGACAGCGCTGGCTCTTCAGCTTTGAAATGGAGATGAGCACCGCAACCCTAGAGTCGGACTTGACTGGCTTTCGAGCAAGGGAACCTTTACCTTATATATACATGGGTTTCATTATACAGTATTGTTATACATTCCTTTCAGGAAGTTAAGAATATAAAGAGTGTACACAGCAAGTACCAGTTTGTGGATGAAGTGAGGAAAATACACACTGGGAACACACAATGGGCTTTAAGCAATAATAACTAACCTTGGTTATCCATTCAACTCTTTATAGTCAAGGCCATGGTGGGATGGTTAAAAAAGAGCAGACTGAGACTGAACCCAATGAAGACGGAGGTTCTGTGGCTGGGGGTGGGGGGTGGGATTGGAGTCCAGGCTTCCAGTTCTTGAGGGGGCACCATTGATACTGGTGCCATCTGTAAAGAGTTTAGTCATGACCTTGTCAGTGGAGGTCTAAGTCACACATGTTACCAGGATGGCATTTTTCCATCTACACCAAGCCCGGCAACTGGTTCCTTTCCTGCTGCCCCCTGACCTAGCCATGGTAATCCATGCAATGGTCACCTCCAGATTAGACTACTGTAACTCACTCTATGCTGGCCTACCTTGAGACTGACCAAGAAAATCCAGCTGATTTAGAATGCAGCAGTGCGACTCCTTATGGGAACATCATGGACAGCACATATACAACCAGTGCTGTGTCAGCTACACTGTCTTCCAGTGGAGTATCGAATCAGGTTCAAGGTTTTGGTACTGACTTTAAGGCCTTGAGCAGTCTGGGACCAATGTATCTATGGGACTGTCTCCTCTGGTATGTTCCCAGGAGGGACTTGCACTCTTTGAATAACAACTTGCTGGTGATCCTTGGCCCTTGGGATGTCCAGCTGTCCTCAGCCAGGGCCTTCTCAGTCCTGGCTAGGGTTGCCAGGTCTGTGTTGGAAAATACCTGGAAACTTTGGGGGTGGGTCTGGGAAAGGGAGAGGTTTGGGGAGGGGAGGGGCCTCAGCATGGTACAATGCCATAGAGTCCACCCTTCAAAGCAGCCATTTTCTGCAGGGGAGCTGATCTCTGTCAGCTGGAGATTAGTTGTAAAAGCAGGAGATCTCCAGGCCCCACCTGGAGGTGGGCAACCCTAGTCCTGGGCCTGGTCTGGTGGAACTCTCTGCCAAATGACACCAGGGCCCTGCGAGATCTTAAGCAATTCTGCAGGGCCAGTAAGACAGAAATGTTCCACCAGGCTTTTGGTTGAGAGCAGCAACAGTTACCTCATTGGCTAGCACCCCCCCCCCCCCTTTTTTCCTTGGCCCCCCCTTTTTCCTTCCCCCGCAGGCCCGTGGCGGGCAGCCCGCAGCGGTGGTGGCGGTGGGGCCCGGCCGAGGCCCAGGGAACGCCCCCCTCTGCCGTCCTCCTCCTCGCTTTGGGAGACTGAGTCCGCCTCATGGGCCAGGTCCAGCCTCCGGGGTCACCTCTTGCGGTGGCGTGCAGGGTGAGTCGTGGTGCAAGCTGGGATAGGGTGACTAAATAATAATAACAATAATAATAATAGAAGCAGAATCATCGTGATCACTTATTTCCTAGGTTCACACTGAGAGCCACAGCCCATTAAAAACCAGTTCAAACAGTCTTGGGCATACAGTGACAAACAGGTCAAGTGTACCCTACCTAAACCATATGACTAATGAAAGAGTAATTGTAATGATTACTGAACACTATATTTGTAAAATATAATTACAGATTATGGGGGATTAATGGCTGTTGACAATGCATACCCTTCTCCCAATAACCTGGGTAAAAGAACATTGTAGTACTGGAACAAAGTTCGAGTCCAGTGGCACCTTTAAGACCAACAAAGTTTTATTCAATGTATAAGCTTTCGTGTGCAAACACACTTCTTCAGATACAGTGAAACAGAATTTCCTCAACCATTACATAAAGAAGGAGACTGGGTGGGTGGGGTAGTTTATTTATTTATTTTTCGCATTTATACCCCACCCTCCCTGATGGGCTCAGGGCGGCTAACAGGGGCAAGGTAAAACCTTGTCGTGATAAAAACATGATATACATAATAACTTAAAAACATATAGTACATCTTAAAACATCTCTACTGAAAACAACGGTGCTCAATAACTTCCATAAATCCACAGATGGCAAATCATAGGTCCAAAGTTCCCGGTGGTACTTCCCACGCTGTTAACGCCCACATGGGAATGGCTTAGGGCTTCTTTACAACATCTAGGTGCTTCCTCAGGGCCTCTTCATACCATGACGGTGATGGTATAGTAGGGGCGGCGGCTCCTACTCAAAGGCCTGGCGGAAGAGCTCCGTCTTGCAGGCCCTGTGGAACTGCATAAGGTCCCGCAGGGCCCGGATCTCCCCCGGGAGCTCATTCCACCAGGTAGGAGCCGCCACCGAAAAAGCCCTGGCCCTGGTCACAGCTAATTTGGTGTCCTTGGGGCCCGGGATGACCAACAGATTTTGGGGCCCTGACCGTAGTGCTCTTGGGGGAACATATGGGGAAAGGCGGTCCCTCAGGTAGGCTGGACCCTGGCCATATAGGGCTTTATAGGTAAGAACCAGCACTTTGAAGCGAATCTGGTATGCTATCGGCAACCAGTGCAGCGCTTTCAGCACAGGCTGAATGTGGTCCCTTCTAGAGAGACCCATCAGCAGCCTGGCTGCAGCATTCTGCACCAGCTGCAGCTTCCGGATTTGCAACAAAAGCAGCCCCATGTAGAGAGCGTTGCAGTAGTCTAGCCTCGAGGTGAAAAAAATGCCACCTGGGCCTCCATTGTTAATGTGGAGTCCAAGAGCACCCCCAAACTCTGAACCCCAGATGCTGGCACCAAAGGCGCCCCGTCGAAGGTCAAGAGAGGGAGCCCCAACCCCGCCCCGGTCCGACTCAGGCCCAGGATCTCCGTCTTTGCCGGGTTTAGTTTCAATCGGCTCAGCCGGAGCCAACCAGCCACAGCTTCTAATGCCCAATGAAGGTCAAGACTCAAGTCCGACCAGCCACCCAGCATCAGATAGAGCTGGGTGTCATCTCCATATTGATGACACCCAAGCCCATAACTCCGGGCAATCTGGGCAAGGGGGCGCATATAGATGTTAAATAACATTGGGGACAGCACTGCTCCCTGTGGCACCCCACACTCAAGGGGTACCTACGGGAGCGCCGATCCCCGACGGCCACCCTTTGTCCCCAACCTTGCAGGAAAGAGGCAAACCATTGAAGGGCAAGCCCCTGAATCCCCATGTCGGCAAGGCGATGGGTCAGCAACTGGTGGTCGACCATGTCGAATGCGGCCGACAGATCTAACAACAACAGCGCCGCCACACCACCTCGATCCAGATGCCTTCGGAGGTCATCAGTCAGGGCGACCAAGGCCGTCTCAGTCCCATGACCAGGGCGGAAACAGGACTGGAAGGGATCTAAGACTGAAGCATCTTCCAGGAAGCTCTGTAGCTGTAACGCCACCCCCCTCTCTATAAGTTTGCCCAAATAGGGCAAATTGGACACCGGCCAATAATTAGCCAATTCGGCCGGGTCCAAAGATGTTGTTGTTTTTTTTAAAGAGAGGGCGGACCATTGCTTCCTTGAGTGCATTCGGGAACTGTCCCTCCGAGAGGGACGTGTTGACAATCTCCCACAATGCGCCTTGTAGCCCCCCGCGACCCACTTTAATAAGCCAAGAGGGGCACGGATCAAGGTCGCATGTAGTTGGGCGTACAGATACGAGCAATCTGTCCACTTCGTCCAGACTGAGCAGATTGAAACACTCTAAACCCGGTTCCGAAGACACGCAATGTTGCCAGGCAGGACCAATTAGAGACACGACAGAAACAGAAACAAAACTGGAACATAAGAATAAGAACATAAGAGAAGCCAATGTTGGATAAGGCCAATGGCCCATCCAACACTCTGTCACACAGTGGCCAAAAATACCAGGTGCCATCAGGAGGTTCAGCAATGGGGCCAGGATACTAGAAGCCCTCCCACTGCTGCCCCCCCCAGCACCAAGAATACAGAGCATCACTTGCCACAGACTGAGCGTTCCTATCTATACCTTGTGGCTAATAGCTACTGATGGACCTCTGCTCCATGTGTTTCCCTCTTGAAGCTGTCCATGCTTGTAGCCGCCACCACCTCCTGTGGCAGTGTATTCCATGTGTTAATCACCTCTTTGGGTGAAGAAGTACTTCCTTTTATGTGTTCTAACCTGACTGGGGCCAGCCCTGGATAAGAATGTTCTGAAACAGTTTGGGATCTTTGGAGTATTAGTATTAATTTGGGACTCATGATACAGTGAATCCAGCAATTCAGTTGCTCAGTACTGACATAATACCCCCCACCTTTTGCCTTACTGTGCAAGCCCACATGTACCCATGATTGTAAACTGTCCTTGGACACTAAACACTAATCATTGTTATCAGAAGTGCTCACATAATGTTAACCATGGTTAGCTCCAAAACTTCCCCTGCAAGGAAGGACAAGGTGAGACAAACAGAAGCCCATAAATCACTACACAGTCCTGATCACCTGACCATGGTTAGGCAACTGAAAAAGGTTATGTCTACCTAGGAGGTGCACCTGGCCCCCCTCATTGTCGATTTTCAGGAGACATGAAGACAGTTTTATTTAGGGCTGCATTTTGATTGATTTAGCTTTTTTATTGGCAGTCCTTGTGTCTCCTCAAAGGGAGAAATGTTTTAAATAAACAAATAAACCTTTGTCCACTGGCTTTTATCTTCCTTTAGTACCCTAATAAAAAAAAATGCCACAACATTTCACTGAAAGGAACCTGGTTCTGTGAAGGCAAACTTCGCTTCATTTACGGAAGGGAAAGTGCAAAACATTATTTAGTTTTACAAATGGTTGTAAGTTGTAACTATTCAGCCTGACAAAGAGGAAGATCTACAAAACTAACTACAAGTGGAGTTTCCAAATGTAAAACATTTTAAAAGAATGTTGAAACTCAAAAAGTTATTCATTCGAGTTTCTAATTGTTCAGTTTTATTTTAAATGTGCTATAGGTTCAGGGAACTTTCTTTTATCATTTTTAAAGGAAAACTCATCCTTCACAATGATATTTCATAGGAAACTTCCTTAAGTAAAAACATTCTATGTTGGGAAATTATATACTCATCTCATATTCTACATCTTTAAAATATTTTAAAGGAACCACTGTTTTTCCCCCATGTCTAGTTAATTACACTTTAATTTAATAATTTCAAACAGAGCCTAATGTCTTAGTTTCCTTACAAGCATAATAAATATTAATGTAGTGGAACTAAGGATGCACTTGCAGACTCCAGATGCTGTGATGGGATTTTGACTCACTGATCATTTCCCCCAGTTAATGCTGAACACATATGATGTGGATTACTTATTTATTTAACTATTTATATCCTACTTTTCTCCCCAAGGAGACACAAATCAATTTACAAATAAAAATACAGATGAACCAAAACAAACACCAATAACAATATAGCTTGAGGGGACTGGGCATCAATTGCTCATTCATCCAGAGTTATCATCTGCTAACCATGGGCTAAGGCCCTTAGCCTTGTGCCCTTGGCCACACCCAAGCTTTCTATTGTCTGCAAGAAGGTACGGCAAATTTAGCTCAGATAGAACTCGGCTGATGCTGGCTTGTTGCTAGTAAGCTAGCAAAATCTTTCTCACAGACACCTTGAACCCTGACTCAAGTTGTTCTTGGGTAAGATGCAATATGCAGGACACAGTTTCTATAAATATAATATGCTTAGCAGTATTTTCAGTTTTAACAGCATCTGATTGTTTTGATATGCAATTTATACTCCAGACAAGAGGCTATTGTTGGGACAGAATATAGAGAAACAGAATGGCTTCCAATTGGCAAAGGTGTCAGACCATGATGCATTTTATCTCCCTATCTCTTCAATCTGTATGCAGAATGTATCATAAGGAAAAATGGATTAGATTTCAGTGAAGGTGTAGTGAAAATTGGTGGAAGGAACGTTAACAATTGAGACATGCAGATGACACCACATTTACTGGTAGAAAATAGTGAAGACTTGAAATGACTACTGATGAAGGTTAAATAAGAAAGTGCTGAAGGAGATCTACAGTTGAATATCAAGAAGACAAAAGTCATGACTACTGGGGAATTATACAACTTTAAGGCTGATAATGAAGAAATTGAACTTGTTAAAGGATTTCTATTTCTTGGCTCCATCATCAACCAAAAGGGAGACTGAAACCAAGAAATCAAAAGGAGTTTGAGACTGGGGAGGGAAGCCATGAAGTGTCTAGAATAGATCCTTAAGTGTAAGGATGTGTCACTGGTGACCAAGATCAAGTTAATTCATGCCATAGTATCCTCCATTACTGTGTATGGGTATGAAAATTAGAGAACGAGGAAAGCTGACAGAAAGAAAATAGATTCCTTTTAAATGTGGTGTTGGAGGAGAATTTTATGGATCCTGTGGATGGCCAAAAAGACAAGTAAGTGGGTTCTAGATCACATCAAGCCTAAACTCTCACTAGAAGCTAAAATGACTAAACTGAGGCTATTGTACTTTAGTCGCATTATGAGAAGACAAGAGTCACAATAATGCTAGGGAAAGTTGAAGGCAACAGGAAAAGAGGAAGACCCAACCAATGCTCCCTCTAAGTTGTAGAGTCTTGTGAGCAAAAATTCTACTTTGTGAGCTACTGACATTAAAGTTGTGAGCTAGCCATTTGGCTACTGCATAAATTAGTTTGCTCTGGAGTCATCCTTCCTGAGCTAAGAAAAAAATGTGTGAGCTGGAGGCTAAAAAACTGTGAACTAGTTCACACTAACTCAGCTTAGAGGGAACACTGGACCCAACATGAGATGGATTGACTCAATCAAGGAAGCTACAGCCTTCAGTTTGCAAGACCTGATCAAGGCTGTTAATGATAGGACACTTTGGAGGTCATTAATTCATGGAGTGTCTATAAATCAGAAGCAAGTTGTTGGCACTTAACACACACACACAAAGTCCATCATATAATTATTCAGAGGTAGCTACAGTTCAACTCTTGTAGCACAATTTTATGATCCAAGCACCTGCTCAAGCTTTAGCTTTATTTCAGTCTAGTTCTACCAGGCTAGTTTATGGATTTACTACACAAATGCTAGGGAGTTTATCATAGAACCAGAAGAGCTATTGAAGTGAGCTGTGTTCAGTACACAGACAAATCTTGCAATGCACACATAGGGAGATGCTGCTGCTGCTTTTGCTTATATATTAAATGTTTTTACTTGTCCATTTCCTAAGTAGAATTTCTGAATTTGACCATATTTAATTTTTAAAGGGGGCCTTTGTTTTGACTGGTAGAAAGACAAGAACCAGTTTCACTCCTTAGCTCTTCTGTAAGCTTCTTTGACCCTGAAGTCATTAGCCATTTTTAAAAGCTCCAAGTTGAATGCATGTTGGAAGAACCAGGATTGTGGTGCCAAGCTGCAGTACTGGCCTATGTATGTTCATTGGAGGAAAAATGTGTGCCACGTGAAAGTTCTTCCAACTTGAGAACATCTGAAAGACTAAGCTTTTGTACAGTGTTTTTGGAACAATTTGCTACCTTCTATTATTGGTTACTCCCACTGCCTCATACTGCTTCTACTGATTTTCCTGCCTATCACTGATGTCAAGCTTTGATCTTTGTGCAACATGTTCAACTGTCAAAGACTGAGTGTCTTGTGCTCAACAGATCGCAAAAAGCAAGCTGTGCCATTCTCAGAGTTGGACTACACAGCAGATCAGGGGGAACAGAATTAAAGTCCAATTATCTCCACCAGCACCTACAAAGCTGCTCTTTAGAATATTTAACTGCTCGTTTCCAACTGAGCTCCTCTTCAGTATTTTCTTTCCCCATCACATTCCCCAGCGCAGCTCCTTCCTTTGACCTGCCCTTTCCTATAAGGGCTGTCATGGCATTTAAATTACTTTAATCCCTTCATGCAGTATTGTAAATCCTTGTTCATCCTTCAATGCTCTATGGAAATTCTGATGGCATCTCCCAAACACTAGAGGCTGTGTTGTTTCCATAGCATAGTAAGTCTTTACACTTCATCTTAATCAAGCCAATAATATTAGTTCAAATGGCTTTCTTAATACAGAATGGACATGAAGTTTATCATATGACCACCACAGGGACTGCCTCTGTATTCCCTGTAAAAACTCCAAAACACCACAGGGGCTTATTTCAAATTGGGACAATGGTGCACAAAGAGGAAGGACTTCAGCTCCCCCATATTCTCACCATTTTGCTGAATATGACACATTCAGCACCCCAATGAGGAAAATACCCAGACAATTTTGAATCAGGAAAACAGCACAAGGATGTAAGGATGAAGCTTCTCCTCCCCCTGCTGTGCCATGGTTCTATTTCAATCATCCTTTCCAGTGCTGTGGAATGAAGTTCCCACAGAACATAAGAGAAGCCAATGTTGGATCAGGCCAATGGCCCATCCATCCCAACACTCTGTCACACAGTGGCCAAAAATACCAGGTGCCATCAGGAGGTCCACCAGTGGGGCCAGGACACTAGAAACCCTCCCACTGTTGCCCCCCCCCAAGCACCAAGAATACAGAGCATCACTTGCCCCAGACTGAGAGTTCCATCAAGGTGCTGGTACTTACCTTTAAAGCCCTATATGGCCAGGGTCCGACATACCTGAGGGACCACCTTTCCCCATACATACCCCAGAGAACACTACGGTTGGGGTCACAACATTGACTAATTATTCCAGGCTGCAGGTGTGTTGGGGGGTGGAAAGCTGCAGGTGTGTTGGGGGTGGAAAGCTGAAGAGTGAGGGGGAAATAAAGGTAGGTTGATTATTGGCTGGGAAGGAGATAGGGTTGCCAACTCCAGGTGGGAAATTCCTGAAGATGTGAGGGATGGAGCCTGGAGAGGGTGAGGTTTCAGGAGGTGTGGGACCTCGGACAGGTACAAAGCCATAGACTCCACCCTCCAAACCAACTATTCCCTTCTGGGGAACCATTACTGCTGAGCTGGGATTGCAAGACTACATCTAATAGTATGCCACCTTAATCTACTGAAGAATGTATACTGTGAACACTTTAACTGTTTGTAAGATTTTAACTTGTTTTTAAATGTTTTATGCTGACCAGGCACATTGTGTCAGTAAATGTGAGCCACCCTGAGCCTTTCAAGGGGAGAGCGGGATATAAATATGATAAATAAATAAACCTTGTGGCTAATAGCCACTGATACTTATCCAATTCCCTCTTGAAGCCGTCCATGCAGAGAATTTGCAAAGACAGTGTAACTACCAGTTCACTACCAGTTTCTCTGGTAATCATTTGGTGGACATCACGTCTAATTTAGGCCTTAACATTGCTTCGTAACTTTTCACAAATACAGCTACCAGGGGATTATTTTTTTGAAATGTGGTTAATAAATATTTTAATTACTTAATATATACAATTACCTGCAAACACTCTCTCTTATGGATTTTGCACATCTCCCTTATAAATAAAAGCTGAATGGTGGTGGTACTTCTCTAGAACATTCCACACGCTCCACCACTTAAATGGAACCCTCCTGCCAGTGTTAGAGCAGCACTGATGAATTTGTATTTATTTATTCAGCTAATTTAGATAGCATGGTGATGTGGGTGTGATTGAAGTCATAGATGTAAAGAACAGCTTTATGGGAATCTGAATACCCATGGCTACAAACAGATGTTTTCCGGATTAGCTGCTAGTGAGCTTTGACATTTGTGTAGTCAACTGTTTGTTGATCTATCTCTTACTTTTTGTATATATTCTGTTCCCCTCCTTCCCCATTTCCTCTTGTTTGTTTCAGGAGATGCAATATTTTACAGACCCACCATTGAGCAAGTGGCAAAACATATGTGAAACGGTGCCTTCAAAGTCAGTCACTTTCAATATTCTTGATGGCAAGGGTTTAAGATGACTGCTAATACTTATGATTCTTTGCACAGTTCTGTTACAAGAGGCAATGGGTTACACAGAATCATTTCAGAGTAATTTCCATAAAACCAAAGAAATCAGTTCCAAATGTAAAAGCTATCCCTCCATAATTTCCTCTTGTTTGTTTCAGGAGATGCAATATTTTACAGACCCACCATTGAGCAAGTGGCAAAACATATGTGAAACGGTGCCTTCAAAGTCAATCACTTTCAATATTCTTGATGGCAAGAGTTTAAGATGACTGCTAATACTTGTGATTCTTTGCACAGTTCTGTTGCAAGAGGCAATGGGTTACACAGAATCATTTCAGAGTAATTTCCATAAAACCAAAGAAATCAGTTCCAAATGTAAAAGCTATCCCTCCATATTTCCTGGTTTGGTAACCTTTCATGCCCCTGTATAAAGGAACCATTGTGAAACCAGACATCCATGTTGCACAGCCTGCCTCTATCTGGGGCTTCTTCAAGATCAATGCACATTACATTTTTCGTGTATATTTAAGTGTACATCTAGTAATGTGTGAAGGCAAAATGGTAGTCAGAGGAATGTACGATCACATCTTCTGACATAGAATATAGTCTCAAAAATAGCTGGATCGGGGGCAATATAGATTGGGTCATTGCAATAAAGAAGGGAGGTTTAAATATTTCATACCCATGCCATTTTCCTGACCAAATTCCCCTCCCCAGACTGCTTTAAGCCTCTCTAACACACATTACAGGGGTGGGTGTGTGGGTGTGTGTATCTTCTCCAGGGCTAAAATAAGTTCAGGAAATGAGTTTTGATCAAGGAAAGAATTAATCCAGCAGCACCACACCCTTCTTGCAGCAGCTGAGAATAAATCACACATCAGGGGGGCAATATAGATTGGGTCATTGCAATGAAGAAGGGAGGTTTAAATTTTTCATACCCATGCCATTTTCTTGACCAAATTCCCCTCCCCGGGCTGCTTTAAGCCTCTCTAAGACACATTACAGGGGTGGGTGTGGGTGTGGGTGTATCTTCTCCAGGGCTAAAAGAAGTTCAGGAAATGAGTTTTGATCAAGGAAAGAATTAATCCAGCAGCATCACGCCCTTCTTGCAGCAGCTGAGAATAAATCACACATCAGGGGATCCCATCATCCAACATTCTGTGTAAATTAGCCCTCAGAGACTAGGATTGGCTGCAGTTCCCTGCCAAAATTTCACTGTCTCCACTGGGGCATCAATTTAACCGGAAGAAAACCACAGGGAATAGAGGTATATAAGCCCTTTTTTCTTGTTCAGTTTTTTCTACAGAAAATCAGGATCCCTCAAACTTCTTTTGTGCTGATGGAGCAAATTTACTGGAAAGCAGTTTTCAGTGGGAAACAGGGCAAGGACAATGGCTCTCCCTTAAAAAGCATATTATGATTAAAAGAAAGAGTCTAAATATCAGACATCAAAATTTTCAAATACAAATACAGATTTTGATCTTTTACTTTGATGGAGTTGACACACATCCAGACCATTGAAATCTCTGATACCAGAATAATTTGAAGAATCGGCATGGCTATATCTATGGCCCAACATATATACCAGCAACATAATTATAAACATTTTAAGCATGTGTGTTCTATGGCTTGTTGCCGTAATAAATGCCTGCCTAGAGATTTCAATGGTCTGGATGTGTGTCAACTCCATCAAAGTAAAAGATCAAAATCTGTATTTGTATTTGAAAATTTTGATGTCTGATATTTAGACTCTTTCTTTTAATCATAATATGTTTTAACATGTGTACACCTTAATAAACATTTGTACTTTTATAACATACAGTGTTAGCTTAGCCCTTTTGGTTCTCAGTTATATCTTGGGTTGAGTTCCCCCCCCCCTTTTCATTTTTTGTCTACCTTAAAAAGCTACTAATTCTCCTTCAAATTATAGTCCCCCTGACTAACATACAGTGTTAGCTTAGCCCTTTTGGTTCTCAGTTATATCTTGGGTTGAGTTCTCCCCCCCTTTTCATTTTTTGTCTCCCTTAAAAAGCTACTCATTCCCCTTCAAATTATAGTACCCCTGACTGTAACATTAAAATTCATTAAAAGGGATCATGAAATCCCATATATACCCTGATCAATTCACTGGAATGCATCCTCCCTGAAAAACTTTTGATGAGTTCTTTTGAAGTTCAACAATAAACTGATGTGACTCCCCCCCCCAACCTGTTTTGAACTGGGATGGAGAACAGCACACCACCACCTGATCACCTTTTATCACTCCCATCAAAATATATACTTGTGATGGGCAGTTAATATCACCCTGAATTGTGAATATTTCATTAAAATAACCAGTTTTAACTTATTCACATCCCTGAAGCATCACATTCAGAATACATCTACGTTATCCCCTCCATTTACTCATATAAGGACACACTTTGAACTGTTGTTTTATTAACATAGAAGCAATCAGTTTTCATGATGTATGTAGGAAGATGGAATTGGATCCAAAAACTCCCTTAGCCACCTCAACCATTGCCTAAGGGAAAAGTACTATGTCTTCAGACATAGATAGGTTTCGCCTGTTAGAGGAAGCTTCTCATTTAGAGAAAGTTATTTTGAATTGAACAATATTTACAAAATTCAGATATCTGATAATTTTTCAGTCAGGGAAACAAATAAAATTAAGGCTTGGTTCTGCAATATTTATAAAGAGAAAATGTCCATATGAGCCAAGAGCATTTTCCCCCCTTAGTTTTTGTTGTTTATATATTTAAATTGAATAATATTTTACAACTATAGAAACTGAGGTAAAATATCTATTAATCTCTGTTCTATTCTGATATTCTTAATGTTCTCGATACAAATAAATAATGCACATTTTTAAAAAATCCATATAATGTGTCATATATTTTTAGCGTTTCTCCATTATCCATTATGGCTTCTCCATTACTCTTGGCTCTTCTTTGATCCCGCTAACTGCTGCCTATTCTTGGCCCAACCAATCTTAATGAGGACCCCTTGAGAAACATATGGGGAAATGATGTCATCCCTTCTATTATCTTGTTTACTGAGGCATTCTATAACTTAAACAGAAAAGACTAAGGTGGAATGGTATTCATATGTACTAATTATTTTGTGAATGAATAGTCCTTCTTCATGCAAAATGCAGACAATGATGAGACACTCTCAGAAATGGTCAGTCACAAAGAGAGAGAGAGAGCTTATTAATTCATTCTATACTCTCTTTGAAGAAAGCCAGAAATAAACCAGAAATATCTCTGGCTTTGTCTATCAGCCTTGTAGATAATCCCACTTTGGTAACAGTCCATATGGGTGATGATCAATCGATGGGAGTGGATTACCAGCAGTATGAAAACACACTGTGACAAAAGCTTTCCCTCGCAACCTGGCTCAAAGTCAGAGAATTAGTTTGTAAGCTAATTGCTGACAGATGAAAGATAAACATGCTGCTATTATAACAATGGCCTCTCCCCATTCAGAAAGTGGGTTTAAAATGCCTCAGATAAATAAGGGATCGATTCATTCTTTAGATACAGCAAACTAATTTCTTGCATACAGTTTAGGACTGCAGTGTGAAACTGTATCAAAATTCATATGGAGGAAGAAATCAAAAGTATGAATATATTGCTTGTCTTTTACAAAGTTAAGTAATCCTTCTTTTCTTGTTGTCATACTATAATTGTGGAAAAATCTCCACAGTCTTGGATGAGAGGTCTTTGAAAGGTCAGTGAGAAAGGGAATGGGGTGGCCATAAAATGCTAAGAAGAAAAAAATTATCCCTTTGCGATCTGCAATTACTTTATTAGAGCCACTGCATGTTTAGGAAAGTGGAAATAAACATGAAGCACTTATACAAGACTGGAGTGTCAAGGAAAATCCACAGAAAGGCTGACAGAATTTATAATAGGGTGTTAAATCCAAATGGGTTTGATTTCTGCGGTTTCAACCCCATCCTTCACATCCTAGTTTTCGATAAATGCTAATTCAGTCCTGGGGGCAAGAACAATATACCTCCTTCTTTCTTTGGTTTCACCTCCTTATCCAAACTTTTGCTCTCTGGACAGGGTATCAATATGCTGCAAAATTAAGTGAATAATACTGCTTTCCTTACAGAGCTGTTGCAAGGATTACAACAACATAATATGGAATTCTGTGAACAGTGAAAGTATTATAATTATTATTATGAATTATCATAGATATTTGACTGGTGGATGATGTTCTGCAATTCAAAATCTAGCCAAATTCTTGGGAATTGTAGACAGGATTCTTGCTGTTCCAAGCAACACTGTCTTCTGGAGCTGAGCTGGTGTTATTTGCTCGATGCCCAGAATGTCCAGGTGTTTCTTGAGACTTCTGGCACTACTCCAAAGGCTCCAATGACCTTAGACAGGATACTTTATATATTGTTTACATTGTTTTCCAGTTCTTCAGTCTTAGCCCCACTGCATTGGTTTTTTTATTAGAGAGCCGTGCTGTTTGATTAAATTTGATGGGGAGTTGGTATTACATTTAAAAATGGAATGAAATAAATAATATAAATAAATAAATAGTTTTCAAATGTAATAAATAGCTGCCTTCTGCTTTGGGAGGTGCTGACTTCCAGGTGGGGTCTGGACATCTCCTGGAGTGACAGCTGATTGCCAGACTAGTGATTAATTCCCCTGGAGGAAGTGGCTGCTTTGGAGAGTGGACTCTCTCCAGCATTATGCCCGGCTGAAGTCCTTCCCCTCCCCAAACCTCACCCTCCCCAGGTGGCACCTTGGTGCACCCCCAACAAAACTTTTCTGGGTACGGGACTAGGTTAGACCTTGGCCACCTAGGTAAAAGGGGGGAAGTCCATTTTATAACACCTTCACAGAATATCAGACAAAAAATCAAGTGGAGTGCCAGATTTTTAAAAAAAAATGAAGCGGCATCGTTAAAACAGACAAAAATCTGAAGCAGCAACTGGTATATTTTTTAAAAAAACAAACCTCCAAAAGCCACAGTAAGATAACCAGGACCAAGGAAAATGTCACAAAGTAGTAAGAAAGCTTTCAGGTTCCCCAGAACTCCTCATAAGGTGAGTAAAACAACATCACGAAGTGTTTTCCATCACAGTAAGCAACATGGTTTTTTCTTCCATCATTTTTTCCCTTTTGCTTAACATCTATAGCCTGAAGAAAAGTTATGGAGGAGTCAGAAGACTTCTCACTACATTGTGACATTTTAATTGGTCCTTCCTAAGCAAAGTTTACAGGATTGTCAGTTTTGGATAGTTAAAACAGTAAAGCAAAGATGATAGACCATTTGCATTGCAATGAAAGAAGGAAAGTATTTGAAATGAAACAAAAATCAGCTCTCTAATTTTACTTCCCCCTTCTAACCAAATAACTCTACTGGGCCCAAGATATACCATGTGAACTCCCCCACCCCCAGTAATTAGTAGAACTGTGAGAACTTGGGCAAACCTATCTGAAAGAAAACTCACTTTGAAAGCCAAATGTTTACAAGCCAAGAGAGGGAGTAATTAAAATTGACTTAAAGTGGGTGTGAAAGAGGGGAAAGGCAGAGCCAGATTACACTGGAGGTTCTTCCCACTGTATTAATAAAGTTGGCACCTCAATGATACCAGCTATTTAGTGCAAACATATTGAATGTGTTTGGCACTGCAGCTCCCAGAATTCTCCCACCCTAGGAAAAATTGTCACAAGGATCAGCATTCCTATTTTTACACTAATGAGTGAAAGATCACCATCTAGCCAAAATCAAGCACACTTCAGTGATATCAAGTGCTTAAATTTCATCAGATCATGTTTTCAGTGTTTCCTATAAAATGCAGAGGGTTTCTCTTGGTTTGCATTTAGTGACTACCGTGAATTTCTAACAGCCTACAGCAATACTGATAATTCCCATATTCTTCAGAAAACACAGTAGAGGTGGAGCTGCTTCTGAAAAACGGCATCCCTACTTCAAGGGTGTTTATAATTTTAGTGGATCAATTTTCTAAGGGGAAAAACTCATAGTAATTTATATTCAAATAAAATGTAATTATTAAAACAGCATAAAACTTAATTTAAAAGCACTAATATTAAAACAGGGTTTTTCATTTCTGACTAACAATAATGAGTTAGTTCAGTAGGCCATTCTAGGAAGCTGGATCTGAAAGTGAAAAATGCATGTGCCCAAATTTAACATCAATGATCAATAAATTAAATTAGACATATAAAGTAGACCAACTTTTCCAAAAACAGGTAGAAGTAGAACAAATTTTCCAAAAATGGGTAGAAATTCACTGGTAAAGTTGAATACAAGTAGAAATTCACAGGTGGAGTTTTGCCACACAACTTATGTGAATTAAAGAAAGTCCTTAATCTTTCCCTCTAATGTAAATGGTGAAATACGTCAGAAATTTGAAGGGAAGTTCCAGGAAATGGTAGATTCTGCATTGGGAATCACTGAAGATTGCTGCATTTCAATATTTTTTATGGATGTCTATATCCAACATGATTCTTGGGGGGAAATTACTGAAATGGATTTAGAACCGGGGTACCGTCGAGTCAGCTGGCAAAACACTTCTACATCCTTACAAATTAAGGACTTTCTTGAATTCACATAAGTTGTGTGGCAAAACTCCACCTGTGAATTTTTACTTGTATTCAACTTCACCAGTGAAGTTTTTGGAAAATTTGTTCTACTTTATATGTCTAATTAAATTTATGGATCATTGATGTTAAATTTGGGCACATGCATTTTTTTTCTTGTTTTGATATATTGCTGTGCCATTGCCTTTCATCTTGGATCTGAAAGTGAGGCAATCTCATCAAACATAAAATGTGATATGATATCAACATGCTATAAATTTTCAGCTTTCCCCCCTGCACTTCTTTGGGTGGGAAATTGACAGCATTGTGGACATGGCCACAGTGCCCCATGCCCCTTTCAGGGTCAGTGCACACAGCAAATTGGGGAGTGGACACAACTCTGTGTACCTTTTTTTCCCTTCAAGAATTCCACTGATACTCAAAGGTCAGTTCAACCCAGCTTTATTCAGTCCTGACTTATAGGCCATGCTTATAGGTCACACATTCCCACGTGTTCTGCCCTGGCCCCAAGAGCATTCTTCTCACTCCTCTCTCTAGGTAGACTCAATACCTCTCTACCTTTCTCCATTAACCCCAGGCTACACCTGGCCACTGCTTTTAATGCCCTCCCCAACATGCAGACCTGCCCTCATGCTCCAGCCCGGATCCCACTCTCCTTCAGCCTCCAAGCTTTTCTTAGCCTTAAGGACAAGCCCTCCCCACCAATTGCTGCTGCTACTGCCAACCAGCCCCACACCATGGAGTGGGTTCCTGGCCAGATCCTGCTTACTCCTGTTTCTGATGATTCACCATCCACCAGCCCTCCAAGCGCTTCTTAAAGCTGCCAACATCCTCCTTCCAGCCACTCCACTAGAACTCCTGGCAGTCCTTCCCTGCTACACAGAGCAAATATAGGGAGATTCACTAGTCTATTCAGTTTTAGGCACAGGCTGAGACTTTTAGCTGATTGGTTCCTTTTGACTCCACTGGCCTTGTTTATATGTGATATCATTGACTGATTATTTTATTTTTATTGATTTTATTTATTTTTATCCTGCCCTTCCGACCTAGGCTGGCTCAGGGTGGCTTACAACAATAAAAATTCTCATAATACATAAAACACAACTCATTACACTAATACAATTCCTGATAAATAATAATACAATAATATAAAAATAGAGTTTAAAACAAACATAGTGTTAAAGTGCTAGTAATTCCAGTTGTTGCTTTAGTTCTATTGGTCTGCTTCAGTTAGCGGGGCTAGGGCAGGCAGTAGTCACAGGGACCAGTGGCTCAGGGCTTTCACCATGGTTGTCAGTTGTTATTGATAGTGACACCAATAGTTGTGATGGTAGTGGTGGTGGTGGTGATGTTGGTGGCATTTTGTGATGGGCATTTTAGCTTGCTGTTTCATTATTAATGCTCTTTTAGTGTTGTATTATTTATTTTGCACTTTTAATATTTAACTTAGAGGCTACCTTGGGAGCATTTTATGCTGAAAGGTTCAGTTTTCAAAGTATAACCAAAGAAGAGGTAAATGAAAAATATTTACAATCATAAGCCAAGAACTTCTTAGCTTGCTGAAACAAGTACTAAAAATGCTTGTTAAAATGATGGCTAAAGTTGGTGTAAAAGCAGCATTTATTATAATAGCAGTTTTTTAATAGACACTGTACAAATGCAATAAAAAGATGGTCCCTGCAGCAAAACGTTTATATTTCAACAATAATTGTAATAATGCCAGAACTCAGCAGGTGGATACAGATGGAAAAACCAAGACCTGGGGAAAAATAAAATAAGACAAAGATTGAAGTTTGTAAATTTCAAATACTAATTGTGTAAACATTATCAAACAATATAAGCATCCAGAAAAATTCAGTCATATACTAGTCAATACTTTCAATTAATCTTCAATATCATACAGTTTTTGGATTGAAATCTAATAATAACTATATCCAGACCTTAAACTGAATTCAAATGATAGCTATACAGAAATCAATAAAGGGCAGTCCACAGCAATGCAGAAACAGCTGTTCAAG
>NW_015162479.1:1584968-1598674 GCF_001447785.1 Gekko japonicus
CCTTCTGGTTTTTGTTTTAACTCCATATCTACTTTATCCATCTCTGCTATTTCCAAGGTCTTATTTTTTAGTTCTCTTATTGAGGGTAAGATATTAGATTTCCATCTTTTTGCTATTAATATTCTAGCTGCTGTTATTATATGTGTAATTATGTGTTTGTGTTTTTGGATATCATCCGGAATCATGTTCAATAGAAATATCTCTGGTATTAAGGGGACTTTTATTTTCAAGTTTTTATTTAATATTCTTACTAGTTTTTCCCCAAATCTTCGGATTTTATTACAGTTCCACCAAATGTGCATAAATGTTCCTGTGTTTTTCTTACATCTCCAACATTTATTGGAGGCATTTGGGAAACATTTTGCAATTTTGTTTGGTGTCCAGTACCATCTGTAATACATTTTATATGTATTTTCTTTGAGTGGTACCGCTCTAGTCATTTTAATCGACTTCCAAACTTTTGACCAGCTAGCTTCATCTATTTTGTGGCCAAATTCTTTCTCTCATCTTAATTTAAGATCTTTCGTATCGTTTTCCGGCTCACCGTCCTTTAACAATTTTTTATACAGTTTTTGTATCAGTTTATCGCTTGTTGATAACCAGATTTTATCTAACTCTGTTGGACTGCTATGGAAGCCTACTTTTTTGTCTATATTGAGTCTTGTTGTTATTATGCTTTTATCCCACCATGTCAGTACTACTCCTTGTTCTTCTAACATTTTATCTGTTTTCAAAAGCATCTCTTTTGTGAGCAGATTGCCATATGTTTCCTTCTTCCTCGCAGTTACTAGGGTCGGTAATGTGAAAGCCTCTAGAGGTGATATCCATAATGGTAGCTTTGGGTAATTCTTTTTCTTTACTTCGTTCCAAACTTTAATCAACGCCCGCCTAATTATATGTGTATGGAAATTTGCATGCATTTTTTCCTTGTCATACCAAAGGTATGCGTGCCAGCCCATTGTTAGGCCCTCACCTTCCAGGGTTAGCACTCTTGTATTTTCTAATTTGACCCAATCCCTTAACCATACCATGGAGGCTGCAAAATAATACAACTGCCAATTTGGTAATGAAAAGCCACCATTTTCTTTTAGTCTTTGTAAATTCTTCAAATTAATCCTTGGGGTTTTTTGTTCCCAAATAAATTTCCCAATTGTTTTGCTTAGTTCATTAAAGTATTTATATGATTTTATTATTGGTAGGTTTTGCGCTAAGAATAAGAACTTTGGTAGAATATTCATTTTGACAGTTGCTATCCGGCCTAATAATGATAAATGTAGTTTCCCCCAACGAGTTAGATCCCCCTTTATTTCTTTTAATAATTTCATGTAGTTATCTTCAAATAGGGTTGAAGTGTTATTCGTCAGCCAAATTCCTAAGTACTTTACTTTCTTGGCTATGTCCATTTTCGTAACTTTTTAAATCTTTTGTATTAAGCTTTCCTCACAATTTTTTGTTATTATTTTTGTTTTTTGAAAATTAATTTTTAACTCAGCTTCTTTGCCAAATTCTTGTATTTCCTCAATTAGGCATATCAGAGATCTTTCCGGTTCTTCTGTTATAAATATTAAATTGTCCGCAAACGCTTGAAGTTTAAATGTTTCACCTCCCACCTTCAAGCCTCTTATGTGGTCGTTTTCTCTAATTCTATCTGTTAGGGTTTCTAACGCAAATATGAATAATAAGGGTGATAATGGACATCCCTGCCTTGTACCTTTTTGTATTTGTATACTATTTGTAAGTTCTCCATTGACTATTACCTTGGCATATTGGGATGAATATATCGTTTGCAACCATGTGAGGAAGTTTTCTCCACACTCCCATTTTTTAAATTTTTGTAACATGAATTTCCAATTTACATTGTCGAACGCTTTTTCAGCGTCCAACAGCATAATTGACACTGGATTTCCAGGATGTTGTTCATAATGTTCCAGAATGTTTATCACATTTCTTATGTTGTTTTGAATTTTCCTTTTTGGTAGAAATCCCGATTGGTCTGTGTGGATGGTTTGTACTAGGACTCTTTTTAATCTGCTTGCCAAAATTTTTGTAAAGTTGGAAAACACTGGAACAAAAGCCTCTCACTTTAAAGATTCTAAGTCACTGGAAAAAGTTTCTGAAATGCCCAATAACCTGAAACTTGTGAACTAAAGTCTGTGCATATACTGATTTACTTCAGAGTTCTGAGTTCTATACTGAGTTACCTCAGAAATTTTACCCCTGATTTCACCTGACCTTCCCTCTATGTTGAATAAAATATTTTGTTAATTTGGAATTTCAAAATGCCTCAAGTGCCATTTAAGTTTAAGGGGGCTCTCAATCCTTCCCTCAGGTTCCTGGGCTGAGACAACAGCCAAAATATCATACTGTGACAGGGTGGGACAGCCAGAGTTCTTCAGGAAGGAAGAAAACAGATACCTAGGGCTGCTCAGTCAGAAAGGGAAAGAAAAACGGAGGGAAAATCTTGCCTCTGAGGGAGGGAAGTTCCACAAGATATAAATGCAAAAATTATTAGCATAAATTGTTTAGCTCTCATCTTCAAGTTGGCAACTATCAAAGTTGGCAGCTACCTATCAAACCATATGGACAGACCAATCTGGGCAGCACAGTTGGGTGTAGTGGTTAGGAACACAGACTCTAATCTGGGAGAACCAGATTATAGAATTCTTCTTCCTAGCAGTATCTTGGGGCAGCAATGGGTTGGATCCAGTGATTTCCCACACTTTCCCCTAGCAGTCCTTCCAATCCTAGGAAAGTTGATTCCTAGGGTCATGAGAACTGAATGGACTAATAGCCATGCATGTTGATGGGCTGTAGTTAGGAGGGCGGATATTACCCTTCCTGTCTTTTCATCAGCAGAATCCCACTGACAGAAAAGAAAGGTGGGACCAATTTCACTCCTTCTGCCTCCTCACTACAACTCACCAACTCACATAGCTATTGCTCCACAGGGGTCCTACAACACCAGGAATCAACTTTCCTGCTGTTGGAAGTAGGGTTGCCAACTGCCTGTAGAAAACAAATGTCCTGTCCTTTTAACAGAGGCTTATTGTCTTATTTCCAGGTGATGTAATTTACTTCCATGGCATTAAAAACTTCAGCCAGGGCCATAGCCATCGGTGGGGCTTTAGGGACAGAGCCCCATGATTAAGGCAGAGCCCCACCGCTGCTGGGTTGAAGGCACCAGGAGTGCCGCTCCATGTTACCACTGCCTGGCCGGTGGCCAAGAGCCAGATGAGATGAGCAGCAGCAGCAGGAGATGCCAGCAGCCCAGGCAGAACTCTTTCCTGATCACTACTAGGCCTCCCATCCCTGTCCAAAAGAAAGCCTAGGCTGAGCATCCCCACCATTAAGCCTTCACTCGAGGGTTCTCCAAGCCACCTTCCTCCACTTCTGGATCCAGTGGCAAGAGCAGCAAGTGGAACATTTGAATGCAGCTGCCAATTCCAGGACCAAAAGTTCCATGTGCAGTTCACTACAGTTTATAAATGGGGAGGCTCTGCACCTTAAGGTTACCAGAAAGTTATCCACATTCGCTGCTATCAAAGCCCTGTTTCTTATTCCGAGGTAGTTAGATGGGACCAGATTGTGGATTGGTGGGCACAAGGTGCTTCAAACGCACCCTTGGCTTATTCTGAGCCCCAGTTCTTGTATTCAGAGCAAAGCTCCAAGGCTGAGACTTGGAAACGTGAATGAGTGCTGGGTACAAATGTTATAAATTTAAAAATAATAAGCATGGAAAGCTTATTTCCTGGCCCTCCTGGATCTGACCTAGAGGCATCTCCATTTAGTGGTGCCCTCCAGTGCCCTAGATCCCCCCCCTGAAAAAAATCCTAGCTATGGGGCTGGCTTCAGCTGCCCCTTCCCACACATTAAGCCTCTATTGAAGAGGCAGGACATTTTTTCTTGAGGTCTGCTGGCAAGCTAGTTGGAAGGGTCTTCTTGGGAGAAGGGAAATCAGGGAAAATTTACTATCCTTGTGTGAGCAGTTCGCTGTATCCTGCCAAATATTTTAGGGGTGTCAATAAATCAATAATTTTAGGACCCTGCAGCCTAAGTCTGTAGCCCAAGATTTCGGGCAGTGTTGTAAAGAGTGATGGGAAATAGTTATTAAGCTGGGATGAAGTGAATATTTTGTTTCTGTCTACATCCAGCCTAGATCTTGGCAGTAGTTCCCTCTGTTCATAAATATATCATAATTAGGCACAAACCTGTCCATTGTTCTGATCCCGCAACATAGTAATACCCAAGCATCCTGTACAAGGAATCCTGTGCATACCTCTCAGGCTCTGCAGAGTGGTCCAAATTGGAGGCAGCACTGTGTTTTGAGCTGCAGCTCAAGGAAAAACTCTTGCCTCAGTAGTTGAAGCAACTTTGCCAGTTGCAGAGGGCCCTCCTTGCTACATAAACTCACCAATTGTAATCTGAACAGATATTTATGGCTAGTTAATGTCCTTTTAATCCAGACCAATCTGGCTACTAACTGTCTCACTTCCAGTTTAAAAGTTTAGCTGTGCATGAGGTGGACTTGAGCAGTGTTGCAATACAACCAGTGGCTGATGTGGCAGTGTTGGAAATTGGAAGTTTTGTTTTTTTCTGTTATGGTTTCATTTGCACTCATTTGAACAACAAATGACTATATGTGCAGATTGTTAATACTGAAAGCTTATGCCTAATAAGATAGAAACTAAGGCATTTTTTGCATACTCCTTTCATTTATTTCTTCATGTTTCTGCTAAGGAGCCAACAGACATTATAGTCTTGTTTAACTTGGCCATTTAACCTGTGAGAACTTTTTATTAAACCCCTTTGTATTTATGTAGTGTGAAATCCTAGCTATATCTACATCAGTTTTATTGATATCAATTACATTTGTTACACCCTTTTCAAATAAAAACATGGCTTTTATGTATTACTAGCAAACACAAAATGTAACTTATGGAGATAGATCAAGATGGGTAGCCATTTTAATCTGTCTGTAGCAGTAGAAAAGAGCCAGAGTCCAGTAGCGCCTTGAAGACTAACAAAACTTGTGGCAGGTGATATTTTGTGAGTCAGTGCTCATTTCTCAGCAGTGACTCACAAAAGCTCATACCCTGCCACAAACTTTGTTAGTCTGAGGTGTTACTGGTCTCTTGCTCTTTTCTAATGCAATGTATGATGTTCTATAAAATTAATGTTGCTATAATAGCATTTCTCAAAGCCACTTGAAAAGTATCGGAGTTCCAGGCATAGTGAAATCAGCTCTCATTTATTAATTACATTGGAACGATTGAGATAACATAGCTGGCGCGAGCCTAGCTTATATTGGTGCACACACGAACACCCAACACACACCCAATTCCTGTGATAGGTTCTATATACAGAGCCCCAGTAATGCTAGGTTCTCTCAGGATCCTAGCGCTCCCATTGGTTCTCGCTAGGATCCACAGGGGCTATTGTTCTAGACTCTAAGGTCCCTGAGTCCGATAGACCACATGGCCAGCTGCACGCAGTCGCAGCCATCTTAATACATAACACCCCTCCCCCCTTAGTTTCGAAGTACTAGCATACAAAGTCCCGCAAGTACTTGGGGCGCTGCCATTCTCTCGTGGAGCGGAGTGGCTCCAATGGGGAACAGTTCGGCACAGCTGACCCGGGGTGTTGTAGCTAGGAGGTGGCGGTCAGTGTGGTCCCGGGCTCTGGGGCCATACCGGTGCTGGGCCCTGGTGCAGAACTTAGAACAGGCGCTGAAGTGGTGTCAGGCTCAGCTGGCCTCAGCATGGGTTCTTCCAGGTCTGGTTCCTCCTCGCTGTCTTCTGAGTCTCGTACCTCTTGGTCCTCGAGGGGCATCAGGCGCTGGCACAGTTGATCTATGTGCCTCCAGATGAACTGGCCATCTTCCATTGAGACCTTGTATGAGAGCGGTCCCATTACTCTAACCACCCGGGTGGGGATCCAGGGTTTGCCCCGGGCATAGTTTCGGGCATACACTGGGTCCTCTGGATAAACCCCCCCGGGGTGCCTCCTGGTTTACTGGGCCTGGGTTGTGGTTGGGTGCCCGGTCCAGGTGAAGCCGGTCCAGCCTTGTTGTCAGTCGCCAGCCCATTAGTAGTTCAGCAAAAACATGGCAGTGTGTGGGGTCATCTGTTGGCTGAACAAGAAGGCAGCTAGTTGGTAGTCTCAGTCCCCCTGGACGATCCGATGCAGCACCTCCATGGTAGTTTGTACCATCTGCTCTGCCTGTCCATTGGTGGCTGAGTGGAAGGGAGCAGAGCGGACATGTGTAATCCTGTGATACTGCACAAACTCCAGGAATTCTGCTGACGTAAATGCAGTTCCATTGTCTGACCCCAGGGTGTTGGGGATGTCACGGGTGCTAAAGATCTTCCACATGGCTATGATCATGGTTCTATATGACATAGAGGAGACCGGAACCACCTCTAGTCACTTAGAGTAGGAATCTACCAGAATAAAGGTCTGTCCCTGGAACTGGCCCGCAAAGTCCAGGTGGAGACGGGCCCATGGCTTATGCAAGGATTCCCACTGTCGCACTGGAGCCCCAGGAGGGGCCGGCTGGGTTTCCTGGCATGTTTGGCAGCATTTGACCAGGTCCTCTATCTAGGGCGCCCATGGCAGTGTGTGGGGTCATCTGTTGGCTGAACAAGAAGGCAGCTAGTTGGTAGTCTCAGTCCCCCTGGACGATCCGATGCAGCACCTCCATGGTAGTTTGTACCATCTGCTCTGCCTGTCCATTGGTGGCTGAGTGGAAGGGAGCAGAGCGGACATGTGTAATCCTGTGATACTGCACAAACTCCAGGAATTCTGCTGACGTAAATGCAGTTCCATTGTCTGACCCCAGGGTGTTGGGGATGTCACGGGTGCTAAAGATCTTCCACATGGCTATGATCATGGTTCTATATGACATAGAGGAGACCGGAACCACCTCTAGTCACTTAGAGTAGGAATCTACCAGAATAAAGGTCTGTCCCTGGAACGGGCCCGCAAAGTCCAGGTGGAGACGGGCCCATGGCTTATGCAAGGATTCCCACTGTCGCACTGGAGCCCCAGGAGGGGCCGGCTGGGTTTCCTGGCATGTTTGGCAGCATTTGACCAGGTCCTCTATCTCCATGCCCGGCCACCAGATGTAGCTGCATGCCAAGGCTTTCATACGCATGATTCCCAGATGGTTTTCATGCAGCGCGGTGAGTATGCATCTGCGCAGGGGGCTAGGGATGACTACTTGACTGCCCCACAAGATGCAGCCTTTGTGGGTAGACAGTTCCTCCTGGTGGGAAGAGAACTCTGTGAACTCTGGGCCCACACTGCCTAGCGGATCCTAGTGATAACCAATGGGAGCGCTAGGATCCTGAAGAGAACCTATAGTTACCGGGGCTCTGTATATAGAACCTATCACAGGAATTGGGGGTGTGTTGGGTGTGAGTAGGTGCACCAATATAAGCCTGGCTCGCGCCAGCTAAGTTATCTCAATCATTCCGATGTAATTAATAAATGAGAGCTGATTTCACTATGCTATGCCTGGAACTCCGATACTTTTTCCTGGCGACGAGGATGGGATCCTGATGAGTGAGCCTGACACCTACCCAGGACTGGCACCGAGCACCGATCAACTGGACACCACACCCCACAATGCTCTCCAGCAGCACTGCACCATGCCCTGTTCCCTTGATCATTGCTCTCCGCACCATCCTGGAGTCATGGCTGCAGCTCCGGGACTCCTCATGGTTTTCAAACACACACATCCAGAGTTCTGGGAATCATAGGTGGCCAGCTGATGAACTACCTCACCTTCCATGACATCACAGATGCCGGTAAGAAGCGGGCCCTGCTAATGAGCTCATGTGGGGTAGCCACCATCCGCATGGTCAAGAGCCTCATAGCACCGACCAAATGGGAAGACAAAACGTATGAGGATCTACTCAAGGTCCTGAATGGGTACTTCATGCTGAAGCCCACGAAAATGGCAAGGTGAATGGATCTATGGGCACAAACGCAAAAAGCGGGAGAAGGGGCCACCGTATACATGGCCAAGCTACGCCACCTCACCATGGACTGTGAACTGCCGGGAATTGAAGAGATCATCCTAACCCAGTTTGTCTGGAGCATCTGTGATCCCAAGCTGTGCAGGAAGCTCAGGGGAACCAGTGACCTGACACTCGAGACGGCACTCCAGACTGCCAACGCTTTTGAAAAGTCGCAACGGGATCATTCACCGTCGTCCAGGACACATCAGGTATTGGAGGGGGGTGCCTCTACCTCCTCGGATGAAGAAGAGGTGATTCAGCCCATCAGTCCACTCACCAAGAAGCATGCCCATCACCGTCTGCAGCGACCTCCAGCACACCAGCGACCTGCACAAGCTGCAGCGAGAATCATGAGCGGAGGTCCTGCCATTTTCAGTATGTAGTCTGCTGCACCTGCAGAAAACAGGGTCACATCACCTGGGTGTGCCACTCCAAGGGACACCAGCGCAGCGCCACCACCCAGCTTCACAGCACCTCGGTGTATCAGAACGATTGAGATAACTTAGCTGGCGCGAGCCTGGCTTATATTGGTGCACACACTCACATCCAACACACCCCAAATTCCCATGATAGGTTCTATATACAGAGCCCTGGTAACAATAGGTTCTCTTCAGGATCCTAGCGCTCCCACTGGTTCTTGCTAGGATCCGTGGGGGCTATTGTTCTAGACCCGAAGGTCCATGAGTCTGGTAGACCACATGGTTGCGGCCATCTTAATACATAACACTCCTAAATGTATTCCTTCTCACAAACCAGAATTCTAAAGTAGAATTAAACCATAGTTTCTGACCCCTATTTGTGGGGAGAATACAAATTCCAACTTGCCCAGTTTGATTCATGCCTTCTGAAAAAAAGGAATCCTTCAATCCATGCATTTCAGGAGGAGAAAGGGAGGACTCAAACTAGTTTCATGCCACCATGAACAAATACAGGCTGGTCATGACAGTGCATACAGCTACACTAGACATTATGCATCAAGGCAGAGAAATAAATGTTCACAAATGCAATATAACCCATTAAATTCACAGGACTGAAGGTTTGCTAATCCCACTTCTGTCAGTTCCTCCCCCGTTCTTTTCCTTTAACAGGTAGAAAAGCAACCGGGGGAGAGAGGTGTTGTGCAGCATTCATTCCTTCTCACATTCTGTTTCTCAGACTTTCAACTTTCCACAGCTGCTTTTTATTTTGGAAAAAAATGGGTTACGTTTACAAAAAAAAAAAGCCACAAAACCAGCCAGAATTTTTAGCCAATTCACAGTTGAACTGTGGTAACTGAAGCAACTCCAATAAATTATCTCTGTATTATTTCCAGTAGCAAGTGTCAGTAATTCTTTTGGCAGCATTGACCCCTAGATTACTAAATAATTAAAGGCATTTATTTATTTATTAGAAACATTACTATGTCACCTTTCCTCCCAACTCAGGGTCTCCAAAGTGGCAAACGTTAAAATGTTTGAGACATTTAAAAAGCATTTAAAACACACACGCACTTACCAATTGAATAAAACATAATATAAACAAATAAAAATATGCAAACAGGGAGGAGGGCTAATATGAATTAGTGAAGGGATATTAAACAAAACAAAAAAAGTCTTCACCCTCTGGTAGGAGATAATAAAAGGGAACAGACGTATCTCCCTAGGGAGGGAGTTTGAAAATTTGGGCACCTCAACCAAGTAGGGCTTTTTTCAGGCTAAAAATGACTGGAGTGGTTGTGTAGGTTAATATGAGAGTAGATGGTCTTTCAGGTATGCCGGCCCCAAGCCATGTAATGCTTTAAGGGTCAATACCAGCTGCTTGGATTGGGCCCAGAAACATATTGGAAGTCAGGGCAGATGGAAGAAGACTGCAGCAGTATGGTCCTTATGATCCACGCCAATCAATATTCTGACATGATATTTGGTACCAACTGTAGATTCTGGACAGTCTTTAAAGGCAGCCCCATGCAGACTACATTGCGATAATCTAATCTATATGTTACTGAGGCATACACCACAGTGGCAAGAACTTTTCTGCTCAGGAAAGGCTGCAGCTGGCTCAGCAGTCACAGCTGGTGTAGGCACCACTGGCCACTCCTGCCATCTGTTTATCCAACAGGAGGCCCAGCTGCATCCCCCCCTCCCAAAGCTACAAACCTGCTCCTTTAGGGGGAGTTCAACCCCATCCAGAATAGGAGACATCCCTCTTCCAAGGTCAGACCTCCCCCCATAGCACCTCTGTGCCATCCCAAAACTGCCTCCAAGCAGCTGTTTGTGGTTTCCATAGCATCCCTGTGCTTCTCTGAAAGTGTGAGATAGAACTGGGTGTCATCTGAATATTGGTGGCAATTCAGCCCAAATCTTTGTATGACCTTTCCCTGCGGCTACACATAGGTGTTAAAAAGCATGTAGATGTTTAAAAACATTTATGGTCTAATGCCTATACAGTTTTTCAGAAACCATGACATGGTGCACATGGTTAGGAAAAGGGGAGAAAGGTTAGGAAAAGATTCCATTTGAAAATTGTTCCCACTCAGAAAAATAAATATGGTGGAAGAGCCTTTGCTTCGCATGCAGTATTGGGATATTTGGTTAATATAGCAGAGTTTTGCCCATTCACAGAAGCATGATACTGAGTGCAGTAAATAAATCTCCCATGAGGAAAAAAGGTAAACTTACATTTATTCAAGTAGATTCAGTTCACATTCAAGTTGCAGTCAGAAGGAGAGAGAAGGAGAAGAGTTGGATTTATACCCCGCCCTTCACTCAGAGTCTCAGAGTGGCTTACAATCTCCTTCCCTTCCTCTCCCCACAACAGATACCCTGTGAGGTAGGTCGGACTGAGAGAGCTCTTTTTTATTTACAAGAGATTGTGTATATGCACACAAGCACACTTGAACATATATACATTAAAAGCAATACACTTTGCAAAAATGTAAATTCCCCAGTACATTTCTCCAGTCTTGTGAGTAGTTTACATTTGGCTGTGGCACTTATATATTCGAAATATTTTACCCCAGCTATTAACCCACAGGGTTGTTGAGACAGTTAGCAACCCATTTTAAAAACACTATAGACAAACTTTTCCAAAAAGCAGAATCAGAAAGAAAATCAGTAAACCAGAGTTCAGCTGAAATCATAAAAAGAAAGCATCTAAAGGGCCCTTAGGCCTAGTAAAAACCTGGATAAATGCAAAAGTTATCTACAACTAAAAATGGAACACAGAGTTTATGTGAGTTCTGCAGTCAGGTACTTGGTCAGTACAATGTTATCTCCCTCTCTCCATGGTTCGCTATATGTTCCAAGGCAATGGTAAAACTTACTTGCATCTCACATCTGGCAGCTTTATTCTGATGAAAGCTGCAATTAACTTCCTCAATCCTATTTCCAAGAAGGTAGTAGGTTCAGTCTGCTTCCTGTAAAATGAATTTGCTGTGGAGAGGAAGCAGGGAGGGAGGTGGCTGGTAGTAAAGGAGAGGGGTGTGGAGAGGAAGCAGGGAGGGAGGTGGCAGGGAGGAGAGGCGAATAAATCATCCAATCAGGACTTTCTTTTCATTTGGCAGCCCTCAGACCTTTTATATCACATCTCATCTAACTGCTTTGAGATCAGAGGAAAGACATTGGGGAAAACACAAGCAGGTGAGGCATGAAACATCTACCACAGCCTTTAGTCACTTAGCAGATTTATAAGAAAACCTCTCAGAAGGTCATAAACAGAGTATTCTGTTGAGCCTGTAAACGCAGAGATCCAGAGATCGTTTCAGAAATGAAGGGACTTTCAAAATATATGGTGAAAGAGGCGGGATGCCATGGTTCAAATGCATTCTAAGCTCTCTCTGGGAGCTGTCACCAGATGAAGTCAGAATCTATAGGACAGCTCTGTGTTACCCTACAGGGCATTGGAATTAAAAGGATATTCCTGGGGGGCGTGGCGTCGGTACCGTTAGTAATGGATGCTTGATTTGACAGCTCCATACCCCTCTGGCCCCTAAACTGCAAAATCGTCAGGAAAATGTAATTCTAGATCCATAGCTCATGGGCAGACGACAATCGAATAAGACGACAATACACTTTGGGGAGTCAAAGAAATATAAAAGACTTTTTTACTGAAAACAAAGCTCAGGAAAAAAAGAACGGTGAGGAGAGTGAAACGGACAGAATGGCGACTGGTAACGGTACTAGCCTCCAACAGGTCACACTACAGACAGACGAGGATATGTCAGTAAGACTAGACAATATGGAAAAAAGAACTCTTGAAACTATGTCAGCGCTTATAAGACCTTTACAAGAACAATTTGCAGAATTTAAAATTAGCCTTCACAATGTGAATCAGACGGCAGAAAACTCTAAAGAGTTAAGTCTTACCCTGAGGGAAGACGTGCACATGCTGTGCTCAGAAAATGGCCATTTGAGAGATCGTATTGTGGCGGTAGAAACCTCAGCCCACAGAAATAACCTCAACCTTAGAGGATTTGAGGAAAAATCGAATGAAAATGTTGACCTGTCTATCTTTGTGGCAGAATGGCTGGGTAAAGAGCTGCAGCTAGAAGACGAGATAACTCCAGTAATTACAGCAGCATACAGGCTGGGAGCAATTGAAAATACAGCTCGCTGGGGCCCCAGAGACATTTTGATTACTGTTCCCAACTTAAGAACCAGGCGAAAAATATTGGAAACAGCTCGGATCAAAGGATTTCTCCTATTTCAGCAGCGCAAGATCTTTGTCTTTCCCGACCTCTCTCCTGATATACTGGCATGTCGAAGAGATTTGAAGCCAGTCATAGAGGCGCTTCGGCAGACGAAAATACACTACAGATGGTTTAAACTCACAAAGCTTCAAATTGTTCATAATGTTCACTTTACTATGCTGAGAACTTAGAGGCTGGCAACAAACTCCTACAAATCTTTAATATCCCAACTCAAATGGAGACAAATAAACACTCCCAGAAACTTTCATATATAGCTTTCATTGTGATAGTGCTCCAAGTTAACTCCACTCACCCTAGTTTAAGCTTTTGTCTCCCGTGACAGCCATATTTCAAAATGTTCACAGTGTTTATTTCATCACAGGTTTGGGGTGGGTAAGAGGAGAGGGTTTCTAGTTTGATACCTTATTTTCTTTACTGGCAGTCCTTTGTGTTCAGAGTGCACTCTGTTAACCTTTGCTAAAATTAAAATTAGCAAGGTTAAGTAGGACTGTTATTTTATTTTAATTTTTTGTCTTTTCTTGTTTAACACTAACTTTAAAGCCTTTCATACTACAGCAATAATATCTTGTTTGTAGGTACACATCAGTTGTTTTATAGACATTGCACAACTTTCCACTTTTAATAAACATTGTTAAGCATATAGTAATCTTAACTGGGAAAAGTATTTAGATTGCTGCATTTTTAGTTATATGGTAACCCTTCAACTAGCTGTTTAATTCATCAATTGGTATAATTAATTATCTAGTTCTTCGTTTGTATTATTAAATTAATTGAGTAATTAATTACGATTTTAAATATAATTGATCAAAATAATTATCACAATCAAGTTTGACAAGTTACTGAATTAATTAATTGAGCTGTTGATTATTCTTATTAGGAAATACTAACACAATCGACTTAATTAAGTGGTAGATTTGATTATCTTAGCTGCGGATCATACTTGATTAGAAACACTACTGCAATAAGTTTAAATAAGTTTTTGAAACTTTTAAAAAAAA
>NW_015162479.1:1600163-1623295 GCF_001447785.1 Gekko japonicus
GAAATGAAAACCATAGTGGAAAAATACTACTCAGAATTATACCAACAAAAACCACAGGATGAACAGCAAATGAAAGAATACTTAGAAAGGAAGATAGGAGGAACGAGAATAAGCGAAGAACATAAAAAGATTCTTAATGAACAAATTACTATATGTGAGGTAATTGAAGCTATTAAGCGACAGAAAAAGAAAAAAACACCAGGTCCAGATGGTATACCAGGGGAATTCTACCAAATATTTCAAGATCAAGTAGATCTGCAGTTAAAGAATGTATGTCAAGATATAGCCAAAAAAGAAAATATCCCTGATTCCTGGAACTATGGATTAATATCCTTAATCCCCAAGCCAAATTCTGATAGAGACGAAATTAAAAACTACAGACCTATATCTTTGTTAAATTCAGATTACAAAATATTTACTAGCATATTAGCTAACAGATTGAAAAAGGTATTAGTTCAAATTATTCATCAAGACCAAATGGGATTTTTACCAAAGAGACAGATCAAGAACAATATGCGCATAGTTATCAATACGCTAGAATATTATGAATCACACCCAGAAAAAGAGGTAGCGTTGATGTTCCTCGACGCAGAGAAAGCTTTTGACAATTTATCTTGGAATTTTCTGCTACAAAAACTAAAGATAGAGGAATGTGGAAACTATTTTTACTCCATGATTAAGGCAATATATTCTACACAATATGCCAAGGTGATAGTTAATGGTGACTTGACAGAAGATATAAACGTACAAAAAGGCTCTAGACAGGGGTGTCCCTTATCACCATTGTTGTTTATATATGCACTAGAAATATTGAATAATTCCATCAGAGGTAATGGCCAGATAAAGGGATTAAAGGTAAAGGGGGAAGAATTTAAAGTATTGGCATTTGCTGATGACTTATTATTTAATAGATATTTTTAAAGTGCATATTTTTCAAACAGTGTAACCAGGCAAAACCTATAAAGTTAATATCTTATTCTGTGTTCCCTTACACTGTAGTAATTTCCTTAACTATTGTTCAAAGATTTTGAGGTCAAGTAAAATACATATTCTATTGGTAAAACAGCGTGATAATTCTTCTCTAAATTTGTCCCATTCAATAGCCGAGAAAGACAATCTCACAACTAGCATTGCACTAAAGCCTATTTCTATTTCCTAACGTCTCAATTTTCTTTCTAGTCTCAATGAATACCTGCTGGAAGGTTCTGTCTCGAAATCTGAGAGCGGTTCGAAAGCATTAAAAATGGCAAGTAGATAAATTGGGTACCTGCCCTAGGTGGCAGGAGGCACCCTCCTCCTTGAGGTGAAGGCATCAGCGACGGCGGTGGCGGCAGAATGGCAATGGCGGCGGTGCAGTTCCTGGTGACCCAGCAGAGCAACGTTGGAGGCAGAGGCCGGAAAAAAGGCGAAGGCTAGAGAGCGTGGTGACGTGCGGCGCAAGCACAGCGGAGCCATCTAGGACAGTAGCCGGAGCTACAGCCAACACGGAGTCACGCACCAAACGAGTCCTACCAGAGGAAGCCACCCAAAAAAGGAAAGAGCGGCTCCAGAAGGGCACCAGGATGCCGATACCCGAAAGCCGCGGAAAGGAAGCTGGAGAACAACTAGCCTGGGTGCTGGTAGGCAGGCACTACCCCAGAAACAATGTGGCCCTAGCTAGGTGAATGTGGTTAGAATTACTATGTAAACCGCCCAGAGACCCTTCGGGGTCAGGGCGGTATATAAGCCGAAGATATAAATAAATATAAATAAATAAATTAGTTAAACGCAAGAGGGTCCTATCGTATCTTTTTTTTTTTACAGAGGTCCTGTCGTATCTACGCAAGTCAAGTTCAGATGTGATTATACTTTAAGAGACTCATCTACATTCTCAGATGCAACAAGAGCTTAAAGCCAATTGGATACAACATCAATATCATGCTAAAGGATTCCATGACGGAGGCATTCTACCTGAGGTGAGTATGACGTTGCAAGCTTCTGCTAGTGGTGCGGCGGTTGCGGTTGCAAATCTTTTATAAAATTCCGGAGGATAACCATCAGGACCAGCTGATTTCCCATTCTTCAAGTTCTTAATGATATCAATGATATCTAGGAGATCGCGATGAGAGTCAGACAGTTTTCTAATTCCCAGGTTCAATTTTAAGTATGAGTGGATATCTTCAGAAGAAGGATTGTTGGAAGTGTAGAGAGATTGATAAACATCAGCAAAGATTTTATTTATTGATGTAGTATCTGTGCGTAGATTACTGCTCAAGTCTTTAGCTGCCATTACATATCTTGATGATCTTTTGTCTTTAACACGCCAAGACAAAAGACGCAAAGATTTTGGTGAATTAATCCAGTATTTTTGTTTTACATAAAGTAAGTTCTTTTGAATCTGCGAGCTATCAAGAAGTTCTAGTCGTTTATGTTCAGAAGTGAGTTCCTTGTAGATCTTTTTGCTGCCTGTAGCTTTATGTTTGTTTTCCAGAAGTGAGATTTTCCTAATTAATTCAGTTTTTAGTTTTGCCCTTTCCTTTTTCAGACGCAAAGACATAGATATAAAATGTCCCCTGAGTACTGCTTTGAGAGCATCCCAAATCATTGAGGGAGAGGTTTCAGCAATACAGTTTTCTTTTAAATATTGTTGGATGTGGCACTCAATGGATTCATTGCATTCAGCATTAAAAAGCAGAAACTTGTTTAATGACCAGGATTTTGTTGCAGGTTGTTCTAAGGATAGTTGAACTGTGCAACTCACCCACGCATGGTCTGACCAAGTGATGGAACTGATGTCAGAGTCAAGAATTTTGTGGACCATTGTGTTAGATACTAGAATAAAATCAATACGTGTGTACGTTGCATGTAGCAGTTGAGTAAAATGTATAGTTTCTATCTGTGGGATGTAATTGTCTCCATACATCAGTCAGGTGAAAATGTTGTAAAAGATTAGTTAAACCTGTTGCTTGATGGGTCTTTTGGTGTGTGTATCCCTGTGTACGGGAGCGATCAACCTCAGGATTTGCTGCCAGATTAAGATCTCCTCCTATGATAACATCTCCTTCACGAAACAAATCCAAGGCTGTCAAAACATCTAATAGAAATGGAACTTGAGATGTGTTAGGTGCATAGATCGAGGCTAGGGTAACCATTTGGTCTTCTAGTAGACCTTTGACGAATAGGTATCGTCCATTAGGATCGACCTTTGATGCTTGATGTAGAAAGCGGACATTATATGTGAAATAAAACTAATCACAGGTCACGAAGTACCATTCGACCCAACTCTAATCTTTTTGGGCATCTGGAAATCAAAAAACATACCAACGTTCAGTCGCAATTTGATCACTAGCCTCATAGTGGCTGCTAAAACATCGATAGCCTCTAAATGGAAATCAGACAAGGCTCCAACACGTACAAATGGCTAAACAAAGTTTGGGATCACCTTATATTAGAAAAAAATCACTGACAATTTACTTCAATCAGACATCAGCCCTAAAACATCCAATTTTATGGAGAAATGGACCCCATTCATGGAATATATCTCAGCTTCAGATTCTCAACCTCAAAATTCTTTATACTTAAAATTACTAGACTACTAAACTTTAGCTCTTTGACCATACTGCAATGCCTAGTTGTGACATTGTTTTGATATAATTTAAGGGGACACAAGTTATAACTTCTTTGCATCAGCTCTCCTTGCCTCCTCCACCCGCAGTGCTCCAGCGCTGGCCCGAGGAGGAGGTGGGGGGCTCGTCTGGCCTACTCCAGGCTGCAGTGCTCCAGCGCTGGCTGGGGAGGCAGCAATGGGCCTCCCTGGGGCCGCAGCATTCCCGCACAGGGGAAGCTGGGGACAGGGCTTGCTGCCGCCGCCATTTTGGCAGCTCCAGGGCTTCCGGAGCTATGCTCTGGCGCGCTCCGGCCCCAAAAGACCCCTGGAGGTTGGGTAACTTTTGACTGATCTATTTAATTTTTTTCCCCAACCTAATTTTTATTTTCCCACTGATTAATGGAGCTATTGATTTTCAATGTCCATTCCAATGATGCAGCATTTGTCCGGGCTAGGGAGCTAGTGTTGTCCATGGAGGCACTGGGATTCTCCCAGTTTATATCAGCTCCCACACACCAAGCAGGCCACACACTAGATTTGATTTTTGGGATGGGGATACATGTGGATCTGATGACTACAGATGTAGTCCCATGGTCTGATCACTTTGCCCTGAAGGTCCGGCTGAGCATATCATGCCCACCCTGTTTAGGTGGCGAGCGTATTTATGCTCACCTGTAGAGCCAAATGGACCCTAGTCGGTTTCAGGAAGCTCTGTGGGATCCAATGCCCCCTGGCGCCTCATTGGTTGAGCTGGTGGAGGACTGGGATAACTGGCTCTCTGAAGCTATCAACTTGATTGCCCCCCCCCGCTGCCCTCTACACCCTCGCACCAAAGCAGCACCGTGGTATACCACGGAGCTACGGAGGATGAAGCAGGAACTAAGATGGCTAGAGCGAAGGTGGCGGCATGCTCGTGATGAAGTGTCATGATATAGGACATTTATGAAGGCCTATGAGATGGCAGTGAAGGCTGCAAAGAAGGATTTCTATGCGGCCTCCATTGCGTCTGTGAGCTCGTGCCCAGCCCAATTGTTTAGAGTTATTCAGTCTATTATAACTCTGCCTCAGGGCAGACCAAATAGTAGGGAATTGGCCATAGGCTGTGAGGTATTTGGAAGCTATTTCATAGATAAGATCATGACACTCCACCAGGACCTCCCGGCCACAATTGAGACAGTAAAAGAACTGGAGGCCCCTTGTCCATCTTCTGGTCCAGTATTGGACCACTTCGATCAAGTCAAGGAGGCAGGTAGTAGGTCTCACCGCTGCCAGGATCCTGTCAGAGACTTGATCGAACATGCTTCCCATCAAGATCAGGGCCCTGTGGGATCTTACTCAGTTCTGCAGGGCCTGCAAGATGGAGCTGTTTCGCTAGGTTTTTGGTTCAGGCAGTGGGCGTCCACATAAGACCTCCCCAAGGTTGGTGTCTCCCACCTACTGGCCACCCATCTGCCAGCACCCGGCCATAACAATCAGTATTAATGGGCCAGAATTTGCACCAGCAGCTATAACTACTGATTTTAAATGCTTATAATGTCATGTTTTATTGTGTTTTAAACCTTGCTGTATTATTTGAGATGATGTGACCTGCCCTGAGGCCACTCATGGGATGGGTGGGATACAAATATGAAAAATAAATAAATAAGTACATGGTTCTGCCTTGTGCTCTAGAGAACTGAGCCTTGATCATCACCACTGCAGCCGGCAAAAGGCTACGTTCTCCATGATGGAGAAGGGTTGGCCATCCACAGCAATCATCTCACTGACAGACTGCTTCCCTGGCCCTCCACATAGCCCTTTTGACGTCTTGGAGTGTGGGCTGCCTTTTTATTTTACATTTATTTACATTTATGAGTGTGACCTGCCATGATGTCCCATCCACGGCAACCTGAGTGTGGGGAGCCTGAGAGGGAGTGGGCCTATTCTTCCTCCCACTGGCCATCACTCTTTCCTCCAGCAGCAGCATAGTTGGATGCACCCTTTGCAGATGCCTGAGGAGAATAGAGAGGAACAAGTGTTGGGGGGTTGCGCCCTTCCAGACATGGGTGTAGCACGCCTGGTAATCTGCCATGTAGGGGTCACTGGGGAGGGTGTGGAAATGTTTCCAAACTGTGGGTTTCCCCAGCACCCTCTGAATCACTGCTGTCAAAGTCCTCCTCTCCAAAGAGTGCTAGCAACCGCTGGTGTCTCTGGACAGTGCTAACAACACTTTTGCCTCTATGGAGATTCCCAGGAATAGATCAGGGGAAGGAGGCTCTGAGACCCCTGGTGATGCCCTTTTAGGGCTGGGCTCCAGTGGGCTGGCAAGATGGGTTTGGTGCTCCGGGATGGGGGTCTGTGGTATGCAGGGGGTGGAGGACTTCTTCCCCCCATGACGAACACCCTTTGCATCCACTTTCAACCTCATAGCACACAGGGGTGTTCACATTCAGGAGGGGTGGGAGGGTATAAATGTGGGAGACCTTTTGGGAGGGAGCATAATTGGGACCCCCAGAAATGTAATCCACCCCCAACTTGGAGAGATTGTAGAGGAGTGGGTCAGAGCGAGGTTCCCTGTGTGTTTGGTGTGAGTAGCTTGCAGGGGGTACACACTTTGGAACCTGTGCCTGATAGTTTTCCTGGGGGGAGCATAACTCAAACCCCTTATGTCCAACCTGCACATAACTTGGAAAGCATCAGGGGGAGGTCCCCTGCAAGTTGGATGCCTCTAGCTTACATAGGGTCAATTCTATACACTCCTGAACCTTCTGAACCTGTGCCTGACATTGCCACAGAAAGCACTTTCCTGGGGGCACCTTCTTTGGGGAAGGAGGTGTAACCAGTGTTCCCTCTAAGGTGAGTTAGTGTGAGCCAGCTCACAGGTTTTTAGCCTCCGGCTCACACATTTTTGTCTTAGCTCAGGAAGGATGGCTCCAAAGCAAACTGATTTATACAGTAGCCAAATCACTCACTCACAACTTTAATGCCAGTAGCTCACCAAGTAGAATTTTGGCTCATAAGACTCCACAGCTTAGAGGGAGCATTGGGTGTAACTTGGACCCTGTAAATCCAATCATCACCAAACTTGGAGGGCAGGTAGAGGAGAGTCAGCCAGATATTCTCTGTGAGTTCAGTGTCTCTAGCATTGGGGGGGGGCTGTTGTACCACATCATTAGTCTTACAAACTGAACCAATTTGTTTGGCACCAAAAAGTTCATGACAGTCCGTGGTTCACAAACCGGGCACGGAACAACCCATGAACTAAATCAAGCTGCATATCCCAAGTTTGTGCCCATCCCTAGTTTCATTTACCAAGGCACAAGATATCATTCAATATGTGTCAAACAGGTGCAAATATCTGGATTGCATTTGGGTTTTTGCAAATGTACACATGTGCAAAGATTATACAAGTTCAAATCAATCAGAAGCCATTATTTATTATAACACTAGGAGTAAGGCCTGTTGTGGGAAGAAATACAATGAGCTCTAGAAAGAGGCTCCATAGTGAGTATCCCAGCTGTGGCTGGTTGGGCAGCAGAGGGAAAGGGAAAATAGAGGGAGGTCAGCCATGTTTATTTCCTTTTGCTTAGTTATAAGGTGTGGCTATCTCAAGTCATTTTGCTGCCCCAGGTGAGTAGTACGGGAGGATAGCTGCATGCCATGTTTTCTCGTTTTCAAGGGTCTGGAAAGTGGTTCCGTAGCCAGTTACAGGGTTGCCAACTCTGGGTTGGGGAAATACCTGTAGATTTGAGGGGTAGACCCTGGGGAGGGCAGGGTTTGGGGTGGGAGGGACCCAAAGCAGCCATTTTCTCCAGGAGAACTGATCCTGGAGATCGCCAGGTGCTTCCTGGAGGTTGGCAATACTAAGGGGAGGGCCATGTTTGTTGAAGGACTTCAGTGAAGTCTAATGCCACAGAGCTTACCCTCCAAAGCAACCATTTTCTCCATGGGGACTGATCTCTGTAGTCTGGGGATCACTTGTAATTCAGAGAGGTAATTCAGAAGCACGCGCGCGCGCCACCGCAACGTCACCAGAAGTTACGTCAAACGTTGCTGACGTTGGGGGCATGGCCAAGCTCATCGGGGGGAAAACATATGGTTTCCCCCCCCGACAAGCTCAGCCACGCCCCAAACGTCAGCAACGTGGCTGCGTCACCTCTGGTGATGCAGCTTCGGGGGCGGGGTTCCCCCGGGCCCCGATTCCGCTGGGGCGGAACTCAGGGCTCCGAAGCGGGGGATTCCCCGCCCCCGGGGTCATTTGGCAACCCTAACTCCCAACTTGGGAGCTGTAGTTCTAATTTCCTTTGCTATGGTTGCAGTAAGGCCAGCTGAGAACAACAACTCCCAAGGTGAACGCGTCAAAAGTGGGGATGTAAGAATGGAGGAGCTTGTGGGACAGGCCAATAGGACACCAAGGAAGCTTCCCCAGTGGCCAATGGGAGGGTAGGTGAGTCGTTGCCAGCACAGATTGTCTTTTATATATATAGGATAAAATATTTATACCTCACCTTTCCTCTTGGCTCCTTAGCATTACCATGTACTATGTAGACAAACACGGAAATGTAGGATTTTATTTAAGCATAGAACTTATATATGTATTTATGATTTGTGCCTGATTTTGTTGTGTACTTAAACAATTGTCTGCTGAATAAATCAGTTACACAGCAAGGATTTGGGGGGGGGGTGAGAAGGTCTGTGTGAGAAAGTGAATGTGCTAAAAGCCAACTGTGCTGTAATCAGGCCCATAGCTACTAGGGACCCTGGGGGTAAACCCCTCATGAATGTGCCCTGCTCCCAACCCTCCTGGTCCCTCTCCCCTCCCTGGGAGGCAGAGGGAGCCATGGGGCTAGTTCTGGGCATGCTGCTTTTGGTTGCTGCCATCCTGCAAGGCTGAGCCGCAAGGCCGGCTGGAAAGGCAGGATGGAGCAGGCGAGGGTGGGCTTCCTGCTTCCGCAGCTGGCTTCTCAAAGCCCTTTCCCCCTCCCCTCCCCTCCTGATCGACTGCAGCTGGAAGCAGGAAGACCCGATGAGGCCATGCGGCAACTGCCCGCCGGGGTAAGGAGTTGCTACTGCAGCCAAACAGGAGGGGAGGGAGAGAGGCAGCCTGCAGATACACACCTCAAGGTTGTGGGAGGGAGCCTTGGAAATTCATCAGCATGGCCCCTTTGCAGTCAGCCAGCCAGGCCTGGCCACTCCAGTCCCAATGATGCTCCCCAGGCACAGGCCCCCACCCAAAGCAGGTGAGCAGGCGCATCAAAGCCAGGGAGAGCGGCTGGGCTTGGCACTGAATTGAAATGAAGGCAGCAGCCAGGGCTCACCCAGAAAAGGGTCAAGGCACAAAGTCAAATCTTACCACGAAAGTGCCTGAGGACACTTTCCTGGAAATAAGCCCCATTGGATAGCATAGGACTTACTTCTGAGAATACTTGCTTAGCTTGCCCAACCCCCCCCCCCCATGTGCCTACATCACTTCCGGCATGTCACTTCTGAAAGTGACGTAGTCACGTCAGGGCAATACCTCCCCACAGGAAATCTAGCTACGGGGCTGGCTGTACTGCATGGCTAGGAAGAAATACAATGAGGGAACACACTGAACAGCTGTGAACAAGTTGACAAACAGTTGAACTAATCATCAAAAAAATCAGCTTTCTGTTCACAACTGGAGTACAGGACTGCACTGGTGGGTATTTAAGCATTCCTGGTAAACAAGTAAAGATTTTTGTGGGTTTTAGCGCTTGGGTGGTATTGAGCTAATGCTACAGGAACTTCATGGCTTTTTTCACAGTGAAACCAGACAGTAGCTAAAGTAAATAAAATAAAATATATTTTATGGTGATATTTTCACTGACATTCCTGAAAGATGTTCAGGAGTTCAGGATCTGTTCCCACATTTAAAGCTCAGAGCCAACAAAAATGATTTAGCTTGTTACCAGGAAGGTTTCTTTAAATTCCTTTCCTTAAGATGAAATTTTATCCAGATATTATTAGTGAGAATCTTTAAAAAAAATTATTTATTTGGAAGGTTTAGGATCTGATTGTTACGCTGTATACATGAAGGGTAGAAGCCATGTCTAACAGAAGGTAACAGATGGAGACTGAGGATTATTATAGCTAACAAGAATCTAGCTACTGACTTTTGTGAAGTCAATCATGTGCATGTGTGTTTGTGTACACATGCATGAGAATATGTATATGTATGTGAATGTATGTCTTTTTAAAAATTCAGATAGTCCTTTCAACCTACATTTCAAGTCCTTCCCTGATTAGCTATCTTTTCACATTTTTAAGTCAATGAAACAGGTAAAAGAAATAAATTGTGATGTTTTTGAAGGGGAATAGCAAAAATCACCCACATGCAATTATAGTACATTAATTCTGCTTTGTCATTGTGACTTAGTGTGCCCATTCTGGTCTGGTAGCCCTCCTGTAAATTATAACATTGTATAATTTTTAGTGCCCATTCACTGATATACTAAACTCCAAAGCCATGTTTGTTTTCCCAGTGAAGATCCGCTTTGTTGGTAATTTTAGTCTAGTGAGATACATAAGTATGCCATTAACGTTCAGTGCATGCTTAAATCTTAATGACCAGCGGGAGTGAACATTTAGACTGTATTTAAGTGTTCTACTGAATGAACTCTTTAACAGGCACTGTCTTCTCTCAAATAATGTTGAACACACACTGGGCTATTAGGAATAAGTTTGCAAGTAATATGACCCTGGCACTCCAAAACTTTTCTTCCAGTCACTGCAAAGACACATTAAATCTGATGTTCAGCACTGTGCTTATTGGTATTTATTCTGATCAAAGTCCTGCTAAACATGGTAGAATGTTTTTAATAAGTTGTGATGGAATGACGAGATCAAACAACTTTCCTCTTATTTATAGAAGCTGTAGGGCGCTTGGACATTTTTCCATGTAAACCCTAGATGAGGAACATTTATTCAATTAAATGTGCATTACTCATCTCAGAAGAATCACTTAAAATAGATAAGTATGTTTTTTTCCAGTATGTATCAAATGCAAACATTTCAAATTTCTCCATAGGGACAGAGCAGTCTTCTGTGAAGGAAGGAATTCTGCCCATTTTCTGAGCATAGGAAATATCATGCATCAAAAGATGGCTAGACAGACTGGCTTAAGCAATCTCTCCCCCTTCTCCTTTTATATCTGTGGTTTCCTTCTCAGGCACATAAAATGAATTCATTTGCAGGCTCAATATTCTGAAGCTTAACTTGAGACAAGAGGAAAAGTGTTACAAGTTTGATATGTTTGACACTCAAGAGGTACAAGACAGAAGCAGGAAATGAATGGGAACTAAAGAAGGGACTAGAAAATTGATTTTACAAGTTAAACCATGCTCACTACATAAGCTCTGATTACACACCTGTTTATCTCAGCCTTATTGGATGGCTGCATGCCATCAGCCCAGGGTTGCCAGCTCCAGGCAGGGAAATTCCTGGAGATTTAGGGGCAGAGCCTTGGGATGGAGCCTTGGGATGGGATTTCCTCCAGGGGAACTTGTCTCTGTAGTCTGGAGATCAGTTGCAGGGGTCATTTCGTAGAAAAAGTGCTAGGGGAACTCATTAGCATAACTCATTAGCATATGCCACACCCCCTGACATCAGGGGCCCGGCGGTGGACCTGCAAGGCCAGCGGGAGTGTGAGGAAGCCCCGCCAAGGCCGTCCCTGGCCCCAGGCAGGCAGGGGTGGGGAGAGGCGGGGAGGAAGCAACTTACCCTCCCTCTTCTCCTGCCTCCTCCTGGCTGAATGAGGGCTGGAAGCGGGGCGGCCGGAAGCAGGGGGCGGGGCTTCGTCATGTGCCCCGCCCCCCTGCACCTCACCCGGGGGAACTGCGTTCCCCCGCGTTCCCCCCCCGAAATAACCTCTGATCAGTTGTAATATGTTCAATATTGACCTGAAATAAAAAAGTAACAATAACCATAGCAATAGTTGCAGTACATGCTACCTGGTTCTTCTTTTGCAAAGTAGGGATGCCAGCCTCCAGGTAGGGCCAGGAGATCTCCTGGAACCACAACTAACCTCTGGATGAGAGAGATCAGTTCCTGTACAGAAAACAGCTACTTTGGAGGGTGCACTCTAAGGCATTATGCCCTGCTAAACTCACTCCCTTCCCCCAAACCCCACCCTCCACAGGCTCTACCCCCAAAATCTCCAGGAATTTCCCAATTCAGAGTCAGTAACCCTAGTGCAAAGGAATTCATGCCTGCAGCATATATGCCTAGTATATGGTCCCTTAGAATGTTTTACAACAATAGTCATTCAGAGTAGAGAACCAGTGAGGTGTTCAGAATTATAAGTAGACCAGAAGAACAATCGCATGGACTCTAAAATGGTGAGGGATGTTTCTCTCTTCCCTGAGTGGCATCCCCGAGCTGCAGCAATGCTCAGGGCATAGAACTGGATGGTAAAAAATTGACTGTAGGTGGCCATGATACTTTTGATGCTTTCCTTTCTCAAGGTCAATTTCTAGACTACAGGCCATACATATTGCATGTGCTGAACTTGACCTAAATGAATTATTAATTATGATGAGCCTCTAATTAATCTGGAACTTACATTTTTACTTACATTTTGGTAGCATAAAAAGAAAATATTATGATGGAACTGAAATAATTGGTATTGATGTTTCCTTCTCTTTTAATTGTCCAGCTAGTGGCCTAGACAAAGAGTGTTTATTTTTGCTTACTAGTATAGGCTAGCCTGCCCTCTAGTGCTTTATGAAAAATAATCTTTGCATTTTTAGTTCCAGAATCAGAAGTTTCAGAGCCCAAAGCTTTATTCTGTTCCTAGCTACTCATTTATCATACCTTAACTAGCTTGTTACAGGTATCGCAGTCACAGCTCCAGGTGAGTTCCTAGGTTAGTACTCCAATGGTGCAACCCTAAACAAGCTCACACCCTTCAAAGCCCACTGGTTTCAAAGAATGAGAACAGTTAACTCTGTTTAGGATTGTGCTATAAATGTTTGTGGGGGTTTTCTTCTCCTCAACAGGGGATTGAAATCTTATTCCTATACCCACAAAAACTTTTGCCAGCATCATCCCTGCTGGGCTCTGCCTGTTATGCATAGTGAAAGCAGAGGTCATTTCGGGGGAGACCGTGGGGGATCGCAGTTCCCCCGGGTGAGGTACGGGGGGCACATGACGAAGCCCCGCCCCCTGCTTCTGGCCGCCCCACTTCCAGCCCTTATTCAGCCAGGAGGAGGCAGGAGAAGAGGGAGGGTAAGTTGCTTCCTCCCTGCCTCTCCCCACCCCTGCCTGCCTGGGGCCAGGGAGGGCCTTCGCAAGGCTTCCTTGCACTCCCGCCGGCCTTGCAGGTCCACCGCCGGGCCACAAGGCTGGCAGCGGCAGCCGGGACCGTTGGGGGCGGGATGTGTGGCCTTATGACACACTTCCGGTGATGTCAGGGGGTGTGCCCTTATGACACACTTCCGGTAATGTCAGGGGGTGTAGCATATGCTAATGAGTTATGCTAATGAGTCCCCCTAGCTCTTTTTCTACGAAACGATCCCTGAGTGAAAGTAGAAGATATGTCTAAAAGAAGTCATAGCTCAGTAGTGGAGGAGAGTTTGCATGTTTCAGGTGTCAGATCTGGTCCCTAATGCAGCAGCACCCGCTAGGATCTTAGATAGCAGGGTCCAAAAAGATGTCTGAATAAGGCCTTAGTGAGCTACAGCAAATCAGAATGGATAATAGTTGGCTAGATAGACTGCTGATCTAACTCAGTATAAAGCAGCTTCATATATTTTGCCAGCATCTGTTCCAAAGTATGCCCACTGAGCTATTTGATGGTTGTAGTTTATATAGTTACATCCTTCTGTTATGGCTATTATTGTTACACATACAATAATTAGTGCAATTGCTGGCTGTAGTCTGCTCCAGTACTTGAAGATGGACAACACACATGACAATCATTGCTAACTGCAAGGGTAGACACAAATTTATACTGGCATCTATGTTTCCCCTACTGGCTTAAAAAGCATGCATAATCCCATGCAGTGGGTTGAGGAGGCTGCCCCACAGGCTATATCACAGCCAGTTTTGTTTCAGTGACTGTCTTTAGAACAGCTCTTGAATTGTTCAGCTTTATGGCAGTTTTACAGCAGATTAATTACCATAAGAATAAGAAAGAAACACACTGTTTTCAGAAGTAGCCAATTGCTGCTTCATCAATCATCCAAAAGACTCAGGGATAAAATGGACCCAAAACACAAACAGAGATAAGGTAATTGTTTTGATATTGATTGGGCCAATTCTAAATTTTTCACTGGACTTTCCATATAGTTTTTGCAAATAAATATTTTCTGATTAAGCACAGACAGGTCTGCTCTTCCCACAACAAAAGTCTAGCTAATGGATAGTAGAACACATTTAGGATTAATATACCAGATCGGATCTTAATCTATAAATTCCTCCAGGAGTCAATGTGATCTGGGTATTACTAGAGTTCAGTTCCAGAAACTATTTTGCTTGCCAGTTCTGGAACATATGAGCCAGCATATTAAAATAATGGTGACAAGGCCTCGGGGCTTATCAAGTGCCAACCTGTAGCAGGTGAACTCCTGCCCTCAATTGCCTTCATGCAATCAAGGAGCAGAAGAAAATTGGGGGGTGGGTACTGTTGGCAGAGTAATTAACATAGCAATGGTGCAAAACCTGATTAAAGTGTAGATAAAGGTTTATTTAGGAACTAGCATACTTGATAGTAAAGAGGAGAGACAGAGATAGACATCTGTAGCTGACAGAGAGTGAAAGACTAAGTGTGGAACTTAATGGTTCAGGTAGTTCATTTCCATAGGACTGCTTGCTGGTTTAGCTCCTTTCATATTCATGTAGTCCAGAAATTCTAGGATTTTCTGCTTCTGATTGATAAGATAGCTTCCATTTTCCTCTCATTCTATTTGTATTTCAAGATGGTAGTTGATGTTTCCTAATTGTTTCACTTCTACTTCTTGATTCATATGCTGTTTCATCATAGTCCTCCTTGTCTTCATAGCATAAAATCAGGTCGTCCACATAAGTCAGAATGTAAATCCATTTGTTGTATCTATATTTTTAGTATAGGAAACATTCTGCCTTAACTTGCTTGCAGTATGCATCATTCTTTTTCTCCAGTATTTTTATTCTGCAGCGATCCCAGCTGGGCTGCCCTCTCCTGCTGCCTGGTTTAAACTGGGCAGCAGGAGAAAGCAGCCCAGTTAGGATTGCTGTGCCTACCGGGAGCTGATGGTTCCCCGCAGGTACAGCTCTGAGCTGCCTCCTCCCAACACCCAATTTTAACTGAGCAGCAGGAGAGGGCAGTCCAGCTGGGAGTCCTTTTTTCTCACATTTCCACAGTCTACTTGCACCTTTAGTAGCTAATCTGTTTTGCAGGTAGGTAGCAATGTTGATTGCTTCTCCCCAGTACTTGTCAGGTAGCTCTGCCTCAAAAGAAGAAGAGAAGAGATTGGATTTATACCCCGCCCTTCAGTACCCAAAGGTGTCTCAAAGCGGCTTACAAACTCCTTTCCCTTCCTTTCCCCACAACAGACACCCTGTGAGGTAGGTGGGGCTGAGAGAGCTCTGACAGAAACTGATCTTTTTCAAGAAGAGCTCTTATCAGAGCTACGGCTTGCCCAAGGTCATCCAGCCAGGCGCAAGTGGAGGAGTGGGGAATCAAACTTGGATCTCCCAGATTAGAATCCGCGCACTTAACCACTACACCAAGGAGCATACATCTGCACATCTCAGTGAGAGACCGATAAATTTTCCTTTCTGCTAAACCATTCTGCTCTGGAGAATATTGGAACTGTAAGCTGATGCTTTATTCATTGTTCAGCCAAATAACTCTTCATCTCATGTCCCATGCATTCCCCTACATTAGTGCGATTTGCTAGTGGCTTTCTTTGAACTCTGTTAGTTACCATTGCCACATATGCTTTAAATTTTCCAGCACTTTTCTCTTTAATTAGGTAGGTCACAGTGTATCATGAGTAGTCATCAATAAAAGTTAGCACATATTTATTCCCACTGGGGTTTGAGTTTTCATTGTTCCACAAATATCACTGTGTATCAGCTCTAGGGGTTGCTCCGTTTGGCTTGTGCCATGCTGCTTGATAAAGCTAGGTCTCATCCCCTTTGAAGAAGAAGACAACGAAGAAGAAGAAGAGATTGGATTTATACCCCGCCCTTCACTTTGCTTGAACTCAGCACACACATTTCTCTTCAACAGCACATTTGTTCATTTGCATGCCTTTAGTTAAATTCTGGCTTTCAAGTTGACTAGTCACATAATTGTCCCTGTGTCCCTATCACCTGTGCCACAGACTGGAGGCTTCTGCTCTTCTTTGTACACCAGATAGGGGTCTGCAAAAAAACCTTGGTATTTTTTGGGTTCAGGTATATTGAACCTGAAAAATATCAGTATTTCCCAATATTCCTGAATTCCAATACTGGTATGGTACTTGGATTTGGTAAATATTCAGGATTGCCAAAAAAAAAAAAAAATGCTCCATTATGCCGTATGGGGACTATTATAGTCAATGGTCCCCATAGGTATAATGGAGAATCAATCCAGGGGTATCTGGGGCTCTGTGTGGGCTGGTGTTTGAGGCAGAGGCACCAAATTTGCAGCATAGCTGCTGATGCCTCTCTTCAAAAACCCCTCTCAAGTTTCAAAAACATTGGATAAGGGGGTCCAATTCTATGGGCCCCAGAAGAAGGTGCTCCATCCTCCATTGTCTCCAATGGAGGGGGGGAAAGGCTGCAGCTTCACCTGGAAGGTGTTTAAAAGGACTGCAATCCCTTTGAACACCCTTTATCACCAGATTTCCAGAGGCCATGAATATTTTGGGGATTTTTCAGGCTCAGCTTTATGGGATAGCCAGATAAATACCCTAGATGATATCCAGCTGAAAAAATGCCCGAAAAATACTGGTATTTTTGGGGGGTTGGCTCGGATAAACCAAATGCATACCCCTAACACCGGACATTGCCTTTTCCAACAGAAACAACATCTGGGATGCCATGATGTAACATCCTGGTGAATCCCCCATTTTTGTTTTTGTGGAAAATCCTAGAATGTAATGGGGGATACTGTGATATCATTTCTGGGTAATCACCTGCAAGTGATGTCACTGTGTCCATGATGCTTCTCTTTCTCAGGTTCCCCCTCCCCAAAGCTCCCAGGAATCATGGGCACAGGCCTGAAAATTCTATGCTCATATTATCTTTTCTACTACATAACTACTGTCAGTGGACACATACCTGATATGAAGGGCTGGACTACCATGGGAAGGCAAGCACACACCCCAATAATTTATTTATTTATTTATTTATTTCTCTGACCTACAGGTCTTGAGTAGTATCAATCAATCCCAACTAAGAATCAATCCTAATCCCAACCAAGAATAAAAAGAGGAATTCAAGCCAGATAGGACAGGCTATACCATATTAGAGAACATGCTGGCCTAGAATCCATTAAAATGTAGTGACTAAAATTTCTAGGGGAAGTTTTGTTTGATTCATTTCTCTCTAGCCTACTTGTACTATGGACATTCAAATAAAACATGCTTCACAGTTTCTATGATTCCCTAAACCACAACCGCAATATCTAGGTGAAAATAGTATACCTAATATACAGCCTTCAGAGACTGCAGACAGTAGCGCATTTAATCTTGTGAACATAATTGCTTGCCTGTACTTTGAAACTGTAAGGTTAAACAAGTATCTTGGGATTGTAAAAAGTGGTGGGATTCCCATATGGAGAATATAGCAAACACGCCTAGCTCGGCAGATGGTACTACTATTGATATCAACAGTACTGACTGGCATATTTTTAACCACGAACTGAATAGCTTGTAACTAATCATTAAAATCAGCATACTTTTTCCAAGCACATATAAATTCCTATGGACATGTGCTGGGCATAATTCTGAAGTTTTATAAATATCTACAACAAAGCATCCTCTTTTTTGTACATTACACTATGAAGGCATACAACTCTCATTCAAACAATGATTCACTGTATTAATGCAGATTCTTCTTTCCTTTGTTTTGTTTGCATCCTTTAATCATGTCATCTGTAAGAAGTTTCTGTTGGGAAATGTGGAGTCAGTATCCCAACAAACTGTTAGCGATACCTGGCTACTCAAAAATACACTCTTCTTACTTTGTATTCCATCAACAACACCTAATAAGCATATAGACATCAGACCGATTTGTTGCAACATTTACCCATTCTTCACCCCTTTGTTTCTTTTGTCTACTCCCAGGCAACCATTTAAAACTCATGAGGAAGGATATTCTCCAATCCTTATGCCATTAAAAGCAGCAATGCTTCTGTGAGGTCGCTGCATTAGTGTTATCTATGATTCCAGAGTGCATGGCACTATAGCGAACAAGAACATGGAATGGTATGGAAAGCTGCACCTCCATTAGCCTTGCCCAGGAGCTGGCAACCAATTCATCTGTGATGCAGAATGTACCTCCCACTCCCCCCAGCATCCACCTGTGAGGCTTCAAAAGATGATGCTGAGGACTGAGGGACTCGTGTAGGTGAAAATCCATGCAATATGGGTGGACACTGTGAGGCAGAGAAGCTGGATGAAATAGAACAGGCAGATGGAGGCCATTTTCCTTGCATTCCCCCCCTTAGTGCAGCCACCTCTACGGCTGATAGCAGGGAGCTTGGACTGTGGTAACATGGCTGCCAGTTGTAAGGCAGAGCATTTGTTTACCTACGTCCTTTCAGGTATTAAAGGGCTCAAGATTGTTGGTACGAGATGAAGGAAAAGAGTCAAAGGGCCTTTGGATAGGGGTCTGTGCCACACAGCCTGCAGCTCGAGTGGGCCTGTCCAATAAATCCCTTACCAGCCCTGGTATGAGGGAAATTCTTTTTCTTTTGCTGGTTGTTTATTTTTATTTTGCCAGTTGTTTAATTGTATTTGTATTTTTTTAAAAAAATTAAGCCACTTTTCAGAAGAAAGGCAACATATAAATATTAATTAAATAAAATTTTCATACACAAAGGTCCTATAGCCCTCAGTATCATCTTTAAGTGCCTCACAAACCTGTCGAGAAAAAAGGGGGAAATGGGAAAAGACTTCTACCAACACCACATAAAGTCCAGCCTAGTAGTTATATTCCTCTATTCTCAATTTTATCTTTCCTTTTCTTTCTGTGACATTATTTATCAACTAAAGGCTTAAGTTTGAAAGTAAGCAGAACAGCATGATTTCATCTGTTGTTATATTTCATTCAATAGAAAAATCTTCAAAGTACTCAGGCAGCCGCTCATTGAGTGCTACATTATGAAAATACCAATCAGTGGAGTTCCATTTGATGTAAACAGGAGGTAAAACGATATACATTATGTCACAAATTAAGCTGAGTGTTTATTTGAGTAACCTGCTTTATTTAATAAGTCTTACTTTGGATGCTGTGCTCTCTAATCTGATTTTCTAACATGTTAAAGTACTGATGGGATTACATTTTGACTTCTGAATTTTTGTATGAGTTGTAGGTCTTTTCTATTAAACTGTGTCAAAAGTGAAAGAATTTAAAATCTCAAAATGCTTGCACTTAACCTGGAACACCATTAAATTATCTTTTGTTGCACTCATCCCCACAAATCTCAAGGTGGTATAAAAGATCCAACATGTTGTAACAGCTAGAGTGTCAGGCAGGGATCTGGGAAAACTAGGTTTGAACCCCAGTATGCCATGGAAGCTTGCTGGGTGACCCTGGGCCAGTGACACACACATTTTCAGCATTACCTATCTCACAGGGTGGTTGTGAGGATAACTCAGCATTACCTATCTCACATGGTGGTGGAGGAGAGGAGAACTTTGGTTTCCTGTTGGGGAGATAGGGGAGGTATAAAGGAAGTACGTTTCCTGTCGGGGAGATAGGGGAGGTATAAAGGAAGTACATACATAAAACTCAGGGTGATATAAATAGGTCTTGCTCCTGATTTTGGTAGCATTGCCAACTCTGGTTTGGGAAATTCCTGGAGGTTTCTGGGTACTGCCTGGAGAGGGTTGAGTTTGGGAAGAGGCAGGAGTTCAGTGGGAATGTTATACCACAGTCAGTGCTCTGAAGCTGCCATTTCCTTCAGGGGGGTGGTTCTCTGTAGTCTGGGGATCCTTTGTAATTCCAGGAGAACTCTAGTCCCTACCAAAGGGCTGCCAGCTCAAGGTTTTGGTCTTAAAGGTACACTAAAATCCTATCTTCTTTTCAGTCAAAGTACTTTCAATGCATGGGAAACCAAGTCCATCCTTTCACAGAGAGTTTGTGAAGCCGATCTCAGTTGCCTTCTTTTCCCCTGCAGTCCCTTGCACCACTGAAAAGTGGGTGCACAGGGCTCCAGAACACAATGTCATTAACATGAGGAATTGCAGAAAAAGGCAGAAATTGGCCAAAATGATACCCACACAAGGGATCCATCTAGGGCAATTCTCCTCCCTTTCTGCAACTTTCCTATCCTAGTGCACCTTGATATTCTCTAAGTACCCCTGACCTTCAGCATTGACCACTGGGAGAAGCAGAAAGAGCAACTTCCAGTTACATGAACTCACTCCATTTGTTGAGTTTGGAATCAAGTATCAAAAACAGTTGTATTATTTGCATTTTATAATCTTGCCTGGAGACTGATCATTTTCTACCTAGAAATGCAATCTTTTGGACCAGCATGTCTCAATTGGGGCTTAAGGGATCCCCAGAGGTCTGCAAGGGTGCTCCAGGGGGAATGTGTGAGCTTTTTGTAAGGACAGTGGGCAACCCCTCTTCATGCCTACCCTGACAACACAAAAATGGACCCCACTCCTAAGAATGGGGACAGGGAATCTCCACCTCAGCAGAAGGAATCAGTTCCCTTCTCTTTCGAAGCTCTTAAGATGTTCCAAGCCTCTTCCCACCCCCATTCAGGACCTCTAGTAAAAAATAATAACCACTAAGAAAACTTCTTCCAGTCTTCAATGCAAGTCCTCTGCAATCAAAATCTCTCAGAACTTGGGTCAGGACCTGTGGAGCTGTGGCTCCATAGAACCAGCTATTCTGTACACTATGCACAGAAAAGAAACATTTTACTTAAAATTGTTTTCAAAGTTTAGCCAACATGGTTCTTACTGTATTGTTCTGAGGATGCAAAAGGATGGAAGTCTCCATTGGACAGGCACAGCTTGCCATGTACACTTGGAGAAGGGGCTGTCTAGCACATGGTAGATGCAAGTGAGACAGGAGGGGAGGGTTGGAGGGATCAGCAAAAAAATTAAATCAAAATGGGTGTCCTTGAGTTGCTGTAGTTGAAAGCCAACAAGTTAGACAAAGACCCTTAGACATCCTAAAATATTGCTTTTAACATCTTAAGTCTGCTCCACAGCACAGTGAGCATTATCAAATTTAGTGTTTTTAAGTCCCATTATTTTATAGGAGCACAGTTTAATTTTTAATTTGTGTGCATTCAAATGAGTAGGATTTAAAAGTCATATTTCAGATGGATCTGCCCATGTGTTCTCCAGTGCACATAGTAGCTCCTGTATATGTAGGCTATCCTATTCACTTCTGTGCATGGATCTATTCCGTGAACTCACAGGATGAGTTCTCAACTGCTGTGAATAGGGCACTCATTCAATTCCCTCACCAGCCACACACCAAAGCACTGGATCAGTGTTTAAGAATATGACCAATGCAAAATTTCACGACTTGTTTTGTGATTTTGTAATGTTACCATTCTCAGGAACTATTAAACCAACAGTGAAAGGATTCAGTGTAGGATTGCCTGCTTCCAGTAAAAGGATCCCCAACAAATTAAACAAAATCAAGGAAGTCAGCTACCTGAACAATGTGGTTTGGCCAGAGACCTTGGTTTTAAGTCACTGAAGGCAATTAAATTCAAGTCATGATCCTAACAGGCATGATAAGACATTTATTATGATGTTGTGGTGAGGGTACCACACTGTGGGTGTTTCACTTATGAGCAGAGAGTAGACAAAGGAGAGTAAGAAAGGTCCAAACACTGTTGTATAAGCCTTTGGAGGCTGGAAAAGTTATGTCCCCCCCCCAAAAAAAAGTAGCTATTTATATTAATATTGTTTATTAAAATGGGTAGCCTGCTTTTCAGCAATTTACAATTAAATCAAACTAAAGTACATCATATAACATCAATAAAACAAAACATGAACAAATGATCAGCTCTAAAAATAAAACCAGAAGGAGATAAGAGAAGCCCTTTCCAGAAATTATATCTACCTCCTCCCAGTATTTGTGGTGACAATGTTGTCACTGGAGCCCTTTTCAGATGCTCCCTGATACTGTGACTGCATGAACAGAATGAACGTTTCAGTAAAAACCAGCAACTGTGCATATTAGGGGGATCATGCATACATTTCTCCTGAACAAATGGTCAAATGTAATGACTGAAAAGGGTTAGGATTTTCAGGATTCTGATCCATGCGTTCCAAAGCTGTATATGCTTGCAAAATACATACATTTCCCCAGACAACATGGCAACTGCATTGCGGATAGTGCATGCTCCCAATATGTGCAGTTACTGGGCTCCTGGTACCCTTGGATGTAATATTTGAAATGGGGAGAAGTAGTATCTTCATGAAATTGAAAGGTTTAATTTTAAGAGTAGCTGAGGGATGGGCAGGGGTCAAGAGAACACATATGAATTATTAATTATCCTTGCAATAAGCAAGCAGCCAAATAGTGGATTCTGGCTTCATTTTAATTCAGCTGGCATTTTAAGGAGGGTATAGAAATTAATGTCAAAACATTCCATTTTTAAAAACAGGTGGATTTGCATTAATCTCAGAACCAGATGACTAATTCTTTTTACACACCAAATGACTGTGTTTAAGCATGGCTATAGAATTTGTCACATACATTATTTAAGAAAAGCATGCCACCTGCTTCGATTAGGAGGATGGATAACAGTTTCAGACAGAGGCTAGAGGCAAAATTTAGAACTCTCAAAGTCATTTCAATTTGTTACTCCATACATGGCTATTTTTGGAAAAAATGGGATAATGTAAGCATTGGTCCTGGGTTGTAGTAATTCTGGTTGTTTGCCAAAGGCAGCAAAACTTGACAATAGTGGGGATCTTATCATTGGATCTCCTTGTTTTTGGATTACAAGACTTTGGGTTTTGTGCTCTCTTTATTTTTCATTTTAAGCAGACAATTGTTTGTATCAGATATATTTTGATATTATCTGTAGTTTAACAAAGGGAAGCAGATAAAAAAAATATCCACGTGATAATGACCGATGTAAAATGAGACAAGTAGGTGTTAATACTGATTATTAGTTATTTACTATTTGATAATTTAGAAGATTTATATTCCATCTTTCAGCCCAATCAGAGCCAAAAAGATGGCTATCAACTAAAAAAACGGAGTATAAAAAATACATCATAAAACAATCTAAAAACCAGAATTAGAATGCATACATATGAAAACAGAGAGACATCAATCAAAACATAGGGCAGAGAGGATGAATTATATAGCTACAAGCAGAGGCCCATGAGACTCACAGAGGGTTACCATCCTGTGCCTTATTTTC
>NW_015162479.1:1623350-1675788 GCF_001447785.1 Gekko japonicus
TCCTGCTGAGCCCAGGCATGGGACCCAGGCACCCCACCCCATCACTGAACCTGGAGCAACTCCCAGAATCTGCTGCCACTGTTCCTGGACACTGCTGCCAACCAGAACAGTTCCCACACTCCACAAGGGCACGAGAGGTAAGTCCATTGTCTGTGCATGCACAGACAATTCTCTTTATTTGGAGGACTTTAAACCCCCACATGAGGTTTCCTGATTTTTCTGCAAATCTAGGGGATCCTCATAGTTTGCAGAGCTATCTGTTTTCTGTCAACGTGGGCCCAACCTGTAAATTTAAGTATCCACAGATGGGCCAACACTTGACTATTAGATATATGATGCAGATACAGATGTGCTGACAAAGTAAGAAGACATACTGACAAAGCCAGGTGCATGTTTTGTTAGTGTACAAGTCCTTCAAAACACAATGCAAAACTCCTGCATTTCTAAAATAGTTTCTTAACTTTACAGTTGCCACGTCCTTCCTTTTTACAGGTTCACAGATAAAAATGACCATTATAATGTTGTACATCATGCCACGTTTGGCAGTGATTTTAAAATTCAGATGACACTATTGTCAACAAATAACTCTGGCTACACTGTTCCTACTGGTCTCAAGTGTGCCAATGGGCATGGAAGAGTTATTGGGAGCACTGTTTTCACATACTTTGGATAATGCACAATAGCAATTGCTTGCAACTGGGTTTTCCTGTTTCACAAAGGAAAATCCAGTTGCAAATGATTGCCATAGTACATTGTGTGAAAGTGCCTTAAAGAAGGCATTTTAGGAAGAGAAGTACATGTGAATGAAATTTTATTATCAGCAGCAGTACACAACTGGAAAAGCATGGAAATGTCCATTGATACATCATGATCAGGTAGTCTGGGTCTTCTTGATGTGAAGGGTCAGTACACCTTCCCTAATGATTTAGGCTATAATTATATTAATTGTAGTTGAACTGTTTAAACATTTATTCTTGTAATTATTTCAAGTAGAATCCATATTTTTAATAAATAATAGTCAACAAGAAGCTGCCTGAGATAACCTCTACAAAATACATGCAAATAGGTAACTGGCTTCCATCATTGGTCACTCCAACTAGAAATATCCAAATGGTAAGGTCCTTCTATAGCTGCTCTTCTTCGGGGTAAATGAGACTTGTCCTAGACAAGGAAAAGTGTCTTCAGGTGTGACATAATTATCCATCACTTCCACATCTTCAAGAAACGATAGGCTTATGGTATATGCCATGTGCAGAAGCAGGTACCAGACTGTTCAATTATAATTTGTTCCAGCACCTGGTCAAATGGCATTCTGTGTTTCAGCCATTTCTAACATGTCAAAAATGGAGTGGCAGGAAGGCCAGAGGGAAATGATATGAGGCATCTGCCACACTGATACGATACCAGCAAAATGTAATCATTGCTCTAATTCCACATTTGGTACTCAACCGTCCAAACTGCAGATAGTAGAAACCATTGATTTTAATTAGGGGGTTGGTCTTTTAATTTTGTTTTTAATAGTCTGCTTTTATCCTGGGAAGTGTTTTATGAGAATTGTGTTAGGTTGTTAAATGTTTTGTGCTGATTTTTATGCTACAGGTGAATTGTCATGGTTGTGCGCTTTTTAATGATTTTTCATGTTTTATTATTTTAATATGTTTATTTTGTAAGCCACCTCAAGGAGGTTCTCTGGAGCGGTGACATAGAAATGTTCCAAATAAACAACTAAGTAAGCTATTTGCATATCCTGCACAGAGGAATGTTCTGGAAAACTCCATGCAATATGCTGCTTCCTGTACATCCAAATCAGAGCTGAGTACTGAAATTCCCATGCGGTCTTGCCCTATGAGTAGAACATATTAAATCTGGATTTTCAGAGTAGTACCCCACCCTTGATTGGAAATAGTATCCACATACTCCAAACCTATTAACAGAATAGTTTTTTGTTGTTTTGTTTTGTCCACTAAGTAATTGCATCAACAAACTAGTGTGGATCCCAGAAGGTTCTATCTTGCCCCCCATGTTTTTCAACATCTACATAAAGGCACTGGTAAAGGACATCCAGAGATTTGGGCTGAATTACTGTTGTATGAGGATGACACTCATCTCCCATGGAGTCTCTGGAAACTGTGAACAGCTGCATGGAGGCAGTCTTGGGCTGGATAAGAACTAATAAACTGAAAGGCCAACAAAATGGAGGTGCTACTGGTGGGGGGGGAGGTTTGACCCAGGAATTGGGAATGTCTCCTGTTATGGATGGGGTTACACTCCCTCTAAAGGAGCAAGTTAATAGCTTTGGGATGCTGCTAGACCCAATGTCATGGGTCAGCTGGACATAGTTAGCCCTGAAGAGGCAGAAAACTCTTTAGAAGAGGAATGGGCATGTGAAGGAGGTTCCAGCTCGCAGCCAGTTACAAACAGCCTGCTACAGAAAGCTACTTCTGCCCTGCCAAATAACAATTTGCAGCCTGATAGCACCATCCCAGTCGTTCAGCCCCATGGCTCAGAATCAGGAAGCATCCCACCATCCACCTCGCTTCCCCCATCTCTAGAACCACTGGAACACAGATGGAGGAGGGTTTGACATGAGGTGCTGGAAAGAAAGTGGAGTGCGCGATTAGCAGCCCAGAAACATCTGGATCCAGACAGTGAGGATGGGTGTGTATGCACTTGCACGACACACTCCAGCTGTAAGATGAGTGTCTCTGTTATAAAGGGCAGAGAAATGGGGAGCCTGGCTGTGGAAGTAATGCATCATCTTACCCCTGACTTCTCTGCCACCAACTCTCCCTCTGCCTCATTACTTTGACCCTTTGGACCATGTTTGGACTCTGACTTCTGGATTTGCCCCTGAACCTGTTCTTGCTGCCAAATTGCTTACTCCATGTTTGACCTGGGAGCTGGACTCTGTCCACACTGCACCAGTTGTGCCTATGCCTCATCTCACTCGTGCTCCAGCTCAGCTGACTCGCCCTGTGCCTAGTGTGGCAACAATGGCCAGCTTTGGGTGGTAAGCCAGCTGTGGCCCTTCCTGTACAAGAAAGATCTTGCCACTGTGGTGCATGTCCTGGTAACAGATACGTTAGATTACTACAACAGGCACTGCATGGGGCTGCCCTTGAAGACTCTCCAGAATTATAGTTGATACAAAATGCTAATGCCAGAATGTTGACTGAAGTGAGTTATAGGGACCATATCACTCCAGTCTATCTGCACTGGTTTCCAGTTTGCTTCCAGGTTCAATTCATGGTGCTGGTATTGATATTTTAAGTCTTATATATGGCTTGGGACCAACATACCTGAAGAACCACCTTCTCCTATATGAACCTACCCACCCAATCTGGTCGTCTTTGGACCTGCTTCAGGTGACCCTACCAGCTGAGGCTAGAGTGGCAACCCAAGAAAGGGCTTTCTCGGTCATGGCACCAAAACTTTGAAACTCACTCCCCCAGGGAGATTTATTTGTCTGCCTCTTCCACTATCTTCTGCCAGAAGGTGAAAAAAACAATTAAATGTACCTCCAGTAACTGTTATTCGCCCTTCTCTCTAGCTGTGTTGTTATGTATGTTTGGATGTTTTCATTGAACTTTTTGATTTTATGTATACTGAATTTTAAATGCTGCTTTAATGTTGAAATATTTTAACGTTTTGATGTTCACTGCCATGGGGAACCTATTTGGATGGAAAGGTCGCACAGAAATATTTTAAGTAGAAAAATAAATCTTAATTTATGTGCACATTTATATAAGAATATCAGTATATCAACCCAGAACAAGAGTGTTATAAGCTAAACCACAGCCCAAGAATTAATAGTGTATTGATTCTCTTGCATATACCATGTAAAAACAGCTGTTTGTCCAGATGTTTTCTATAGATTATTCCAATCATTAGAACAAATGGTGTAACTCAAAGGTCTTTCTGTTAATGTGAATATTTGTATAACTGGGTAGGGAAGTTTATGGTTGTTATCCTGTTGGAGCTGGCCATTATGTGCTATATCAGATCTGAGCTGTGGGTTGTGTGCAATATATCAATCATATTCATTGCACAGTAGACCTTCCAAAGAACTGACATTAATCTTTAATCATTTGGGGATTCTTGGTATGGTGGGAGGATGTTTAATGCTTTCTTCATGAGTAATTTGTTATATGTAAATCAGAGTGAGTGAGTAAAGGTACAAATATATCTTCCATACAGACAGTAGCTCAATTTCCTCTCCAGACAAGAGACAGAAAACTGAAGAGACTGGAACAAAAGACTGGGAGTTAGCACTTGGAATTATAAAGAGGCCCTGGGTTACATGCAAAAGAGTATTCTCATTTTCATAAGGATTTTAAAAAATCTCTGTCAGGATTCTCCTAGTATTGTCTCATTCCCCTAAGGCTGTTTTCCAAAAAAAATTTCATATTTCAAAGTGAGCTACTATTGTACAGGTAAGAAAATATCATAATATGGTCTGCTTGGGGTCCAGTCAGTAGTGTTTTCAATGTAAAAAAATAATTTTACAGCACATATGTAGGATCATATAAAGTTGTGGATGATTGTAAAAAAGCATTATTACAGATAACTTATAGAGGAACAGACAAATTTATCTTTAAATTTAATTCACACACAGAAAGGTTTGGGGGGAACACACATCATCATATTATTAATAGACTGTTAATCAATAAGAAGAAAATAAGAATTTGCTATTCCTCCTAGATTATAGAGGACTCTAGTAAATCACAGGTGACATTCCAGAAGAAGATAGAGAAACAGAAGGTTCTGAAGAATTAAACTACAATGATTTAGAAAAAAGTGAAATGAAGAGCCATGTTAATTTTAAAAAGTACTCAATGAAATAAAGGAACTGGTTTGTCACCAAAAAGTAACAATTAACTATTGATTGTTTATTTAATTTTTTAGATTTTAAAAATTAAAGATTTATATCCTCCCTTTCTTCATGGTTCAAGGAGACTTGCAATAACTGAACTCCAAGACTAAATCTTGTGTCTAACGCTGACCATTCAAAGCTACCATTGTGAGAGTAAATAGTGTGCATCTCTGGTTAGAGCTGCTGATGTGTAAGTCCCAGATGCCAACTAAGAGTTTGAAATCTCTGCTCTTGGGATAGGCGGGGACTCTTGTGAAGAGATTCTGGTGGCAACTGTTGTGAAGACCAGAGATAGTATAGACTGTCTCGTGGATTGTTGTTTAATGTGCTGAAATACTGGATTCCCTCGCAACCCTGGACTGGGCTGAGTGGGTTAATCCTGTACAAGAATATTATCAAAACCAAAAATAAATAGCAAAAACCAAATGCCTCCCCTCTCCCCTGCTTACAAGATATCCGTTGTTCAATCCCCTCCCCCCGCAAAAGCCCTAGCAAACAAGGGGGTCTTGTTTGAAGATCTCCAAGGAGAGGGTCTCCATCACCTCTTCAGGGAGCCTATGATGGTAAAGGCCCAGGGTTTTGTCAATGCCAGATGGGCCACCCTAAGTTGTATGGTAGCCAACCAATGGCTGCTTGACAACTTTAGTTGGTGCACAGGGACATATGGATGGAGATGGTCCTTCATACATGAAGGGCTTTAAAGGTCATAACCAGCACCTTGACTTGAACTTGGAAATAGACTGACAGCCAGTGTAGCTGTTTCACAATAGGCAACATTTGTTCTCAGCGGCTAGCCCCAATTGTAGTTAGTTCATTTAAACTTATAGTACACAAATATAGTATATAAGTACTGCTTACATTTACTGCTTAGCATTTTTCATACTAGAAACTACTAGAGTCTTACTAGTTTTCCTTGCAGGAATGTGATCCATGCAAGTATGTACTCTGCTTTTCATGGAGTTTCATTTTCAGACGGTACAGTGGGTGGAAACTTCAAATTCAAGGGAGGAGCCTAAACTGTTTGATTGTTCAAAAGCTGGCATTATGAATATCCTGAGAAGTAAATCACAACTTTTGGTCCAGGAAACCAATGTTATAAATTTCAGTATGTAACAGTTGTGGTTTGTTTTTGGCAGAGGTTACCAGGCCAAATGTGAGTAACAGATCTCAATTCTTACCTACCAGCAAGAAACAGTCTGCCAGCTGCAATGCACACATCCTTTCCTTCCCAAGGGAGTACAGTTCTGAGCAGAGCCAGTTAAATGAACTCATTGTTTGCCACTCCATTTAGACAAAAACAGCTCCCAGACAGTTAAATAAAGAGTGACTTTAAATTGTTTCTGTAAAGGATTGTTGGGTCTCCTTAACATTTTCAGGAGACAGAGTTTTAACTTTAATTCAGTTTCCCATCCCAACCCCCAACCCCTCAAAAAACCTTTATCTGGGAACAAAAATTTCTTCAAGAAACTCAAAAGTAATTATGACTGATACTGGTCTGGTCTACACATGTGGAATGATGACACATGAATGAAGTGGTAAAGCCCTAAAATGGTAGAATGGACTTTACTATTTAAGTTTGCATTTTGAAGTGTCCCTAGGGCTGCCAAGCCACGGTGGGGGATCCGCACGTCTTCACAGGATCCCTGCCGCGGGGGACAGTGATACGCATTGCACCGCCGTTGCCAGGATGTGATGCTACGCGTCGCTCTGGCAACGGGGCTGTTTGGAGTCCCGTTGCCAGAGCGACGCATAGCGTCACATCCTGGCGACGGCGGTGCAACGCGTATCGCTGTCCCCCGCGGCAGGGATCCTGTGAAGACGTGCGGATCCCCCGACGTGGCTTGGCAGCCTTAAGTGTCCCAATAAGTTTTTTAAAAATCTGAATGTTGTATTGTTCTTTTTTAAAAGCTCAGTTTTTAGGTCTGGGCCAATTATCTTTGATAATAGGATTTGTACGCACACATGCTGGGTCACTAGAGTAGCTGGAACTCAGACTGAAGCATAGCTCAGCATGGTGTTGTGCTTAGAGAGTTGCAATAGAATCCCCATGCTGCCATGGAAGCTTGCTGGGTGACCTTGGGCCAGTCACACACTCTCAGCCTCACCTACCTCACAGGGTTGTTGTGAAGGATGACGCTCCTGTGTCTCTAGCTTCTTGCATCCTTCACTTATCCTCCCTCAGCTACTCAAAAGTAAAATTTGAATCCTCCCTCCTACAGCAGGCAGATAAGGGGTTAATATAACAGGATGAGAAGTACAGCAGCTGTGTTTTCTGTCACACTTGCTTAGAAGTTTTCACACCATCTCCTGATTGGCAACTGGAAATTATTTATACATACACGCACAAAATTGCTGGAGTTGCATATACTTCACATGAAAACCTTGCCTTATGCAACAAGGCTTGTCTTCCAGTTCCATTTCAACCAGCCATAATACAGCTGTTCAGATTTGAGTCAGGATTTGCTTTCAAGTTGCACTACAGGTTGGTTCTACACATGCTGATATGTGAGCAATTTACTCCATAAGACAGGCAATGCGATCAAGAAAATCACATAGTAGAAGGTATTTTACATTTTATTATTATACCACTTACTTAAAAGACCTTAAGCTGTCAACATTAAAATCAATGCCACACAAATATAAATCATAGAAATTTTACACCACATAAGATTACATTAAAGTCACATAAAACAGTTAAGATGAACTAGATAGATAACCAACAAGAACAAAAAGTAAATAGCAGCCTTTTTTCTCTGTCCCCAGAAAGCTCTCCAAAAATACGGTGCTAGGCAGACCTCCCTGGGGAAGGAATTTGTATAACCTCCACCACCAATGCAAATATCTCCTTTTACAAACAATCTTTGATTGGTGTAGAAGACAACATTATTTTTCAGATGAAGATGGAAATAATTTCTCGGCCTTTTGGCTATGCTCAAATGTAGTTCATAAAGATTTGAACATGTGAGTAGCTTCACATAAGAAAAGACAGCCCTTTACTACACAGTGGTCCCAGAACATACAAGGTTCTGTAGGACAACACTGTGAAGAGAGAACAGAATTGCACAGTTGAAATAACGGAACAAGCTAAACCCGGCATGGATGGATAAACTAAACTTGGTGAAAAAAAATTCCAAAAATTCTGTTTTACTTTAGAGCCTGACCAATTGTGATTTTTAGTCAGGATTTGCCTTCATGGCAAAAGTCATTAAACAAATTTATTTGGGCATATAGAATATTTGATATTATGTGTAGGCCCACAAACTAGTGGAGCCATGGCATCAATTGAAAGCCTTGCTGGTGGTGAGTGGGCAAGAGCTGGCTACGGGACATCGCCACCTCCACTGGTTTGGAGCAGGCTGGGCAGCCACCATTTTAACGGGGTTCCTCTTCAAGCACCGTTCCAGTGGTTGCTGCTGCAGCTGCTGCTGGGGCTCACGGGACTGTTCCAGATGAGCAGGCATGTGCTGGGGAGCCCAGGGAAGGTCTCTGCCTCTCCTGGAGTCTCCCCAGCCGAGCCCAGGTTCACTGGATGGCTGCTGGTAACATGACCTGAGCGGCGCTCTGCCCCTCTGGGCTCGCCAGCAGAGATCATAACAGCAAAAACAACAAAGAACTCTGAATGCAGGTGACTAGTGACCAGGCTGGGCAACCACCATTTTAACAGGGTTCCTCTTCAAGCACCGGGTTCCTCTTCAAAGAACTCTGAATGCAGGTGACTAGTGAACTCATGGTACTCAGAGTCACTGGTCTGGAGAGTCTGGAGAGGCAGCAGATACTGGTGTGGTCCCGGAGAGTGGACTTGGGGACAGAATTCATGCCCATATGTGGGACTGTCTGGCCCAAAGAAGATAATTGGACGTGCCAAGCTCTAACAACCTGGAACCGGACTGCCACCCATGGACCAGTAGATGGCAGCAGATGTGTGTGGTTAGCCACAGGGAATTACCAGACTAAACTGACAGGGTTATATTAATTTAGGAATAAGTGGGAGCCAGCGCCTGTTGTCAAGTACTACTTGGTTGGTCCGACACCTAGTTGGTTTGGGGCTCGCAGCTGGTTCACAGCTGGCGAAGATCAGCAGGTGAGTTTATGACCAGACAAAGGATTCCAGTGCTCCTGGGGAGGGGAAAGTGTGGCAGTGGGACTAGACATGGAGTCAAGGGAAGGAGGCAGAGAAATAACTTAGCTTGGGCTCCTTACATACAGTCTATGTCCCATTCCGAAGGTTGTAGGCAGTGGGGCTAGGATGATTGACCCCCCTCTGACATTGGTGTTGTGTAACGCCAGATCTATAAACAATAAGACCACAGTCCTACGGGACTTTCTGCAAGAGCCAAAAGGCCTTTTACAGTTCTGCAGGGCCTGCAAGATGGAGCTCTTCCACCAGGAGGATTTTAAATCATTATTTATATTATGTTATGATTATTTATGTACATGTATGAGCTGCCCTGAGCCCATCTCGGTGGGAAGGGCAGGATACAAACCAAATAAATAAATAGATAGATAGATAAATCTTTATTTTTTTTACTTTTTGGATTTTCTACAAACCCATGGAGTCCCCTGAGTTTGTAGAAAAATTTGTTGGGGGAGAATGTGCCCCCTATCTGTGGACTGTTGAGAATTAGATATATAGATGGTGAATCATAACATAGTTCTTAATAACTCTTGTCCATTAGACTTGTTACAATTATAATTGTATGGCTTATAATAGTTATGCATTATTCACTGTGCAATTTATTGGTTTAATTTTTTCATGAAACCTAGTATATAATCTATTTGCTTAACAATGTTGTAAATTTTGACATGTAGATTTTACTGTTCCTGTATAAGGTTAATTGCTTGTAATTTGGATGTTTTTGTGTACATTTTGAAAATAAAAAAATATATAAATTTTAAAAAAACACTGCGAACAGTGCCAATAAGGCACTGATAATGTTTGAGCACTGGGCAGTGGTACTATGTGCTCAGTACAAGAAGTACCCATTTATCACCTTGCTTCTGCATTCTGAATTAAGTATAGTTTCTGGTAGATTTGAGACAAATCAGTATTAGTACTGTTCATATATTGTAGATAGGAAAGGAGGGGGGAGGCTGAGGCTAAAAATGGTGGCTTGTCTACAGTTATTGCTTGTAGCACAAGCCAGATGCAAGCCAGGGTCTTTCTAGTTGACTGCTCAGTCTCTAAGAAGCTAGACTGCTATTTGCCTCACCCATATTCATTACAAAATAATGATTGTAAAGGTTTCCTTAGTGGGGTAAGAATAAAAAGAACTTTTGTGAGTCATTTTTCTTTGGAACAAAAGTCTATTTTGCTTAGCAGGGATTCCCCATACTGCATTTTGTGGTCAAAGGCAACTGAGCCATTGCAACTTTCTTCGTCTTCCAGAAACATTCCTTTCCAATTTCATGGTGCACCTGCAACTTTAAAATCTCTCCCTATGCAATTAATGTGTCCTGAAATTTTTTTAAAGAAGTAATTTTTAAAAATCAATGAAATGATCTAATGCTAGTGTCTAGGCAGGATATGCCAAGAGATGTTAGCTTTGTTTTCACTACTTGTTAAAAGATATTTTAAAACATTGCTAGCTTTCTGCATTTGCTTCCAAATTTACAGTATGCCTCCTGCCGCAGCTGTTTTATGTAATTTATACCTGAATGTACGTTGAACATCTGATGGAGTTAATGCTTTATCTATAGCCCTCTCCCAATTAGAGTTTCATTTCAGCTTTTTCCTGTGAGTGATGATAGTCATTCAGTGGACAACTAACCATGTATTCATCAGTAGAAAAGGATTTACCTGAGTTCTTCAATGCTCACTCTTCTTATCCTGAAGCGCCTTTGCTCTCACAGTCATAGTCGTCATCTGACCTTTCCTCATTACCTTTGTCTGATCTGTTGGCACATGCATGTCAGTATTTCACAGTTTCTCTGGCTGCCATTAATTTAGCTTTTCTGATTGCACAGAGTTTGGCCAACTCTGAGCTAGCCATGTCATTGCTAGGGATGGGCACAAACATTCCATGAACTTTCAAACTGTTCCTGGCAGTTCATGAATGGCTATATGTTCGTGACAAATCTTGGGCAGTTCACAGTTTGCGAACTGAAGTTTGTGGCAGGTCAACTGGCACAAACATTCCATGAACTTTCAAGCTGTTCCTGGCAGTTCATGAATGGCTATATTTCCAGACAGATTGTCTCTGCTCATTCTAAATGTTTATGAAACTTCAAACTAACACAGGGGGGCAAAACGTGGCGGTCATGTAGAGGAGCATCTGAGGGAAGTCCCCTGTGGGATTGATGTCACTAGCTGACACCACTAGTATAGCGGTGGGACCAGGCTGGGAGTTAAGGGAAGGGAGCACAAAAATAGAATGGCTCAGCACCCTTCCAGCCTGTGTCCCATCCCGAAGGTGGTTGGCAGAGGGGCTAGAATGGATCCCCCTCCCTCCGACATTGGTGCTGTGCAATGCCAGGTCTATAAATAACAAGACCATGGTCCTTCAGGACTTCCTGCTGGCACAGAAGGTGGAACTAGCATGCGTGACTGAGACCTGGGTGCGGGATGGGGAGACTGTAGCTCTCTCCCAGCTTGCCTCTCCTGGGTTCTGAGTCCTACACCAATCACAGACTAGAGGGTTGGGGGGAGTGGCTATTTTCATTTGGGAGGCTTACTCCTTCAGGGCGCTCCCACCATTGGAGATCAGCTACATTACTAGTCATTTGGTAACAGGCTGAAGAGACAAATCATGAACCATGCTTCAGATGTAATGGCCTTTGTTGTTGTTGTTGTTGTTATGCAGACAAGCCAGGAGGATTGTGTAGACAAGCCTGGTAGAAGTATCAAGTTGTACAATATCAAAGACTGAGTTCGTGATGATCTGTTTTGGTTGGATGATTGAGATCACCAAAGTATGAGCCATACACTTGATTAATTCCCCATAGGATTTCAAGTCCTCCCACAGTGATATGGGGAGATTATCATTCACCTGGTCGGGAGGAGATTCCCCAGGTGGGGAATGACGGTCAGAGTCCACAGCCTCCCAGTCCCTATCAGAGTTCCTGAGGCTTCCAAGTCAGAGTCCGAAGATCCACGGGTTAGTGTGCTATCGCATTGGAGCACAGATGGAGGAATTGGTGGTGGCAAAAATGGCACCACAAGCGTATGTCAAACTTCGTGCTTTTTTGCCAGTGGCACATTGTCTTTCAATGTTGACCACTTCGGTACCAGGGCTGAAGGTATCAGCTTCGATGGAAATCAGGATCGACAAGAGTAGGTAGAACACTGATCCCAGTCAGGAGGATGAAAGGGTATCCAAGGCAGTGCTGTATGTAATGGGTATGCCCCATTAAAGTATTGCATCTGCCTCTGGTCCCCAGAGTTCATCATAGGTGCCACCTGGACTGTTGGTGCAGGAAGACAGTATCACTCAGGGGATCAATCCCGAGAGTGAGACTCTTAGTGTCTGTTGACAGGGCTTTGGGCCCAGTGGGGTTCGGTATCAACCGAACTGCTGGCCACAGACGACTCCCTGGTTGAAGATCTATGGAATGACCATTGAGTCAAATCAGTCTCCTCCACTTCTGACCTACATGTTCCTTCTCCTTCCTTTCCTGTACATTGAAAGACATCTTGTAGTGAAAGACATCCAGATTTCTGGCAAACAATAGTTTGACATTACATGCCAGAACTATGAGTTGCCATAAATCTGGAATACTTTTATTAACTGGTTGTGTGAGAGGTGAAGAAAAAGGAATAATGGGACCAAAAAAAGATAGTACCAACCCAGGCCTCTATGTCAGTCCGGAGATTTAGTATTTCTATAAAACAAATGATGTGTTTTGTTTTTTTAAAAAAATAAACTTTTTTGCTTGGAAATGTTAATGGATTGTAATCTAGGTAAACCAAAGATCACTAGCATTAATGACTGTTTCATTTGTTGCAACAGCAGAACAATAGACTGGAGGTTTGCCCATAAATCCAGATGGTGGCTCCAGCTGCATAATCTATTTCATCTAGTTTGGTTAAAGCAGCTTCATTGACAGGGTTACAGTAAGTTGAATTGTATAAATTATCCCATGAAGCTAAAATTGTGCAGCTTTCATTTTAGAAATCCTTTCTTTGTCCTCTTTCCCCTGATTTCAGCCTTTATTCCTTATAACTCTGTGCTGTTAGGACCTATAGCTTGAAATCCTTCCCAGCACCATCAATTAATCGAGAAAGGATATTATTGAAGATGACATGATGTAGATGCAGCACTCTGCTACTAGGTTCTCAGAAATTCTGTTTCACTTACAGATGAAAAACTCAGCTTCATACGAAATTTTCATATCAAAATGTTGAATGAATGTAATGTGATACAGGTGACACAAACTGAACCTTACTGTGTCCCCAGTAGACAGAGAGTGAATGAAGAGGTTATAAACTGCACGGAGTTTACCAGAAGTATCTGTAGATGGAAAACTATTGCATCATAGCATTTCATATCAATATCTTTAATTCTCAACATGATCCCATCTGTGGATACTTAAACCCAGAGATTAGAACAATAAATAGACAAGCCAGGTCTTTCTTCAAACCTAAGAAAAAGCCCTCAGTTTTTAGAAAAATCTTAAATATGAAAAAATTGTATTTGACAGAAATATCTTTGGAAGGATCTATTCAAATGATAACTCCAAATGCATTCTTGAGGTTACATTCAAGGCCAAAGACTACTTTTATACTTCTTACATCTTATTCATATAGAGATAAGATATGAAGTTCAGGGCAAAGTGATCACCAGGCAATAGAATTGCTTTAAGATTGTCATCATGAAAGATAAGTGGTCTATCAATTCACATCAATGGAGAGGATATTAAAGCTTAGGAAACTGCAATGCCAGTTCTGTAATACATTTATATGCCATAGGCATGGATCCAAAGTCTAATTCCTCCAATTTCAACACAGTCCCAGAACGTCCTCAAATGATGGGTCCAAAACTTGAGGGATCAAAATAAGTCATTTTCAACCATGTGAAAAGCTGTAGTTCATGTTGGAAATCAGTGTGATTCCCACTATTTGTCCAAGCTTCAGATAGCTCAACCCCAGCTATGGCCTTAGCATGCTGGGTGCCTCACAATACCAATGTTCCTTCCCTTGGAAGTCCCAAGGAGACTTATTTCATCATTTGCTACTTGTAGCTCCAATTCTTAGTGCTTTAAATGAAGATGGTCTTTATTTAAGTGTAATTGCACACTGCCTGAAACTCCTCCCATGCTACTTCACACAGAGGTGCCTTTCATCTCTGAAAGGCATGCCTGTGGGTTCCAGATAGGAGATGTTCTAGTTCTGTCTTCAAAGGGACTGGCCCCTGGTTGCTAAGGTACTGAGTTTGAGGATTTGCTCCTTGCTCTTTCCTTGAGTCTTCTCCAGCAGCTGGCTACCCCCAAGATCTTCTGGGCTTCTTCTTTTATATAATTGACAACTGGAAGGAATGGAATTATCAACATTTGACTTCACTTCTGGTTTGGGGCAATTCACTTCTAGAAATCCATGCATAGTTGCCAAATCTCCATGGGTATTCCCCTCTTTCCGCATGCCACAATCAAGAAAACTTCCATCTATGTGTATGTGTAGATGATAATCTTTGTATTCTGTCCTTGTTATGCAGGGGTCGTTTTGTAGAAAAAGAGCTAGGGGAACTCATTAGCATAACTCATTAGCATATGCCACACACCCTGACATTACCGGAAGTGTGTCATAAGGCCACACCCCCTGACATCACCAGAAGTGTGTCATAAGGCCACACACCCCGCCCCCAATAGTCCCGGCCGGCGGGAGTGCAAGGAAGCCCCGCAAAGGCTCTCCCTGGCCCCAGGCAGGCAGGGGTGGGGAGAGGCAGGGAGGAAGCAACTTACCCTCCCTCTTCTCCTGCCTCCTCCTGGCTGAATGAGGGCCGGAAGCGGGGCAGCCGGAAGCAGGGAGCGGGGCTTCGTCGTGTGCCCCGCCCCCCCATACCTCACCCAGGGGAACTGTGATCCCCCACGATCCCCCCCGAAATGACCTCTGGATAGGACTCCTTCCAATATTACATTTCCCCACTCATCGTTTGAAATGTGGGGAAAATAAATGAAGAAATTTTTCTTGTATCAGAATTAGCAAATGTGAAACAATGCATGAATGCCTAGACAAACATGGCCCTTTTCTCCATTCTAGAACAAAAAGCATACAAACAACAAAGTAAGACCTACTATTATTATCATCCTATGTGTACAGCCTCCTTAAACCATTCACTGAGTTTGTAACACCTAACTGAAATGTTATTTAAAATGGACAAGATTGTAATAGAATAAACAAACTCAAGCTCCTGACATGCTCAGGAGAATTTACTTTCACTTCTCATTAGATGTTACTTTGTAAAATATGCTATTTACAATTAAAGATCCAGTTCCTCCTTGTCCCTTCCCATAACTATTAGTACAAGTCACCTGCCAGTAATTAAATCAAAAGCTGCCTGCCCATAGCTGCAAGTGGGAAAGAAAATCAGCCCTGTCATGGTGAGCTATATGAAAGAACCAAAATGAGAAATACCCTAAGGGAGCAGAGCTGAAGCCACACTTCCATTGGATCAATACCAGTTTCCCATCCTTATTCTCTTGTATAGCATGCAGGGTATCCTCTATTGTTTATTTACAAGACTTCACTGCTTTGGGGAAACCAGAAATACTACGCTTTTCAGCAACCCTTCTGTTTTGATAAATGAAAGACATCTGTCGTGTGCTTCTCAAGATAGTGGGTGCTTTAGCTTATTACCAAAAGTAGTACAAAGAAGTCTTTTTGCCTGTGAAAAAATAAAGACAATAAACTTGCCCCTTTCCTTTTCTCTCTAAGGACACATGTTTCTTTTTGATCTCACACAGTGTAAGCTCCAGCAAGACAGAACCAAGTCTGAAATATGCGGCCATCCTCATATCAAGAATTAGAACAGTGTTTTAGAGGAAGTTCATAACTCAAGGGCTGTTGATTTATTGATGATACTGTCAGTCATTGAGTTTGTCACCCATGATATAGGCCAGTTACATTCATGATGGATAGGGGTATGTGAAAGGAGTGGAATGGAACTCTGTCACATGTCCTTCATCAAGTTCTCATTTGTCTCTAACCTGGGTCTGCTGTAACTGGGACAGGGAGGTTCAGGCAATGTTTATCTTTGCTCAACCTGGACAGCTCAATTAATTCAATGTTTGTATGCAGATGGTAAAAATGAAGAGCTTACTTATTACAGCTTTGGTACTCAAAGCATGGGAATCAGGAGAATTCAGACAGTATATTTTAAACATTTGAAATAACCCTTGTAGAAAACAGCCAGGACTATAATGTACTATCATCACTATAGTACTGATGATACAAAACAGGGGTTCTTGGTGTCTGCAAATCCTTCTTCGGAATTCCTGTCTCTGTCTTTAGGTCTTGTAATATTTTTTATGGGTTCACAAATACGAAAGGTTTATTTCTTCCTCATGACCCTCTCCTGTAATCTCTGCTTTCCCATTTTAGGGCCCTGGCATCAAACAAAGCTTGTATCCTCCTTTTCCAATACACCAAATCTCATTTCCAGGCAAAGCAGGTATGGTTGGTACATGGAGCTCTATAGAGCCCTCCACTGTATTGAGGAAGATGTAAGGAATGGAAAATTCAGTGAGGATTATATACTTTTAAGGCCCGTTGTGGAAATAAATACAACAACCTCTAGAAAGAGGCTCTGGGAGAGTGCCAAGGCCTTGGGCACTCATCGTCAATTTGCTGTGGCAACTTCAGCAGTGTATAATGAAACAGAGTCCACCATTTTCTCCAGAGGAACTGATCTCTGCTACCTGAAGAGCAGTTGTAACTTTCAGTGATCTCCAGCCCTCACCTGTAGATTGGCAACAATTGTTACCCAGGAAGAAATGGCTGGTTTGGAGGGTGGAGTCTATGGCACTGTACCTGTCTGAGGTCCCACCCCTCCTTAAACCTCACCCTCTCCAGGCTTCACCCATCAAATCTGCATAAATTTCCCAACCTGGAGTTGGCAACCCTATCTCCTTCCCAGCCAAGCATCAACCTGCCATTATCTGCCCCTCTGATTTCAGCTTTGCATCTCCTCCCCCCTCCCCCCTGGAAATCAGTTGTAATTCTGAGTGACTTCCACCCCCTCCTGAGATTGGCAACAGTGGTTCCCCAGAAGGGAATGGCTGGTTGGGAGGGTGGAGTCTATGGCATTGTACCTGTCTGAGATCCCACCCCTCCTCAAACCTCACCTTCTCCAGGTTCCATCCCTCAAATATCCAGGAATTTCCTACCTGGAGTTGGCAACCCTATCTCCTCCCCAGCCAATCATCAACCTACCTTTATTTCCCCTTCTCTCTTCAGCTTTCCATTTCCCCACATACACACCTGCAGCCTCTTCCATGTTCTGAAGCCCTGACTGCCACAGAGTCCACCATTTTCTCCAGGGGAACTGATCTCTGCCATCTGGAGAGCAGTTGTAATTCTGAGTGATCTCCAGCCCTCACCTGGAGATTGGCAATAATGGTTTCCCAGGAGGAAAAGTAGTCTTTCTCTGCAATGGGAACCAAAGCAGCTTACATAATTCTCCTCTCCTCCTTTTGACTTGCACAACAACCCTGTGAGGTAGGTTAGCTGAAAGTACGCCACCTTGAGCTAGTTTGCCTTGGCAAGGTGGGTTATAAATAGAAAGTAATAAATAAATGAATGAATAAATAAATAAAGTCTGTGACTGGTTTAAAATCACCCACTCAGCTTCTACAGCAAGAACCTGGATCTAGCAGACCCTGCTTTGAAGCACTGACTGCTACGCGTAGGGCAGCCAACCTCCAGGTGGAGCCTGAAGATCACCAGGTATCACAACTGAACTGTCCCACCTGGAGAAAATAAATGCTTTGGAAGGTGGGCTGTATGGCATTCTGTTCAGCTGAGGCCTCTCCACTCCCCAAACCCTGGCTTCCATAGAGTCTACCAGAAAATCTCCAGGAATCTCCCTATCTGGAGCTGGCAACCTAGTCAGGACTGGCCCCAATTAGTTCCTCACAAAGGCCTGAAAAGGGTTTCCTTTGTCTTAACCAAGCTAGGTTGCCTGCTATGGCAAAACGGGCTCCAGTTTACAACTCAGCTGTTTGCCTCCCACCCTCATCCCGTGGGCGTATCTCACTCCTGAAGTTTGCTGCCACCACTCACGGAATCGTCACTGCCTTTTTAGAGGGACAGTAAGACCCCTCTGGCCAAATCTCCCTATTTGGAGATAGAATCCCCAATCTTTGGGGGATCCCTGGAAATCTGGCAACCCAAGGGTCTGGCCTTTCCTTGCTTCCCTGGGCTACCCCTTCCCTTTGGTACTGTGCAGACCAGGAGAGACTATGTGGTCAGAGCACAACACAAATTATTAGCCCAAATAAAAGAATTATTTAACTGTTTACACAGTTGTGGAGCGCGCACACACTCTAGGAGTAAGCACACACTATGAACCAACAGGACATAAAATCAAAAGGGGTTAAACACAATTAATCCTCTTTCGCTACACAGAATACTCTACCTCTGGAGGTTGTGGGCTCACCTGTACTTCAGCCTCTTTCTCTTGCCCAAGAGAGCAGGGAAACTTCCATTCATTTCCCAGTCCAGCCGACTGTAGAGTGGCTGAATTTCTGCTGCTTCCAGGGACGAAGACTGCCTTGGGACAATCCCTGCTTTCCCATACTTTTTGGCCTTGGGGCAGCTGGGAACTGTAGGCCAGCAGATGAGGAAGCCCCATTCAACCCAGTGAGTGATACCTCTACAGGCCCCGCTCTGGAACTACAGCTCAATTATCCTTATTGGGGAACATTTTAAACAAAGAACCACAGCCATCTTACAAACACAGGTAACTGCCATTTCATAACACCTACCAACAGCCACTGAGGGAACAGTTAGTCCCACACAGGAAAAGCGTCTTTGTCAAGAGAGAAAGCCGTTTGCCAGTAATTCTGACAGGGCAGTGGCTGAAGGGGGAGTGGGCAGAGAAGAGGAGCTGACCCAGCCCCCAGCCAATGGTACGTGAGTACTCTTGAGTAGCGGCTGACGGGCCAATAGCTGAGGGAGAGCATGGAATCTTGCCACCCCAAAATAGGATTATTATATAGGAGAGATATTTATATCCTGCCTTTGCACACAGTGTATTTGAGCTAGTTTACAATAAAATCAAACTGTAAAATACCATCAATAAAACTACAGTTATGTGCTAGAAATGTAGGCTAACAAATGCAGATTCGATGGATCTGCTTTTAGAATAAAATCTTAAATGAAATAGAGCAGATTATAAACATTTAGCTTCCAGAAGATCAAAAAGTAATATCTCTTGGGGTTATAGCAGCTCATATATTACATAAACACAAATCTATGCTATGATATTTATCTGCTGCCAAGAAATTGATAGTAATAAGCTGGGGGGGAAAGTGTTGAATGTCAAATCTTGGTTACTTAGAGTCTGACTAATTGCAAGGTTATCAGAATTAACAGAAATTATTAGACTGAGATGGTGGATTAAAGTATCCAGTTTTTTCTCAAAAAGATCCCTTTTTTAACTTTTTGGATTAAAAATTACCATTACCTTTAGACTGGTTTAATTGTACAACATTGATATAAAAGGGGAATAGAAATTGAAGATGAAGTAAGAAATGATCAGGAAGTGCTTTTAAACAGTTCTTTGTGGAAAACCATACCACAAACCTGGCAAGAGGCACATAGAACTTTAATTCATAATGAAGGGAATGATCCGGTGCTACCACAATCTTATAGACCTATAGCATTGTTAAATGTGGATTATAAACTTTTTGCCTCAACAATGGCAGAGCGACTTAAGAAATGCATAATAAAAATAATTTGCCCAGATCAAACCAGTTTTGTTCCAAAGCGATATAGGAAAGACAATCTTCATTTTATAATTGATGCAGTGGAACTTGTTCAAAATAAAGAAGTAAAAGTGGTCTTTATCTTCCTAGATGCTGAAAATTTTGCTACTAAAATCAAACAAGACCAAAAATATTAGAAGATAACATTAAAACAGCCACTGGCTGTGATTTGTTTACTAACTCAGTTAAAGATTTGGGAATAAATATGTCTGGGGGGGAAAGAAACACTCTCTCAAGATAACTATGAAATAGTTCAGAAGAAAATTCAAGAGGATTTGGAGAGATGGTCTAATCTAAACTTGTCTTGGCAAGGAGAAATTTCTGCAATAAAAATGAATATTCTCCCAAAAATTAATTTTCTATTTCAGATGTTACCAATTGAGATACACAACAAGATAGTGAAAGACTGGGAAAGACAGATAAACACATTTATATAGAACGGCAAAAAACCGAGGGTTAGATTTAAAGTTTTACAAGATTAAAAAAAAGAAGAAGAGGACTACCGGTCCCTGATATCAAGCTGTACTATCAAACAGCCTGCCTGGTTTGGATTTATGACTGGATAAAAAATCCGAATGAAGGGTTGATGAAATTGGAAGCAGCAGATTTGTCTGATGGCTTACATAGACATCTTTGGAGTAAAACAACTGGGAAAACATCTTTAAAAATTATGAGAAGTACTGGCCACATTATTAGAGATAGTTTGCTGAAAAATTGGTGGTCGCTTAATACAAGAATAAGTCCCCCAATATCACCTTTAATGTCACCACTGGATGCTTATCACGACAAACCTGAGAGGAAAAAGAACGAGTTTATAACATATCAAGATATGATCAATAAATATGGGAAAATCAAATCTTGGCAAGTTATTAATAAAGAAGGGAAAAAGACACAATGGTTAACATATCTTCAACTTTCATGAAGGCTTAAAGACGATATGCATGGAGAAGGAGATACACTAAGGCATTTGACCCAATTTGAAAAGATAATATTGAATAAAAAAGATCATCTTCTAGGACATATCTACAAACTTCTTCTACAATATGATACAGAAACAGAACAAATCAAGACATGTATGGTGAAATGGTCACAAAACTTTGGAAACGAGATTTTATTCCAGCAATGGGAACAACTATTGATGAAATATATAAAATTTACAGTGAGTCGAGCACTTAGAGAAAATTCGTATAAAATGTTCGTTCTACTGCTGGTACGTTACCCCAAAAGACATTGTGAAGATGGATAAAAACTATAAAGGATTGTGTTGGAAGTGTAAAGAGATAGATGGTACCTTTTACCATATGTGGTGGTCTTACAAAAAAACCTAGCAAATATTGGACAGAAATACATATTGAAATTTTCAAAAAATTGAATATTAAATTTTCTATGTCACCAGAGACAATGCGACTAGGAATTCTAACAGTGAATGCAGAAAGAACAATGCATGAATTGTTCAGATACATGTTAACTGCAGCAAGAGTAGTATTTGCAGCTAAGTGGAAAATTGAGGGCTGGCCAACTCTTGAGAATTGGATAGACAAGATGCAAGAATATGCAGTTATGGCAAAAATGACAAACTACATTAATCAAAGACTGAAAGATAAATTTGAAAATAACTGGTGAGTTTTCTATGATTATTGTAACAAATCTCTGTAGTTATACATTTGAATGGTTTAATATTATATGATAATACTATACAATTTACTATGAAATATTAAGGGCATTATTTTTATATGACTGTTATGATGAGAAAATGGTAGAATATGTCAAATAGGTTATTATACTGATTCTTTAAGCCATTATGCCATATATATTTCTAAGTCATTATGCCATCATGCCATATATTCTTTAAGCTATTATGCCATATGCTCTTTTATATATGTATTTTGATCAAGGGATGTCCTTAATATCTGTAAAACTGCCCTTTATATTGTGTTTTTGTAATTATATTTTAAGCATTTTCCCATATTCCCTTAAAAATTCAGAAGAAAATGTTAAAAATTCAAAATCAATCTATTGATCTATCACATTTTCATTTTACCTTTATTCTGAGCACAGGGTGGCATACATGGTTCTCCCCGACCCTGCCTCTGTTTTATTCTCACAACAACCCTATGAGGTACGTTAGGTTGAAGGTGACTGGCCCAAGATCATCCAGTAAGCTTCAGGTCTGAATAGAGATCTGAATCCAGGCCTTCCTATTCTAGAGCCACACCAATCTTGTTGTGAAAAACTGGTGTGGTGGTGGTGAGTTTTAAAATGCTTATTTGCAGCTCAAGGTAGCTGCTTTGGAGACTGGGATTTATATGAGGTTTAACCCTTTCCTGCCATGCCTTTTTCATAGTTGAAAACACCTGTAATGGACTCTTACTGGAAAACACACAGATTCATGCCACCGAGGAGATGGTAAGTAGGGAATGAATTCAAAGTTTTCCCATCAGAGCAGACTGCCACTTTGGAGAGGCAGATCTGAAAGCAGGGGTGGGCATACAGATGGTCCCTCAGGAGCAACCAGTCTCTCTGAGAGCCAGTTTGGTGTAGTGGTTAAGTGCGGGGACGCTAATCTGGGAGAATCGGGTTTGATTCCCCACTCCTCCATTTGCAGCTGCTGGAGGACCTTGGGCAAGCCATAGTTCTGTCAGAGCTGTTTCTGAAAAAGCAGTTTCTCTCAGAGCTCTCTCAGCCCCGCCCACCTCACAGGGTGTCTGTTGTGGGGAGGGGAAGGGAAAGGAGTTTGTAAGCCGCTCTGAGACTCCGAGTGAAGGGCAGGGTATAAATCCAATCTCCTCCTCCTCTTCCTCTTCTTTGCCCCATGCAATTAGAAGTAGCTCTCCGTCCTCCTCTAGTGCTGCTGTAATCCGAACTGTAAACCGAACCCAGGTTTCTTGCTTTTGTCCCTTTTCATTGTTAATAAAAGAAGTTTCTAGCCATTGTACACTGGGAGGTTTATAATTATTTATTCCAAAGTACCAGGGGATACCACAGCTAGACAGAGAATATCAAGTGGCAGTGAGTTCTTTTTCTGTAACAGTTGCCTTGGGAGTTAGCCCAGATGGGTGATTTTTGCTCCAGGGTGGGCAGGTGAGCAGCCAGATCAGAGAAAGTTTCCTACAAGTTGCCCAGCCTGGGGGGGGGGGGGGTACAATGGCCCCTGGGAGCTTTATAGCAGACCTGGGATTGGCTACCTGAGATCACCTGATTCCTAAGAGCAGAGGGGATTCTGAGCTGTGGTGCTCCTTTGCCGGCTGGAGCTGCTTGGAGTTCCTTCTTCCATTCAGTTTGTCCTCCTGCAACGACAGGGAATTCGTCAGGGGTTGCCACCCCAAGTGTGCAGGTCTCCTGGCCTGAGCCTCACACAGAGGCTTGATTAGCATGTAATTAAAACAATCATGCATAATGATAACTGCAATAGGACAGCAGCCAGTTGTGTGCCTCTGTACCAAGGCCTGGAAGGCAATTCCAGGGTTTGTAACTTCTCTGCTAACCCTCCTGGATTCCAGCAATTACAGCGATGAATAACAAGCGGGTGGTTTGATAAAGAAGGTAGAAGCCCACAGCCACCGAGGAGATGGTAAGTAGGGAATGAATTCAAAGTTTAATACTAATCCGAGTCGTCAATCAGGCTGCTCGGGTTGCTGTTTCAGTAGCTGGCTTGCAGAGATTCAATAATACAAACTAGGATTGCCAACCTCCAGGTAAGACCTGGAGACCTCCCAGAATTAACAGCTGATCTCCAGACCAGCCTGCTTTCGCAAAATGGCTCATAGGCTGCAGACTTCACTTTCTTTCTTGTTCTGCGTCAGCCCTCTTTTTATCTCCCCACCTTCTCCGTCAGAAAGGGCAATTCTGTTGTCTCAGATCATAATCAAGAGGAAGGGCTATAAGGAAATTTGTGCCTTAGCTGCAGAAACAGAGGAAGGGCTATATGGGAATTTGTGCCTTAGACGCAGAAAACTGGGGCCCTGGGCAAAAATCCAGGATGGGCCCCCAGGATCATTGCCACCATCACTACCATGCGGTGCCTAACCCCTGCCACTGGGTTTCAAACAAGGTTGGCCCTCGCCGTGTGTGAGGCAGGTGGGAGCTGAAGCCACCACCAGAAACTGGATGTCTGATCCTCACACAAGGTGCATGTGAATGGCCACTACTGTGAAGCTGTCCCCCCCCCCCCCCCCTTTGGGGGGGGGGGGGTCATGGGCGGCCCAGGGTAGCTGCCTCTGTTGCTCATTGGTTAAAACTGTCCCTGCTCATTGGTTAAAACTGCCCCTGCTGAATCACACATTACAAAGCCTGTGTAGTGAACATGTAGACTGCCAACAGATGGACACCTCAAGTTCTGTGCTGAGGCCCAATTTGACCTCATTGGGGGTGGGGGAGAGAGAGAGAGAGAGAGATTATTTGCCCAGGTGAGAAAAGTTCTGTGGCACTATGAGTACATGTAACCCCAACAGTGCAAATAGCAGCTCCCTGGGGACCATTTTAGGTTGAGAAAATGGCACATGGTGGGGAGGATAAAGGCTGTTCTCCCCACATGCCACAGTCCCAATCTGAATTTGGCCCATGTGACCTGAGAATTGAATCCCTGGCATGGAGCTCCAGGCATATGTCTGATCCAGAATTCTTGTCATGGCCACAGGTCAGTCATGTGGAGTTTGTAATGTGTGACTCAGTCCTCAGTGTGACCACTGCGCATGGTATGTTGTTACAGGAACAAGCCTTGGAATCCACGAGTCCATGTGTTCTCTGCCTTCTTCAGGTACAGATAAACAAATCAGAAATGAAAGATTTCCCCTTGTATGGAAAGCCATAGTTTGTCCTTCTGTTTGCCTCACAAACGATGGCTTGTTCTCTTCCCTTCTAACCAGGATTTCAGTGAGGTTTTACCTGACTTGGAATTTATTAAAATCTTTGATTTGGATGAAGTAACACATTTTGGTTTGCTGTGAAGGTAAAAGTCTACTGAGCATGTGTGAAGGGAGGAGAAGGAGCACATATATCCAAGGATCAAATTCAAATCCATAAGTTATAACCTTTAATGTCATATAAGGGTAAATTAGAATGAGATACAAACAGGGTCTAAGATGGATAAAATCAGATAAAAAGTACAATCTAAAAGGATAATTAGATTAATATCAAGAGAACAATGCCTAAAAGCAAAACCAGACAATTATTCATTGGCTTTACCTAGAGAAGGATAACACTTGTGCGGTACTGTAGCCAAGTACTCAGCCACTAATTCTGTCAATCGAGAGGATTTATCAGCAAGTAAATACTGGGTAATTCTTTCTGGAGAACCAGAGAGGTTTGAAATATTGCTGACAAATCTTACGAAACATAGGGCAGTGAAGCAGAATATGAGTAACTGAATGGCACCTGGTATTTTTGGCCAGTGTGTGACAGAGTGTTGGACTGGATGGGCCATTGGCCTGATCCCACATTGGCTTCTCTTATGTTCTTATGTTCCAGTGAACAATATTTACATAATCTGTTCTCAAAGGGGATATTGTGATATCTGCCTGAGAGAACAGCTGATGGGAAAATATCCTGTGCGAGCATGAAAGCCCAACACTGTCGGGGGTTAGTAAGGTTTTGCATGTACATGGCTCTATATCCAAGGATCCCCACCAACACCCCGTTGCACTGGTGTGAATCATGTCAAAATCTCAAACGCCACAATGAAGCTCAGTAAGGAATTGACTCCAGTTGCTTGTGACCCAGGGGATTGTTGCTTGGTACAGGATCTGGTTTGGCTTGTTTGAGGTAATTGGACATTCAAGGGCTGGTCTCTCCATTTCCCCCCTTGTGACACACTGTGATCTGTGGATTGCATAAGTTAGGCTTTAGCTAGGTAAAGGTAAAGGTTCCCTTGCTCGAAAGCCAGTCGAGTCCAACTCTAGGGTTGTGGTGCTCATCTCCGTTTCAAAGCCGAAGAGCCAGCGCTGTCCGAAGACGTTTCCGTGGTCATGTGGCCGGCATGAGTAAACACCAAGGCACACGGAACGCCGTTACCTTCCCACTGAAGTGGTCCCTATTTATCTCCTTGCAATTTCTTGCTTTCAAACTGCTAGGTTGGCAGGAGCTGGAACTAGAGACGGGAGCTCACTCCGTCATGCGGCACCCGGGTCTCGAACTGCTGAACTACCGACCTTCCACAGCCTGCAGTTCAGCGTCTTAACCACTTGAGCCACCGCAGCTCCTTACTCATCCCCTAAAGGATAGCATGTGGCTTTCTCCTTGTCTTCTCCACAGTTCTAGAAACAACTGTTCTGGCACCTTTTAACCTCATTTGCCCAGCAAATAAGAGCATGTTTAATTAGCAAACAATGGCTATGCCCTAAGAATAAACATTCATGGGAAGAGGCACTTAATACTTCCTCAGAATTATTAATTGAAAATGCGCATATGTGCCCTATCAAACTGTTTAGTTTGGACTAGTGAGTAAATTAAAACAGCAATGCCAATATCAAATATTTCCAGTTTTGGAGGGCTATTAAGGATTCTGTTAACACTGTATACTTCAATAAATGAATTGTGTTTAATATTTGAGAAAGTATACAGTATTGTACAAATTCTTAGAGAAAAATGATGAGGGAAGTGTATTAATTTCAGGGCTTTCGGTACAGAAAACCTACAGAGACTATCTCATACACATTAAACAGGTACAATCTTATTTGTAAGTAGTTAGAGATATCCTACAAGGAAATTAGTTTTGGATATGAAAAAGCAGCAAAGAAACTCCGGCTGCAGCTTCTTACAAACAAGTAATGAACTCAGAATGTGTCCAGTTCCTATTTTTCTCTGCCTAGAATTGTTTTTCCTGTAGGAAATGCACACAGAATGGTCCTTTGAGGGCCTAGCCAGGCAGGGCTTGAAGCTAGGGTTGCCAAGTCTGATTTTCGCTGCAGTGGGGGACTCCCAGCTGGCGGCTGGAGTGTGTGCGCGCACCCCCCGCATCCACATCACTCGGAAGTGACACGACCACGCTGGGCACACTGGGGGTGGGGCCACGACCATCCGAGGGAAAAACATAGCGTTTTCCCTCGGATGACTGTGGCCCCGCCCCCAGCGTGCCCGGCGTGGTCGCGTCACTTCCGAGTGACGTGCACGTCTGGGTCGGGTTCCCCCCGGGGCCCGATCCGCTGGCGGCGGGGAACAGGCCTCTGGGGCGGGGTTTTCCCCGCCCCCCGGGGGGACTTGGCAAGCCTACTTGAAGCTCAGTGCTTCTCATATGAAAAACGAAGCACTGAAGCCAAGCAGTTTCCTGGTAATGTTCAGGTTGTTTTGCCGAGGGCCAAATCCGGATTGGAACATCAAGGCTTTTGGCTTCTATTTGCATGTCGCTTCTCAGCAAGTTTGGGCCAACACAACTGCACGGATGGGAAAGTGACACATTGAATTAATAGAGAGAGAAGAACCTCAGGACTTGAGGTGTGGGGTGTGGGGAGGAAGGCACTGACCATTAGCAACTGTCTTGTCAGGAGAAGGAGCCCTGAGAGGTGTGGTTCTGAGCAGGGGCATAGAAATCTCTCAACACCCCCCCCCAAAATGCTGGGGAATTTCACATTACCCGTCTTCTCCCGGTTTCAAGCCGGGAGTCTTCCGTTTGCAGATGAACCGGTAGAGGGCTGCCGTTTCACACACGGCTTGCCCCTACCGGAAAGGAGCCGATTCAGAAGCGGTTCGGCGTTTCACACACGCACCGCTTTGTTTCCCCATGTTTTTTTTTTTTTAAAAGTCCGTCTTATAGCTATATATCGATATACCAGTATTCCAATGTATTCCAATGGGATCGGTATAGCGTTATATCGATATATCGATATAAGCCGAATGTTTAAAAAAAAAAAAGCCCGCGCGGCCGAAAAAAGGCGGGAAAGAACCGTATCGGAACCGGGAGAGGGAACGGGAGACTCCTCGGAAGCGGTTGACAGGTAAATCGCTTCCCTCCCGGTTCCTATACGGAACAGAGACTTTTGAGTGTGAAATGGCAGTCAGATCCCGGTAGGGAACCGATTCTCAACCGGGTTCTGTCTGAAATGACAGACCAGCACCCGGTTGAGAATCGGTTCCCTACCGGGAGAAAGTGCCTGTCTGAAATTCCCCACAATTAATGAGAGTCTTTGGTGGACTAGGCTTCCTTGAAAGGCGGCTTGACAGCCACTCCCAGCCTCTAACCTTGCAGAAGGTCAACCATGGAGGAGAGTTAGGTGTGTTCTACAGTACACTTTGACTTACAAGAAGCACAGTGGAGGTCCAACAGGCCTACGAAGAAGAAGAGGAAGAGGAGGAGGAGATTGGATTTATACCCCGCCCTTCACTCGGAGTCTCAGAGCGGCTTACAAACGCCTTTCCCTTCCCCCTCCCCACAACAGACACCCTGTGAGGTAGATGGGGCTGAGAGAGCTCTTGACAGAAACTGCTCTTTTTCAAGGACAGCTCTTATCAGAGCTATGGCTTGCCCAAGGTCATCCAGCAGGTGCAAGTGGAGGAGTGGGGAATCAAACCCTGTTCTCCCAGATTAGTGTTTGCACACTTAACCACTACACCAGACTGGCTCTCAGTGCCTCAGGTCACACATATCCCTGAATCAGGGTTGCCAGCTTCAGTTCTCCTGGAATTACAGTTGGGCTCCAAACAACAGAAATTAGCTGCTTTAAAGGGTGGACATTATAACATTATACCCAGAGGTCGATTCAGGGGGGATTGTGGGGGATCGCCGTTCCCCCGGGTGAGGTGCGGGGGTGGGGCACACGACGAAGCCCCGCCCCCTGCTTCCGCCCGCCCCACTTCCGGCCCTCATTCAGCCAGGAGGAGGCAGGAGAAGAGGGAGGGTAAGTTCGTATGACCTCTGAGGAAGGCCGATTCGGCCGAAACGCGTCAGGTCATTTTTTTAGCCCTGGTTATGATTAAGGTTTATGTATATTGGTTGTAATTGGGCCCCTATATATGTTTTAATTTGATATTAATAAATACATGTACCTCTTTTTATTAATAGTTTTTATATTGGCCCTCCTTTCCACTAACCTTTGTTTGGTTTTGGACTACTTTCCTGCTACAGCAATAGACCTGCAGCCCAGATGAACAGTGCTACTCAGCAGAAGGGTGACGGGGAAATTGCTGGGGGGGGGGGATAGTTGTCACAGAACTTCTGGTGCAAACCCAGAAGTGTCATCATCACTACAGTGCAATGCTCTAGGATTTCCCCAAAACACTATGGTTTTATCATATCAAAACCAGAGGTCGATTTGGGGGGGATCGCGGGGGATCGCAGTTCCCCCGGGTGAGGTGCAGGGGGCGGGGCACACGACGAACCCCCGCCCCTTCTTCTGGCCGCCCCCTTTTTCCAGCCTCATTCTGTTGCAGCAGGAGGAAGAAGCAGGAGGGTAAGTTGGCGTCCTCCCCCTCTGCCTGGCCGAGGCCACTCCACGTGGCCTCCGCAAGGACTCCCAGCCCCATCCAGGAGCTTCCCCGAGGTAGCTGTGTTAGTCTGTTGCTGCAAAATAGTCCAAGAGTTCAAATAGCACCTTTAAGACTAACAAATAGCACCTTTAAGCAGGGCCGGAATTACGCATAAGCTAAATAAGCTACAGCTTAGGGCCTCGCAATCTGCTGGGGCCTCGAATAAAAACACAATATAAAAAATGATTTCAAATATTAAAAAGGCGTATATATTTTACATTTTTCTGAGACCAGCTGATGTAATTTAAAACAGTAGGGGGGCTCTGGGTTTTGTATAGCTTAGGGCCTCAGCAAGTCTAAATCCGTCCCTTCCTTTAAGACTAACCTTTAAGACTAAGACTAACTGAGTGGTGGGTGTTCTCTCTGCGTATTCCAAATTCTTTGTAATTCTTGTATTTTTTTTTTTCTTTGATTTTTTACCCCACCCTCCCCACCGAGGCAGGCTCAGGACAGCTTACATAAGGCGTTGTAGGCGTTGTCACCTTATCTTTTGCCTAGGTTATCTACATGGTGGATTGTATGGGCAAATATGCGAAGGAACCGGATCTGAAAAACGACTGCCTGTTTTTTAGACGGGCAATTTTATAACCATTCCCCCCCCCCCCCCAACTTTGCCGGCGAGATGCACAAGAAGGTTGACGTGGCAGTCGCTCTCCTTGCCGGGCCATTTGGGTTGAGAAAGCAGGTTGCTTTTTCTATTGTAAAACCGGTGGAAACAGAGAACAGAGTGGTCATGCCCCCTGGCAGTACCTGGGCAGGCCTTGTGGTATTCCTGTACAGAGCTGCCTCCTTCCCAGCAGTCCCTCCCTAAGGAATCTTGACGTGTTGGTCTGCATGATTGCAACTTGTCTCGCTCTTCTGCGATCTGGAATCATGAGATGCTCTGAGATGGCAGGAACTGTAAAACACCTGGGGGGGAAAGGAGGGGGGTGATGAGAAGTGGGGAGCAAACTCAGAGTCTTCCCCTTAAGACGCACAAGACCCCAAACATGCTGAAAGGGATGGTATCCCACTGTGTCCTACCTTCTATCGTGGGGTAACCGGTGTGGTTAGTCCAGTCACCACTAGTTAGCAGAGTGTTTAAATAAAGCTACAGATGCGGGAGCGGCTCTTCACCAGGTTACTCAGCTTACAAAGCTACACAGAGCCACGTCGCAAGGTTAGAAGAGAAATACTTCTATCTTTACTTGAGAAGTCCACTTTGGATAGGAAAGAGTAGGGACATGACAGAGTACTAACTTACTAGCTAAAGGATGGAAGCAGATGGCAAGAGGCTCATCTGCCTCACGGCTCCAAGAGAGGACTGCATGTCTGTCTCTTGGCGCGCGCAGGGAGAGACATCGTCTTCATGACGAAGACACAACTGAGAGAGAATGGAAGGAAGGGGAAATTGTCCCTGAGAACACGATCTGCATTTCAGAGGGGACAGTGGCAGAAGAGTAAAGACAGGAAGAAAGGTCAGTTTGCCTATCTAGCCATCTAGCCTCTCTTGCCATGAAGTCTGGAGGTCTGATACAGGAGACATCACATCTGGAACCTCCAACAGCTTCCTCTGTTGTAATTCACTTCACTGCATATCTCTTCCTGTGGTGGTGATAATATTTAGCAGTGCTGACAGGGCTAGTTTTGGAAGGCCACCAGTAGAGAGGGCTCTGGGCACCCCCTCCCCATCCTCTGACCACCACTGGGATCGCTGCTTAGTGCTTATGCTGTCTTTCCAGCCCACAAACATCCCCGCCTGTGGGTGTCCTTCCCAGTGACCGTATGTCCTTTCTCTGATGGTGCTGGGTTGTATGGTATGTGCAGATGGGCATGCCACCACTGTGTCCCCCAGGGGTGCCACTTTTGCATGCCACCTGCATGTTCTTCACTAGCATCACGTGGTTGGGAGGCTCTGCGGCAGGGGGTCGCACTGGCCCTGACTGGTAAGAATGCTCAGCAACCTCTGCTCTGACCCCTTTCCTCTCCTTGAAAACTCATCAGTTATGTCAGAGGTCATTTCGGGGGGGATCGCGGGGAATTGCAGTTCCCCCCGGGTGAGGTACGGGGGTGGGGTGGGGCACATGACGAAGCCCTGCCCCCTGCTATGCTGTCCTTCCAGCCCACAAACATCCCCGCCTGTGTGCGTCCTTCCCAGTCACCGTATGTCCTTTCTCTGATGGTGCTGGGTTGTATGGTAGGTGCAGATGGGCATGCCACCACTGTGACCCCCAGGGGTGCCACTTTTGCATGCCACCTGCATGTTCTTCACTGGCATCACGTGGTTGGGAGGCTCTGCGGCAGGGGTCGCACTGGCCCTGACTGGTAAGAATGCTCTGCAACCTCTGCTCCGACCCCTTTCCTCTCCTTGAAAACTCACCAGCTGTGTTCTTCCAATGTTCTAACCCTTTATGCTCCACTGCAGGGATTCAGTGTGAGGAGGGCTGGCTAGGGAGAGTTCAGCCGCTGGATGTCTGTGCCAGTGTTCAACTCTGGAGCATGTGCAGTGATACTAAAGCAGTATATCTGGGCGTGCGCAGAGTGTGTCTCCCTTGCCATTCTACACCTATCTGTAACAGCCCACACTTGTAGAAGAACTGTTCTGGGAGGTGAATGCAACTTGGAGCCCTGTTGTGGTAGCATCATGACTAATCCAGTCCTGTAGTGCAAACAATAATGGGCGTACAAATTCTGAGAACAGTAGTTTGCATGCCCACAGGCATTCCCCTGGTCTTTCTAGGAACCTGCCCGGTTGAGATAAGGGTCCAGCTGTGGAAAGATCAGTCAGTTTAAGAAGGGTCATAAGGACATAAGAAGAGCCCCGCTGGGTCAGTAGGGTTGCCAGGCAACTGGTGAGGGATGGGGAGGGGACTTTCCTGGAGAAAAAGAAATGCCCAGGCCTCATAACTGGCGTCACACCGGAACTAGTGACATCATCATACCAGCGATGCCCTGGTGGGCAAAAACTCTACGGTAAAACCAGTTTCTGTAGTCTGGAGATGAGCTGTAATTCTGGGGAATCCCCAGGTCCCACCCTAAGTCAAACCCATTACTACATGTGGTTCCAGGAAACCTTCAGAAACATTTCCAGGTGACTGTTGGTTATGTATGTACTTCCTTGCTGGAAGGTTATGGCAAGAAGTGTAGTCAGTTCCTTTCCCAATCATTGTTCCCCATAACCTGGTTTATAAACTTGTGGCAGAGGACCAGCCCATCAGAATGAGCACACGTCGTAGCAGTATTTGAGTATCTAATGTTCATAGCCCTGAATGCTCCTTCACATTCTGCTGTTGATATAATCTAATATGAGGAATTTCAGACAGGCGATATATTCCGGTTCAGAAACAGTTCCCAAACGGTTTCTGGTCTGACATTTCAGACAGAACTACCGGAATATATTTGTACTTTCACACACAAACGCTTCTGTCCCATTCAGGAAATGGGGCTGAACCATTTTACCTGTAAACCACTTCCAAGTAGTCTTCAGTTTCTTCTCCCGGATCCGAAACGCTTTTCCCTGCCGTTTTTCGCCCACGTGGGCAAAAAACAGTGGGGAAAAGCGGGGAAAAGCAGTGCAGTCTGAAATGGCAAACCGCTTCAGATCCAGCTGTTTACCAGTAGGGGAAAGCCATGTGTGAAATGGCAGCCCTATGTTTACTCCATGACGGATCGAAAACTGCTTCAAACCGGCTTAAAAAGGGTAATGTGAAATTCCTCAAAGTGTTAACAGGTCCTTGAAGTGGCTGACTGTCTCGCTTAATTCAGACTTCTAGTCTTGGTCAGAGCTGTTTATGGAACTGAAAGAGATAGGCGAACATAGGAAAACTGAGCACTCAGACAGCTTTGGGAGGAAGAAGAAGAAGAACATGAAAGGTGGGTTTTAATATGTCTAGCTGTGGTTGCCACTCATTTGCTGGGGTGCAGAGATGGGGGACAAAGGGGGAAATTGCCTTGGGGCCCAAAAAAGCTGACAAGCTGCCCAAGGGATTGGTTCATATTACCTAAATCTAGTGGGAAAACAAGGGTTAGTCATGCCTGATCTTTCACCTTTGATCTTCAGGGCAGTGGTATACAGGGTCAAAGAGGAAGCCTGTTTACCTATCTAGTGAATTGGCATTCCTCATTAAATACCCTGTGCTGAAGTTCATAATACTTCTGTTATGTTCATATGCCACATATATCACTGTGCATTGTTATCTACCAGTCTGGAGGGCGTGGAGCAGAAGGGCCCTCAGCTTATGCCTTGCCCCGGACCTTGTGTTGCCAACCTCCAGGTGGTGCCTGGAGATCTCCTGGAATTACATTATATCCCCAGACTAAATAGATCAGTTCACCTGGAGAAAAATGGCTTCTTGGGTAGACCTTATGGCATCACCTCACTATCAAGGTCCCTCCTTTTCCCAAACCCCACCCCAGGCTCCACCCCTAAATCTCCAGGAATTTCCCAACTCAGAGTTGGCAACCTGGATCCCACGATACCTTTCTGAAGCCATGCGTGCTTATTTATTTATTTATTATCAAATTTATACCTCACCCTTCCCAGCCAAGGCCGGCTCAGTACAGAAAATGCAGATGTCATTAACAACTTATTGCCTTCTTGTTCTTTCTGCTGTTACTATTTCCCCTTTTCCTTATTTCACCAAAATCTTGGGATTTATTTGGGATTTATTTTGTTATTTGTTTGTGGTCATCTCTGCTGTTCACTACAGATCATATCTGAGCAGAATTGCCTGGCTATGTTTGATATACTCTCCAGCTATAGACTGCCGTGCAAGAAAGATCCGTTGATCGCGTGGATTCTATTCTGGTCCCATCAGTGAAAGTAGCTGTTGGGTGTTAATCCCTTCTGATCCCAGGTTTTAGGTGAAACTTTTATTAGCTAGGCAGGGCACATTGCAGGCTCAGTTCTGAGGGACACCTCCAAACACACTGAGCATGAAGGAGAAACCTGCTCCTCCGGTGGTAACGTTGCACTGCTCAAAACGTGTGGGAGGTTTGCATAGGTGGTTTGCACTCGAGGACAAACCCTGGGTTTCAGTGTCTTCTTCGAAATGTCACTGGCAAGGCTCAGATTATTAATGGAAGTTAGCGAGTAATTGGGGAGTGATGCTCCAGGTAGAAGATTTCATGGAGGGGGCTGTTTTAAAGGAGCAGACTCAGAAGTCCAGCTGATTGTATGATCCCACAAGTGAGGAAAGGACAGAGGGAAATGAGAGTTTTTGGACACGAGACAGACAAAGTTAAGCATATCTAAGGCCCAGAGATTTTATTTATTCATTTATTTTATTCCATTTGTATCCCGCCCTCCCTGCACAGCCGGCTACGGGCGGGTTCCATACAAATTTAGTAAACAATGTACAATATACAAAAATTAAAACATCAGTAAAATACAGCAACATCATCCGGTGCAAGTTTATAGTTAAAGTTAAAGCCTCACAGATGTCATCTCTTTCAAGATCTGGTCCTTAGCTGGTAATGCAGTTCTGGCCCACTGAATTTCAGGGGAAATTCAACAACGAATCAGGAAAAGTCCTAAAATATTGTGGTGACTGAGATGAAAAATCCCAACGGCATCCCCTTTCTCTGTAATTAACATGGGGCGCAGTCCCGTTTTAACGGGCTAGTGCAGAAGATGTTTCCTATCATGGATTTGCACCCCACGGGTCAGGTCTGCCAACCTCCCACTCTGCTGTCCTTCGGAACGTCTCAGTCTGCCTCTTGAGATGGGCCGCTTCATGGTAGGGCCAACTGAGCTCTCTCCAGCTGAAAGCAGGGGCATTTTAAAAGGGCTTCGTTTATTTTGGATATAGCTTGCCTAATCTGTACCTTTTTTAACAGGACAAACACATCTCAGCACTTCAAATACCCAAAACAAACAGCTGAAACAAAAGTTCCTTGCGACAGAAACAAGATAAAACACCTGAAATTGGAGATTGGATAAAGAAGTTACTTTTTATGGTCGAAATGGACAAAATGACGAGGAAACTTAAAAATTTGGAAGCAGAAGAATTTTTCGAAGATTGGAAAGATTTCAGAGACTTATCTAGAAAAGTATTGGGATGTAAAGGACAATCTGCTTTGTTTTGAAAATTATTGAAATAGAAGGAATAATAGAAATGGATAAGTGTATAAGAACAACAATTGAAAAATGTGTTACCCGTAGAGTTTGAATATTTTTTTAAAAAAGGAAGATATGTAAAAGATCTAAGAGATGAGCAGGAGGTTGGAGCACTGTGGGAAGCCATGAAAGGGTGGGGGTAAGAGGAAAAAGGATGTATGACATAAACTTTGTTGTATGTTTGAACGTTTATCATATCCTAATAAATTGGGGGTTTTTTGGGGGGGGGAAGTTCCTTGCGACGGGAAGTAAAGACTGAAGACAGGAAGATGAAGCCTTCGTGGGAATCTGGAGCCCAAAGCAACAGCGTCATGATGCTGCGTGGAAAAGCCGGGCCTCCCTTTGTGCGATGCTTCCCATTGGCCAGTAATAGAGCAATATCCCACCAGCACTTAAGTAGAGCCCTGCTGGATCAGACCAAAGGCCCATCGGGTCCAGCATTCTGTTCACACAGGGGCTGACCAGCTGGAAGTCCACAAGCTGGATGACTGCGGCAGCATCCTTCTGCCCGTGTTCCCCAGCAACTGACGGTGGTGGAGGAAAGTGCCATCAAGTTACAGATGACGTATGGCGACCCCCAAAGGGTTTGTGAGGCAAGAGACGTTCAGAGGTGGTTTCTCATTGCCTGCCTCTGTGTTGCAGCCCTGGGCTTCCTTCATTGTCTCCCGTCCAAATTCTAACCAGGGCCAACCATGCTCGGCTTCCGAGATCAGGCCAGCCTGGGCCAACCAGGTCAGGGCCAGCAAGTGATACAAAGAGGCATGCTGCCTCTGGTCCTGGAGGGAGTGGATATCCATCATGACTAGCAGCCATGAAATCTGTCCACTTCCCTTTTAAAGCCTTCAGAGCTGACAGCCATCACCACATCCTGTGGCAGTGAGTTCCATGGTTTAAGTATGCACTCTGTGAAGGAGTACTTCTTTGTGTCTGTCCTGGATCTTCCATCATTCAGCTTCGGTTTGGTGTCGTGGTTAAGAGCGGCGGACTCTAATCTGGAGAACTGGGCTTGATTCCCCCCCTTCTCCACATGCAAGCAGAGCTGTTCTATCAAGAGCAGTTCTCTCAGAGCTCTCCCAGCCATACCTACCTCACAGGGTGTTGTGGAGAGAGGAAGGGAAGGAGATTGTAAGCTCTGAGTGAAGAGCAGGGTGTAAACCCAACTCTCCTCCTTCTCCTTCTTCTCTGGGTTTGATTCCCTACTCCTCCACATGCAGCTGCTGGTGTGACATTGGGTCAGTCACAAGTTCTCTCAGAGCTGTTCTGGAAAGAGCAGTTTCTGTCAGAGCTCTCTCAGCCCCACCTTCCTCACAGGGTGTCTGTTGTGGGGAGAGGAAGGGAAGGAGATTGTAAGCCACTCTGAGACTCCTTTGGGTAGTGTAGGTAAAGGTAAAGGTTTCCCTTGCTCGAAAGCCAGTCGAATCCAACTCTAGGGATGCGGTGCTCATCTTCTTTCCAAGCCGAAGGGCCAGCGTTGTCCAAAGACATTTCCGTGGTCATGTGGCCAGCATGACTAGATGCCGAGGCGCAAGGAACGCTGTTACCTTCCCACCGAAGCGGTACCTATTTATCTACTTGCAGTTTCTTGCTAAGAACCTTTTAGAGACCGAGTGCCCAAACTGCGACCCAAAACCCACTTATTTATCGCAAAGTGCCAACACAGCAATTTAACCTGAATACTGAAGTTTAACTTTAAAAAAACAACCCATACATTAATTTAAGATGATCCAAACAAAGTAAGGAAAGCAATCCCAAATGCTTTCATTTACTTAAAATTATTTGGCAGAGAATTCGACACTTTAATGATGGTCTGGGCCTGGCTGGGGCGATGGCATGCGTGCCCACAGAGAGGGCTCTGAGTGCCACCTCTGGCACCCGTGCCATAGGTTCGCCACCACTGACCTAACAGATAGTCTTGGTATATCACCATGGAATCTTCTATATCCCAGAGTCCCAAACTGATGAAAAGGCAATCTGAAATCACAATGTCTTTGTAGCAGTGAGAGAGCGAGAGAGAGAGAGCCTGCTTCTGTTCTTGACTTAAAGCCTATAAGATAGATACAGTAATCTTATTTAATCATTTGGCCAGCCAAATGATTTCCTTCTCATTTGCAAGGTCAACACCACAGATACATTGTAAACGTCTTCGTCACCGAGCTTTTGCAATTCTCAGCCGGTGCCTGTTTGTCAGGTCCAGGTTTCTTGTGCTGTGAGGTGTGTCCAATTGCCACCTCTGGATGGCTTGTCTTTCTCACCTAGTGCTGCCCTCCTCCCTGGGGAGGTGGCCCATAGTAGATATAATAGGCTCTTGGAAAGAGGCCATTCGAAGAAGCAAAGGCAACCATCGGGGTGACTCTCCTGAGCAGGTAAGAAGTGGGGAACGTTCGCCCAGGAGCACAGAGAGTCTAGACGTGTTTTCCCTCTTCTCTGCCTAAATTACCAGGAATCTCCATTACTTTTGCTGTGCGAACGCCTTCCTGAGGTGTATCTTCTGTTTCGTTGTGGCACAAAGAGTTCTGGAATGAGTTATAGCCTGATCTTTGTGTGTTGTGTTCATTTTTTTTCCCCTATGATGATACCCTTGGGGAGTTTTGGAATGGGAACCTTCCAAGGTTGCTATCTGATTGCAGATCAGAGGATGGGCTTCTTCTGTGGATTGGCAGTTTACTACTAGGCAGATCTGGGAGTCAGCGTGCAAATCTTTCTGCCACCTCCCTGGAGAGGAAAGAGCCTAGAATTTGGACTGGGTGGTCAAGCTATTTGTTTAGCTATAGTCTTCCTTTCTCACCGAGACGCAAGGTGGATCGTTGAAAGGCATGTGATGCATTTTCATTGTTCCAAGTTGCTTTGGGAGCGGATCTTGGCTGGAGATGCCTGCAGCTTGTGATCTCCACAGCTTTCAGCAGGGGCAGGCTATCGAGGAAGCCCTTGCCCGGGGCTACTTGTCTGGCAGGAGGCCCATCCAAATATCCCCTCTGAGGGCCCCACTTTCTATAGTGGCATATGGGAATGGCCAGCTGGTAAATGTCTTTCACCTGCAATGTCATAAGCAGGGCATGGTGGCATTGATGTGGCTTTTGATATGGTTACATTTCTTTTTCTTCATTTATACCCCACTCTCCTCTCCAGTGGGGGCCCAAAGTGGCTCACATCATTCTCCTCTCCTCCTTTTTATCCTCACAACAACCCTCTGAGGTAGGTTAGGCTGGGAAAGCATGTGACTGGCCCAAGGTCACCCAGTGAGCTTCCCTGGCAGACTGGGGATTAGAACACGGATCTCTCCCACAACTTAGTCTGACAATCTAACCACTGCACCATGGCTAGCTCTCTACACAACTGTTGTTAGAGTAATTCACACAAGCCGTTTCCATTAGCAGGTAGGTGATCAAGGGGCCCGTGCCCTGAAGTGGCTTTGCATTCAGGCATTTGTGTTGCATGGGTGTTGTCAAATGGCTCGATTTTGTATAGTGATCAGATAGCCAAGGAAGACTGAAGAACTGTGAATAGGAATGGAGTTGGTCCCATAGACGTTTGGTGGCGGCTATGCGCATGGACAGCTTCAAGAGGGAACTGGATAAACATATGGAGTAGAGGTCCATCAGTGGCTATGAGCCACAACATATAGATAGGAACTCTCCATCTGGGGCAAGCGATGCTCTGTATTCTTGGTGCTTGGGGGAGGCAACAGTGGGAGGGCTTCTGAAGTTCTGGCCCCACTGATGGACCTCCTGATGGCACCTGGTTTTTTTGGCCACTGTGTGACAAGAGTGTTGGACTGGATGGGCCTCTGGTTTGATCCAACACTGGCTTCTCTTATGTTCTTATGTGCTGGTGGAGTGATAAGGTTGGACGTGAAAAGGTCTTCAGCCATCCAATAATAAGCCCTTTCTATGAAGGTGACCATGGAGAGCATTAATCCCCCTTGGAAACTGGGAATGCACGTTCTGCTGCTGCTTCTCTTGGGAGGATCCTATGTTAGCTGTGAAGGTAAGAATCACAGACGTCTCCCAGGGTAGAGGGAATTCGGCTGTTCGCTTGTTCTGCTTAGAGCCAGAGGGCTCGCCACTGTAAACTGGTTGCTTGTTGCTACGGGGCCAAAATCCCCAGAGAAAATTTGAGATGATTTCTTAGCGGATTTTGAGAGAGAGGTTGCAGGTAGCTGTGGCAGTCCAAAGCAAAACCCAATGTAATAACTGAATGAGCTGTCATCTCCGGATAACGAAAGAAAAACTGAAAGGTGTTATTTAAAAAAAAAACCTCTTTGTGAGGGAGATCTAGAGATTTAAATATCGTAGGACTGAAATGTTTTCAATGTTCACTGCCTTGGTTAGGGTTCTGTGGAAAGGTGGCATTAAAATGTTTTAAATAGAAACAAAAATAAAATAAATATCCGTGTTTGTCTCCAAGCATGTGAGTTTTGAGAGATGTGAAACTTGTCCGGTTCGGGAGAGAACAAAGAAATTGAGCCACGATGGCTACGACAGAAGTTAGGATTGTGGGTTAAGCAGGATTTCCTGGGACTAGCCAAGGGATAAGGGTGGCACCTCTGGGTTAGGAAATACTTGGAGTTTTTTGGGGGGGTGGAGCTTAAGAGGGTGGGGTTTGGGGATGGGAAGGTCTTCAATGTGGTATAATGGGATCTCAGCTGGATCTAATGCCATAGAGTCCACCCTCTGAAGCAGCCATTTTCTCCATGTCCCTCTTGCTTTGGGAGGGGATTGAGACAGACCAAGGGGCTGCTGCATTCTTGATGTCTCTTGTGTAACCATGTCTCTTTCTCTTCTCGGCCAGTGTTTTTCCTGCCGTGTGGCAGGGACCCATGTTTGTCTCCAAGCATGTGAGTTTTGAGAGATGTGAAATTTGTCCAATTTGGGAGAGAACAAAGAAATTGAGCCACGATGTCTACGACAGAAGTTAGGATTGCGGGTTAAGCAGGATTTCCTGGGACTAGCAAAGGGATAAGGGTGCCACCGCTGGGTTAGGAAATACTTGGAGTTTTTTTGGGGGGTGGAGCTTAAGAGGGTGGGGTTTGGGGAGGGGAGGGTCTTCAGTGTGGTATAATGGGATCTCAGCTGGGTATAATGCCATAGAGTCCACCCCCTGAAGCAGCCATTTTCTCCATGTCCCTCTTGCTTTGGGAGGGGATTGAGACAGACCAAGGGGCTGCTGCATTCTTGATGTCTCTTGTGTAACCATGTCTCTTTCTCTTCTCCAGAGTGGTGCTATGACAAATCCAGCTGTGGTAAGTGGAAAACTTCTTTGCCACAGTTTCACACACAGGCTGAAGGGAACTTCCCCAGTGCAGGAAGCGTAGTAGGCTGTTCTCTCTGTTGGGCTGATTAGATCATCGAGGCACAAAAAGGGTAGCCATTTCCTCTAGGTGGACTCCTAGGGAGAACATGGATGATTCAGTCCCCAAGCATCTCTGACCCCACTCGAAGAGAGTGGTTGGCTGGGGTCTGGTGGCCCAGAGACACTTTATAATTATATCACATGAACACACATAAATCTGCCTGAACCAAAATCTGGAATCAGACCCTTGGTCCAGTAAGGTCAGTATTGTCTACTCAGGCTGGAAGCAGCTCTCCAGGGTCTCAGGCAAAGGACTTTCACACCACCTACCGCCAGGTCCTTTTTTATGGAGAGGCCAGGGATTGAACCCGCAACCTTCTGCAGGCCAAGGAGATGCTCTACCACTGAGCCACGGCCCTTCCCCTTTCAACCTAGCTGACCCACCAAACCTATAATATATATACAAAGTTGATGCGGGGCACTAATCCTTGATTTGCTGCTCCAGATTTCTGATTCCTACTGTGGAATTCCTCCCCCAGTGAGGTGCGTCATTTTCCTATGTCATTATGATCTCTGAGATGCTGCTGGGCCAACCTGTTTGCCCGACCTTTTTCTATCATCAGTCATTTTTTTATTGGTGGTTGCACACATGGGGTTTATCTGAGGCCACAATCACACGTCAGCTATCAGGTGCTCAAAGGCTGAAATCAGGTAGTAAATCAGCCTTCCGGCGTGGCCAATAATCGATTCAGAGCCCTGAAACAATTACATATCAGAACTGTGGGGGTTTTCCCCCCCATGTGTATACACTGACAGTGGGGGAAGTGCTGAAAACTGCTTTGAATTTATTTATTTGTTTGTTTTTAAGAAGATTTTTCAGCCTTTCTCTACTAGCTATGACTCGAGTTGTAAGCTTCCTTGGAGACTTTACAGTAGAACGGTGGGGTGTCATTTAAAAAAAAAATAAAGTTCAGATGTTCTGACACTGGAATCTGAATGTCTTGACAAGAGTTACTAGAAAAGTCAGTAATCAGGAATTTGAACGTCTTGACAAAAGCCAATAATCAGTAGGAAAAGAGGAAGACCAGCATGAAATGGATTGATTCAATGAAGGAAGCCACGGCCTTCAGTTTGCAAGATCTGAGCAAAGACGTCAATGACAGGACATTTTGGAGGTCATTAATTCATAGGATGGCCATAAGCCGGGAGCAACTTGACAGCCCATAAACCCCCCCAAACAACCCTTGGACTGCTCAAAAGGGTATATTGAGGCTTTAGCCTCATAATACAAGTATCTCTATTGGCCTCAGATTCCTCTTTTGGTTGTTCAGACTTATTATTTGTGAAAGGGCAACCACCCACCCATTCAGCACTTCCTGTCAGAACCACTAAAAGATACTTGTGTGGTTGTTCAGCAACTTGAGCTACCCACATGGCTTCCCTGTTGAAATTAATTTGTTCCTGTGAACAAACAGAATATCGCCGGGGTGGGCCAAGGCAGCTGTGACCCCAGCGAGAAACTGGGGAGGGGATCTTGTTGGTACCAAAAGAGCATGTCAACTACAGTGATCCACTAAACAGTCCCACATTACACCCCGGAACTGCCCTTCTATATACAAAATTGATGTGACCAGGGCTATTTTTGGGCAGGAACGCACAGGAACGGAGTTCCGGCTGGCTCCCGAGTTGGCCACACCCAGCAGGAACTCATTAGCATAATAGGCCACACCCAACAGCAGGGACTCATTCGGATTGGCTACATTAGGGGTGTGTGGCCTAACATGCAAAGGAGTCCCTGCTACAAAAAGAGCCCTGGGTTTTGACAACAAGGTAAACAGAATAAGAAGCAAAAGGTGGGTGTGGCTGGATGACCACACTTCTGGTAACATGGGGGTGCGGCCTAATATGCTAATGTGCTGCGCTGTCAAGGGTGTGGCCTAATATGCTAATGAGTTTCTGCTGTTGGGTGTGCTGATGAGTTCCCGCTGGGCTTTTTCTACAAAAAAGCCCTGGATGTGACTCAACAGCGACTCCTTGTATAGGGACACCGGCTGTTTACTTTACTTTATTCTTTGTTTCCTTCATTTTTACCTCAACTTTCTCCCCAATGGGGACCCGAAGCTGTTCATGTTGTTCTCATCTCCTCTATTTTATCCTCACAAGAACCCTGCAAGTAGGATTGCTGGCTCTGGGCTAGGAAAATACCAGGAGATTTGAAGGGTGGGTGGAGCCTGGGGAGGGCGGGGTTTGGTGAGGGTCGGGACCTCAGCAGGGTATAAAGTAGCCCTTTTCTCCAGGGGAACTGATCTTAGTCCTCTGGAGGTCAATTGTAATAGCAGGAGATCTCCAGGTGCCACCTGGAGGTTGGCAAGCCTACCTGTGAAGTGGGTTCGGCTACGAGTGCGTGACTGGCCCAAGGTCACCCAGCAAACTTCCATGGCAGAGTGGGGATTCAAACCTGGTTGTCCCAGATCTAGTCTGACTCAGATGACGCCGCAGTTGTGATGGCTCATAGTGATAGGGTGTATGGACTCATTGGTATGGTAATGACCTACAATCACTTAATTTGGAGGTTTTTTTTTTTTAAGCATTATTTTGTGTACACGACACCACATGACTCAGGAGATAAAGAGCCACCGCTTCTTCTCTGACCCACACTTGCCTCCCAAACCGGGATCAAGTGATGATGGTTGTCAGCCTTGCATCTGGACCCTCCCCTTTATTTTTATTTATTTATTTATACATTAGATTTCTATACCGCTCCAAACCCCAAAGGGTCTCTGAGCGGTTTACACAGTTCCGAATTATCCCTAACTAAGGCCACATGTTTACAGGGGCTACCTACCGGCACCCAGGTGGCAGGGCTCGCTGTTTCTTGGCTTGTTCCCGGCCGGTCTTTTTGGGCGTCGGTGCTCCGATATTCCTGGCGTCCCCGGTGTCTGGCATGGTCTTTCTCGGTCCGGCGGCTTTCTTTCTAGGCGGGCTCCTCTAGTGCGTGGTTTGTATATCCTTTAGTGCTGTGGTTGCCTCCTTCATGAGCTGTACCCCCTTTGCATCTGCTTTCCTAGGGCCCAGAACATGGTATTCCCTCGGTCAGTGCAATGGTGCCAACCAGTCTCCGATCAACATTGAAACCCGGAAGGCCATGCCTGGTAGCCATTTGGGTCCTATCGATTTTATTGGCTATGAAGACCGTTTGCGTCCGCAATTGCTGGTCAACAATGGACACTATGGTAAGAAAGGGCTACGGGCAACTGCAGGACAACACGGTGTAGGACCCTGCTTGTCTCAGAGTTAGGGCTCGGGCAGTGAAATCAAGGTGCCTTAATGATTGCACCACGGTGGTCACTTGCCAGAAGAGGGAGCATTTCAGCACCACTGCTGCGGATGGCCAGAAGATGGTATTGCAGCTCCAGCTCAAAAAGGATCAGGGGTCATTTCATAGAAAAAGAGGTGCAGGAGCTCATTAGCATAACTTATTTGCATATGCCACACTCCCTGACATCACCGGAAGTGTGTCAGAAGGTACCACTGGGTTTTGGATTTCTAGGCATTTGGGGGGGGGGGACGTGCAGATCTGTCCTTGCAGAGGAGGGAGAGCTTGTACCTGAATAAAACTTGGTCTTAAAGGTGCCAGTGGACTGTTTTGGACTGGGGAAAGCTCTGCAGCTTACCTGGCTGCTTCTTGCTCTGACTGAGGGCTGCTGGGAGCAGGGTGCGGGGCTTGTTGCATGTGCCCACCCCCTGGGCTCTTTACTGCCGGAGCTCTGCTCCTGTGCGCTCCTGCAGGAAATGACCCCTGAAAAGGATCATGCGGTACAAGGGACCGATTGGATACCTCCTAATCTTATCAAGCTTTTGAGTTTAATCTGGTTTTCTGGTCATAGCTAGAGTTCAGATGGAGTTGCTCTTAGACTGCCAGTCTGCCTGCCTGACAGCTTGATGTCCCTTTAGCTTGATGATGGCTCTTGTTTGATGGCTTGTCTGTGTTGCCTGGCTGGTATATGTTTTCCTGCAGACCTCCATGTATCATGTGCCCCCCACCAAGGCCAGCCTTGACACTAGAATGATCATATGTAATTCAGGGAACTGGGTCCCATGATGGCAGCCATACAACGTGATAGCTCAGTTCACCTCAGATAGGTGGCAGTCCTGTGGTGGAGCGAGACACAAGTCATGTTGGGAGTGGAGGAATCACTGCAGCCCAGAGATGCTCAGTTATGTGCTAGCAACATATTTGTAATGGTGATCCATGGTGCTAAAAAGGAATGTGCATATTGTAAAGATGGAGTCTTCTTGCATAGAGATAGTAGCCCTGTTCACAAGCCACAGTGAATGCTTGTACAGCCTAGACCTGTGCTGATGATCCATCTGCACATCACTGCGTGGGTAGGGAGAGCGGGCATGAGTGCGCCAGCCATGCCCCTGACTGCCATGTGATTGCCGAGTCGTCTGCATGATACAACTGCACAAAGTGCCCACCTATACACTCCTCTCCATGAGATTGGCGATGCTTCCTTCTGAACGTTGCTGATCACAGGGAGGGAATGTTGTGCGGGAACTTCCTCCACGTGTCCACATGGTGCAGATGACCTGGGCAAAGCCCAGCTGCCTGCTCTCCCTCCCCATGCAGTGACTCAGCACACAGGTAAGTCATATGACCAGGCCTTCCCTGTGAAGTGTATACTTGATTTTTCTTTACACATACTTTGAGCCAGTCTCATCTTGCATTCAGTACGGGTAGAGCAAAATATGTGATTTTAAACCCCATATTTATCCACATTCTGGTCCCCAGTTTCAATCGTAAAGTAAATTTGTGTTAGACAGGAATTCTGTCTCTGGCTGTGTTTGCCCAACCCAATCTGAGAAACACACAAAAACAGTCCTGTAGAGAAGAAGCCTGAAATATTTATTAATTAATAAAGGAAGAGTACAGATATCAAGGTGTGGAACCCATGAATACCCAACAGACTCTTCGAGTGTTACAAAGGGTGACATAGCATTTTATACTCAATATGACATAAGCAAAAAACCCCATAATTATTGGTTCCATTAATTTCGTCATAAAGATCTAATTGGGCTAAGATCTGTGGCTTGGGTCTTCTCAAGCGAAGTCCCTTCCCCCTAGCAAAACAATAGACGCTTCTTTTTCTTAGGCCATGAAGCTCTAAAAGTATCTTTATTAGCTGATAAAGCTACAGGGCATTATTGTTCTCCATTTAATCAGGCTAACTGACACCAGAAACATGTGCAGTTGCAGCCAGTCAGGCCAACCGACACCAGAAACATGTGCAGTTGAAGCCAGCAGACAAGGCCACAAGCCTTAGCAGAATAGCAAGTTAGGAATTTTATTCTCCCAGCATGCTTCTAAGCAATAGCCATCAATGAATCAAAGTTAATATCTGAATATATGTTCATGATTTATTTCTGTTTGTGTGATTAGAATCATAGATGGCACTTAACATATATAGTGCTAAGTGTGCCTAATAAGGCCACATGTTAGTCAGTGGCAGAGTTAGGGTTGCCAAATGTCTCTTACCTCCTCGGCGGGGGACCCCAGGCTATCTCCTGGTGGGGATGGCTGCCATTTGAGGGGAAAACTCTATGTTTTCCCCTCAAATGGCTGTGGCCCCGCCCCCAGCGTGTGACGTCACATCTGGTGACGTGCACGCGGGGGTGGGGTTTCCCCCGGGCCCCGATTCCGCGGGGGTGGAAATCGGGGCTCAAAAGCGGGGGGAAATCCGCCCTCCGGGGGCATTTGGCAGCCCTAGGAAGAGTGCAAAAGTGTATAACAGTAATCAGTGGCAGAGTGCAAAAGTGTATAACAGTGTTTCATAAACTGTGTGTACAACATATGTGTTGGCTATTTGTTGCAAACAGATGTGTGCACGTATGCACAAGGTGTACTGTAACATTTGCTATAACAGAGGTCCCCAAGATGGTGCCTGTGAGAGGCATGGCAGCCACCAAATGTGTTCATGAAAGTGGGTGGGGCCAGGTGGAACTTTTGCCCACCAAGGCTTCTGATTGGCCACTGGAACTTTGATTGGGTGTGCAGATTTTTTAAAGTGTTACTTTGGCAGCAGCTGCCACCGCAGCACAATGATCTTTAAGAACATCACATCACATCACATCACATCACATCACATCATCACATCACCATGTTTTAACATGTTTTAAGAACATAACATAAGAATGGGGCTCGAACAGCCGAAGCTGTTCGGCCAGATGTCATTGCAGGCTTTTCTTACCGCCTGCGTCACCGCAAAATATATACTTGGCTCCGATGACCAACCCAAGTTCTATATTGCGCAACCTAGCTCTCTTGTATCTGCATAGTACCTCTGCTGGACTTCATTTCTTAGTCGTGCCTGTGTGTGACGCTGTGATTATGTGATGTAGAGTAAGGTGACTTTGGAACATAGGGGAAAGATGGCTCTTTCTTAGCGCATCTGCATGGCTTGCAGAATGGCCCAGTTTCTATCTCCAGTTAAAAGGAATCGGTTGTGGGGTCTCGACCTGAGACCCTGGAAAACCACTGGCCATCTGAGTAGACAGTACTGACTTTAATGGATTCGGTATAAGGCAGCTTCATATGTGAGCTGTCAATCACATACACAGATCCGTGTTTCTCTCATTATATATCCGGCCATCTCATAACAAGGCAACCCAGGCAGTCAAATTAATTGCACGTGTGTAAACTAAAATGCAGACAAAGCCGTACTTCAATAAAACCTTGGTGCTATGGGGTAATAAACCTGCTGCAGATTCACTGTTACAAATTAAAGAGGCTTAAAAATAAACTCTGGGATTATTAAAAGCCTCTGTGTGGCTTCCTGAACATAAGTGCTTTAAATTACAGCTCTTCCCAAACACCTGCAGGCAAGGGTAGGCCTTTCCCAGGGCATGTTCTCTCAACAAAGCAAACATGCCTCAGAGAACTCAACTCTGGCTGGGCAAATGGGACTGAGGGAAAAGAGACGCTGAGGAGAAAAAGAGGGAGGAGGGAGGGCTAAGCAATCTCTCCCAGTTTCTCATCCCCCTTCCATCTCATCTATCTGAGGCACTTTTTAGATATTGTGGGCAGGAGCAAGCTTCACAATCTTTTTGAGCCTGTGGGCACCTAAGGAATTTTTACACAATGTGGTGGGCACAGCCACAAAATGGCTGCCAAAAGAGGCAGAACCAGTCACAAAAATGGCCACCACAGCTTACCTTCAGTCACACAGTGAAGATCCTCGTACTGTTGTGGTCGCTGCTGCCAAAGCAACATTTTTTAAAAATTGCACAGCCAATAGGGTTGCCAAGTGTATCTTCACCAGGAGCGGGGGGCTCCCGCCCGGTGTCATATGCGTGCGCGCGTGCGCGCCACACGCACATCACCTGGAAGTGATGGGAGGACGCCAGCCACGCTGGGGGTGGGGCCACGGCAATACAAGGGAGTTTTCCCTTGTATAGCCGTGGCCCCACCCCCAGCGTGCCCGGCGTGCCCACGTCACTTCCTGGTGACGCGTACGCCGGGGTGGGGTTCCCCCCGGGGCCCGATTCCGCAGCGGCGGAAATCGGGCCTCCAAAGCAGGGGTTTACCCGCCCCCACTTGGCAGCCCTAATAGCCAATCAAATCTCCAATGGCTTCCCACCCACTTTCTTAAAACACTTGGCAATGAACAGGAAAGGCGTTGCAGGGAATCAGATCTTTCCACCAATATCCTTACTTTTGGCTTTCCATCTAGATCTCAAAAGAATAGCTCATTCTCAAGGATACCTGGCCTGTCCTTGCTCCTGCTTCAGTTTTAGAGACATAAGTAGGCTTACCAACACTCGGGGGGCGGGGGGGGCGGAGATCTCCCAGCATTACAACCAGGGCTATTTTTGGGCAGGAACGCACAGGAATGGAGTTCCGGCTGGCTTCAGAGTTGGCCACGCCCACTACAGCCAAAACCTCTCTCACCCGTCCCAGGCTCCACCCCCAAAACATCCAGGAATTTTCCCAATCTGGAGTTGGTAACTCTACGTGATGCTACATGTGATAAGTAATCTATTTTTTTTAATGAGTAAATTAAAGCCATACAAAGCGAACAGGTCAGAAATACAGTACAACCAGGGCCGGCCCCACGTTATTTTGCACCCTAGGCGAGGATCCCTTCTGGCGTCCCCCATGCCCCCCTGCGCTCCCCCTGGTCAGAGCCAGCGGGGGGTCTTTTGGTGGGGGGCAGGTGCAGTTTGGTGCCCCTCGTCAGGGCGCCCAGAGAAGAGGCTGACTGGCAGGGCAATACAAAGGTATCAGATGTAACGTGTACAAAACCATCTAGTGGGAATGTAGAAAAATCAAAGGTAGCACTTATTTAATCTAAGTATGTAAATATAACATGTGATAAGTAATCTAGACCCTCCCCCCCTTTTAATCAAAGCTTTATTAAAACATTGCCTGTTCTCCTTTCCCATCTTGGTTCAATTGCAGCTGAGGTTGAAATGAAGAGCGGAGCCGCCATCTTTGGGAGGGGGCTTCCGGCCACATATTACCTGAAGTCGTTCCACTTCCACTGGGACAAAAGCAGTGCTCCAGGATCAGAGCATGCAGTCAATGGGAAGCGCTATGACATAGAGGTGAGTCTTGTAAACAGTAGGCGGAAGCAAGCAAGGGGGAGAAAGGGGAATATTAGGATTTGGGAATCGGGGGGTTGCGGCGTTGGAATGTCAGTACAGCAGCATTAAACTACTCAGCAAGCCAGGAACAACCCCTGCCCTGCTGGCCTGGATCTAGATTGCTAACTTCCAGGTGGGGGTCAGGCGATCTCCCAGGATTACCACTGACCTCCATACAACAGAGATCAGTTCCCATGGGGAAAATGGCTGACTTGGAGGGTGCACTCTGTGGCATTATACCCTACTGAGGTCTCTCCCTTCCCCAGTTCCCCACTTTGCCAGGCTCCACCCCCATATCTCCAGGAATTTCTCAACCCAGAGTTGGCAACCCCGGAAACAGAACTGCTCTGATGGCAAAATGGCACTCTCTTCCGACTTGGTGCTGCTCATCCCCCCAGACTTGAGGGTGACACTAGGGAGCGCTGTGGTGTTAAACATATATACTTTCTGGCAGGCCTCATGGAATAGTGCTTTGCAGGTCTTCTGTGCCTGACCCCTGTGCAACTTGTAAATCTGACATGCACACACCCTATGCTGCTGCTGCTCCAGGCTCTTAACCTTTTGCCTTTTCCTTAATCTTTAGCCTTAGGTCACTGAGCCCGCAGCAATCACTACTGTCTCGTCATCCCTCCTCTTCTCTTTGAACATCCAAGCCCATCTAGCGCCCCATCCCTCCCATTCCGAGAAACAGGGAGGTAGAGGCATGCATTGCAGGGTAGCATCTTCCTCTCCAGCAATTAGAGTGTTTGCACACAGGTGAGCCCAGCCAATGGGGCATATCCGGGAAGACAAAAGACAACATCCAGGTTCTAGATATATTAATATGTATCTTTCATGGGATATGTTCTTCTCTAAAACTTATTTTTAAAACAGTGGAAAAGAACAAGAATCCAGTAGCATCTTTAAGGCCCCTGCCACATGGGGGGGGGGAAACACGGGCAAAGTGCCGCACCAAAAGAGACACGCAGCGGCGGGATCACATAGATCCCCTGAGCCGCCGCGCACTTCCTCCCCGGCACGATCAGATGCCGGGGGAAAGCCACTGACAGGGAAGTGAGGCAGCCGAACTGCGCATGTGTGAGCATGCGCAGTTCGGCTGGGAGCCGGGATTGCTACGAACAAAGAGCGCGCCGGTGATCCCACGGCCGCGCTTGATGCGGCGTCCCAGGTAAGTCCTCCTCTGGGGGTGGTTCTTTTTTACAGCGCGTTATTGGCCTGAAGGGACGGATCGGGGACGGGTGCGAGCCGATTCCCAGATGTTGCGGTGTGCTCGCGCCCGTTTGCTGCGCCCCCGATCCGTCCCTCTCCCGGGCCAAAATCTCCTGTGTGACCGGGGCCTGAGACTAGCTAAATTTGCGGCAGGGTATAAGGTTTTGTAAGTCACCACTCACTTCCTCAGATATCTGATATTTTGGACATCTGAAGAACTGAGCAGTGACTAATGAAAGCTCACACCCTGCCACAAATTTTGTTAGTCTTTAAGGTGCTATTGGACTCTTGCTCTTTTCTACTGCTACAGGCAGACTATCAGAGCTACCCATCTTGATCCTTTTAAAAAAGTTATTAATGCCTTTCCAGACACAAGGCAACTCTTATCATATTGTTCAGAGCTTCCCATTTCTCCGGTTGGTGATAAATCTAGGGGCTATTAAGCCCTTTAGTGATCCCCCTAGATTTCTCTCCAACTAGAGACATAGAAAGCTCTTTTTAAAAAAACAGTAAGAGTTTGCACAATTGAGATTTACCAGGTCTTTGTAATTGTCCTTGCTATATTGTGGCTCCGGTCACACGGGCTGGAAAATGTGTGTGTGTGGGGGGGAGCGTGGCTGTTTGCCTCGGAGCAAAATAACGCGCGGCTGCGCGATCAGACGTCCGGTTGAGGTCCCGTCGAGGTCCCGTGGTTAGGGGGGAGGTGCCGATCACACCACAGGCAAAGAAGTGGGGCGGCGCGGCAAACGGGGTTGTGTTTTTTTTTTTAAACTGAAGTGTGCGCATGCTCCATTGGGTGCTTGTGCGCATCCGATGGAGACTTGGGGGAAAAAACACCTTTTTGCGAGGGGACATGGGCAGGCGCCGGATGCCACTGGAAACGCGATCAGACGCCCGCCCTTGCCCCGCGGTTTCCAGAAACTAGTACCTCGGAGGTACTAGTTTTTTACCCCGCATCTTCGGCGGGAAGCCTCGGGTGAGCCACGGGAGCTCTACGCTTCCCAGATGTGGCGGTGTGATCGCGCCCGGAAAATCCGCCTATCTTTCGTCTCTGTAGCGTGGCTAATGCTCTGTGTGACTGCAGCCTGTATATATCAGTAAAGTGGTAAAATGAGTATCCCCCTAGGTTTGCTAACTTCCAAGTAGGACCTGGGGTTCTCTCGGAATCACAACTAGGGGTGCACATTTGGTATTTACTAAGCTTGAATAAATACCCAAATAATGCCTTTTCAGCATTTTTTGGGGGTATTTATTAAGTCGAGTACCAAGTCAGAGCATCTATTCGGTAGTCGAATAGAGATTCCCAAATACTTTTCAGCTTTATTCAGCTATTATTCGGCTTCATTATATATCATATGATGCCATTATAGTCAATGGCAAATCTCTTAGGGTATATTCAGTGGTCTGGGGGGGGGGGTTTGAGGTAGAGGCACCAGATTTGCAGAGTAGCTGCTGGAGCCTCTCCCCAAAAGGACCCCCAAGGTTCAAAAAGATTGGACCAGGGGGTGCCCCCATCCTCCATTGTTTCCAATGGGGGGGAGTAGCAGGGCAATACAAGCCCAGGAAAATGTCCCAGAGAATCTCTGCAGTTGAAAGTGAAGTGTTGGGGGGGGGGGTCAAAGGGATATTTTTGGGCAGGAACACACAGGAACAGAGTTCCGGCTGGCTCTCAAGTTGGCCACGCCCAGCAGGAACTCATTAGCATAATAGGCCATAACCAACAGCAGAAACTCATTAGGATTGGCTACATTAGGGGTGTGTGGCCTAACATGCAAAGGAGTTCCTGCTACAAAAAAAGCCCTGTTTTGACAACAAACAAGGTAAACAGAATAACAAGCAAAAGGTGGGTGTGGCTGGATGACCACACTTCTGGCAACACGGGGGTGCGGCCTAATGTGCTAATGAGCTGCGCTGTCAGTGGTGTGGACTAATATGCTAATGAGTTCCTG
>NW_015162479.1:1675800-1689508 GCF_001447785.1 Gekko japonicus
TGCTGATGGGTGTGGCCTATTATGCTAATGAGTTCCTGCTGGGCTTTTTCTACAAAAAGAGCCCTGGGGGGGCATATTTGCAAGGCAAGCAGCCGAACCAGTGCACTGTGCCCAGCAGAACCAGTGCCATAAGTATGAGACTCTCCATTCACTTCCAGAGCTTGAATGGAGAGTCTCAGACTTATTTTGACATATTTATTGCTTTACAACTGTTGACCTTATAACCTTAGCTTGTTATTTAATTCCGTTTTCACATATCTTAAAACATCTTTATCATGTTATATGTTGATTTGCTATTCAGCCCGTCTATAAGTTTGAACCTTACCTCCCATTCCACTGTATTTGGAAAAGTGTGCATGCACACGAAAGCTCATACTTTGAACAAACATTCATTGGTCTTAAAGGTGCCGCTGGACTCTAAATTTGTTCTACTGCTTCAGACCAACACGGCTGACTACCTGGATCTATCTTCAAACTGCAGTGTTTGCAGGCCGATAACCAGAAATCTGGTGTTGAGGGGGGGGGCAGGGAATCCCTGCAGAAAGTAGATCTTTATGTCTGAAGTCATGAGAATTGTATTAAATATGAATTCAGTGTCAGATTTTGCTGCAGTTGCTCTTAATGAAATATATATTTAATGCTTCTCCTATTTATAATTCTTCTATTCTTTTATTTCTGGGTTTTGGGAGTTGCTGTCTTTGGCAACTTTGTTTTATTAAGTGCAGAGTTTGCAGGCTGCTTCACTACTGTGTTTCCCCGAAAATAAGACACTGTCTTATATTTATTTTTTCTCAAGAAGACACACTAGGGCTTATACCACAAATGCATAGAAATCCTGCTAGGGCTTATTTTTGGGGTAGGTCTTATTTTCGGGGAAACAGGGTAGCTATCTTACTGAGAATGTAGGATATAACTTTTTTTTAATTAAAAAAAATCATTTACAGTGAAAAAAAGGGCTTAGTCCTTGACCTTTTTATCCCACTACTTTTGAATTTAGTGACCATGGATCACAACAACAGATTGCAAAAACAGTTTTATTTTTTAGAAATGACCGACTGGGTAGATAAGAATACTGCCTCCCTGGCTTCCCTTATATCTCCAGAAGTAAAAGAGCTGGGGTCTTTTTTAAAGGAAAGTTTCGAAGTTCAGAGAGGGTGGCATGCAAGATCGGGGGGGGGCAGCCCTATCCAGTGTTCCCTCTAAGCTGAGTTAGTGTGAGCTAGCTCACAATTTGTTAGCCTCCAGCTCACACATTTCTGTCTTCGCTCAGGAAGGATGGCTCCGGAGCAAACTAATTTATGCAGCAGCCAAACCACTCGCTCACAACTTTAATGCCAGGAGCTCACAAAGTAGAATTTTTGCTCACAAGACTCCACAGCTTTGAGGGAACCTTGGCCCTATCTGCTTCCTCTCGCTGTGCCACTGCTGCAGGGTAGCCAACCTCCAGGTGGTGGCTGGGGATCTCCTGGGATTACAGCTGATTTCCAGGTGACAAAGATTGGTTCATCTGGAGACAACTCCTGCTTTGGAAGGCGGACTCTATGGCACTTTGCTCCATTGAAGCCCCTCCCCTCCCCAAACCCCACCCTCCTCGGGCTCCACCTCCAAAATCTCCAGGTACTTCCCAACCCAGAGCTGGCAATCTTAACACTGTTGCCTTGAGGCAGTATCCGCTGATCATAGCCTAGGAGTCAGCAGTCTGCTTAACGCAGAATGCTCACTTAGCAACCATATCAGTCAAGAAGAAGAAGAAGAAGAAGAGATTGGATTTATACCCCGCCCTTCACTACCCAAAGGTGTCTCAGAGCGGCTTACAATCTCCTTTCCCTTCCCTTCCCCACAACAGACACCCTGTGAGGTAGGTGGGGCTGAGAGAGCTCTGACAGAAACTGCTCTTTTTCAAGAACAGCTGTGCCAGAATTATGGCTTGCCCAAGGTCGTCCAGCCAGGTGCAAGTGGAGGAGTGGGGGATCAAACCCGGTTCTCCCAGATTAGAGTCCGCGCACTTAACCACTACACCAAACTGGTGATTCAAGTCAAGTGATTCTTATTATTGTTTGGCCTTCCAAACAGAGACTAGCCAATGGGTGAGTTTTATGGCTCAACAGAAGAGTAAATCTGGGTCTCCCGTGAGGAACTCAAGAAGCTGCCTATTGTCTCACACCCTCATAACACAGAAATCTGGTTTCCTCTCCTTATCTTTGTCTCTCCTTCTTACACCAGCTACACATCGTTCACACCAAAAACAACATGAGTACCGAACAAGCAAGAAAAGACCCTGAAGGATATGCCGTCTTGGCGTTCTTCTTAAAGGTGGGAAGCTGAGTTGGCAGCAAAGCCGATGTGAGCAGCTGGAGAAGCTGGGCGTTTGTCCAAGGCCTTTGTTGCATAAGCCACGCCATGGTGGGCGATTTGGCTTCTATTCTAAAAGGGGGTGGAGCCGGATGTCTCGAGAGATCACCCTAGAACATCACTAACACCCTCTCTGTTTGTTTCCCCGTAGAAAGATAACTATGCTCCCAAAATGAATGCCTGGAAGACTCTGTCTGACCTCCTGGAATTCATCCCAGAGAAGGGTGAGCTCCCCAGCCCCCTCAATGCTCTGGAAGACGAGGCAGATTCCCACCAAGTCTCTTAACTATTTTCTCACCTCTGTTCTCTTTCTCCAGGGAATTCTAGACAGCTGCATGGAGAGTTCTCCTTGGGAGGGTTACTGAAAACAGTAGATGACAGCCACTATTATCGCTACCATGGCTCTCTCACCACTCCCCCCTGCAGTGAGTCGGTGATCTGGACCATCTTCCCTGATCCCATTCCGGTGTCCCCTCAAGTGGTGAGTGATTAACATTGACCAAACAGAGGAGGCGGCTGGAGGCCAAAGGTCTTTAAATCCTCTGAAAGGAAGATGGGACACCCTGGGTGCATTGAGGTGCGCCGTTTGATCTGGTGTTGTAACAGTTCAGCAATGGGTTTTATATGCACGATCACACAGTCAACATCTGCCTCCGGTCCCCAGCCGTTGGTTTCCGGCTCAAAACCCCTTTAACCCGGAGTATTTTGTTACCAGGTCCCAAAGTGGTGTTTTCTCAGCTCTCCCGTTTAAAGCCGCATTTCCCCCCTGTGTGATTGCTCCTCCGGTGTCAAGCCACTTCCGGTTTAAACCCCCTCCCCGCTTGAAAGCTGCCCGAGGCGTCCGCTTTTTGTCTGCCATTTTTTTTAATGCATCAGCGGTGTGCACATAGGCGGAGCTCCGCTACCGTGTTTAGAAAACCGACATTTAAACGGTCACTTGTTTCAGCATTTAGATGAGTTCGGAATCTCCCGGAGGCCGTTTTCGGGTCAAACGTTTAAAGGGAAGTCTTTTGTTGGAGGGGTTGGATTGATTCGCCCTGTGGTTCTGCGCATGCGCCATGGTAGTTTCGCCCGATTCTATGGATGAGTGCCTATGCGCATCCGCAAACTGGGAAAAAAACCAAAACCCACTGACACATGCTTCCGCGCGATGGTAGTGTAGACGTTGCGGAGCGACATGACTGCGCAGCGAGGCAGGATAAGGGAGGTAAATGTGATCGCGATTATCCAGATCAAAAATAATTGTGTCAGAACCGGGCCAGTTTAAACCGCTCTCAGCATGTTGTCTGAACACACCCCGTGTGTCAAAACAGGGTGAGATCTAGGACTGGAAGTACCCGAGTTCTTTTGAAAGCCAAGGGTGGGTTAAGAAGACATGGATCATATTGCTACTGAAAAGCAGCTGGATTTGAATCCAGTAGCATCTCAGAGAACAAGATTTGGAGAGTATGAACTTTCGAGAGCCAATCCTCCTTTCATCAGGCATTTGACAAAGGAAGCATTCACTCTCAAAAGAAAGCTCATACCCCCAAAATCTCGTTGGTCTCTAAGACTTAAATCTCACTGTTCTACTGCAGACCAACTGGGTTACCCTCTGAAACTACTGAAAACTAGCAGCCCTTCACCTGTTCCCTCATGGTGCTAAGACTGATCATGCTTCCGAGTTTCTTGCTACAGCATCAAGGAGTGAGAGCGTATAATCTCTGTCCTGTGGCTGTCTAGGTAGTTCAGTGAGGTCCTTCATTGTTTGGGCCAGGGGTCCCTACCTTCTTTAAACCTGAAGGCACTTTTGGAATTCTGATACAGGTTTAGTGGGCGCAACCACAGGAGGGCTGTTGCAGGAAGCACAGCTACATGCATAGAGGAAGTCAAAGGGCAAAGGAGAAGAGGGATAATTTTTAAAAATGTCCTGGGAAAGAGGAGTGAAAAGGAATGAAACCAACCCTGTGGTAGCAGCTGCTGCTGAAACAATGTTCTTTTCATCTTCCCAGCCAATTGGATCTCCAGTGGCCAGTCAGGAGCGCCTTGCTGGGCAAGTGTCTCACCTGGCCCCGCCCACTTTCTAAAAACATTTGGTGGGCACCAGAAAAGGGTGTCGGAAGGTACCATGGCATCCACAGGAATCACGTTGGGGAATCCGGCCTAGGCCCTGGCCAAGCCCCATTGTCCCATAAAGTGTGTTTCCCAGAATTCCAGGGGAGAAGCAGGAACTTTGGGATATTCTGTGCAGCCTGTGGCCCACACAAACAATACTTTTGTGTGGCTCTCTGGCCAGGTGAGAATCCTCCTAGGCCAATTTGCCCCCTTAAAGCAAGAGCTGCTCCTAGTGATCAGAAGAACTTTCCAGGATTTGCCTGTTGAGAAGGCTTATGATAATTCTGGAGTCCTGGTTATTACTGCTTTACTTTGGAGATTAGAAAACGGTCCTCTAGTTTACACAAGTTCTCCGGATTTCTATCCACCGCTTCTTTTCCTCTCCTAACAGTCTGTCCCCATCCCTTGCTTCCTCCTTTTTTCTAGGTGAAGAAGTTTACCCAGTCGCTCTATTTTACCACCAGAAAGGAAGGTAGGAGGATGCAGAACAATTTCCGTCCAGTGCAGCCATTCAGAAACCGAAAGCTCTTTTACTTCACGGAATCAAAATACCATCATGATCCATACCAATTCTAAATGCTGTCAACCGGGCCTTTGAGCCCACGGGGGTGTACTGTGAGCAGTAAATACTAACAGGTTCCCTCTATCAGTACCCTAAATTCCCTCCATCTGTCCTTGTTCCAGTATCAGTGCTTTCCACACAGGAGGTTGCTCCAGCCAGGAGAGTGTCCTTTGTTCTTTTTGGGTGCTAATAATGCGAGATTGCCGAACTTGAGTTCATTCACAACTTCAGAACTACGGAATCCCCCGCCCCTCGGGCTGAATAGGGACATAAGATTCTTATCTCACTACAGATTTTCGGCCCCCAAGCATTATACCTCTGCATCCTTTACAAGCATCCTTTACGACACCCCTCCCACCTTCTGACTGGTATATAAAGACTCAGATCTCTATTTCTACTCACATTCTACGAACGGAGCTTTGACTCTTGAAAGCGTGTACCCTGAAATTCTTGTTGGTCTTTGAAGTGCTCCTGGAGCAGAATCTAACTGTTCTAATGCAGACCAACATGGCTACCCTGTGAGATAACTGGTATGTTTCAGTATTTAACAAGTAAAGCACCACTATTACCTCTCAGAAGACTTCTATTTATTCAATCTATAACCGCATTCATTCGATAACAAAGGCATGGTTTTCCAGCCCAAGAGCAACCATATGCCAGTGCTTTTCAGCAGGGTTTTTTTTTTGTGTAGGAAAAGCCCAGCAGGAACTCATTAGCATAATAGGCCACACCCAACTGCAGGAACTTATTAGCATAGAAGGCCACAGCCCTGAAAACACAGCTCATTAGCATATTAGGCCACACCCCCATGTTACCAGAAGTGTGGTCATCCAGCCACGCCCACCTTTTGCTTCTTATTCTGTTGACCTTGTTTGTTGTCAAAACCCAGAGCCTTTTTTGTAGCAGGAACTCCTTTGCATGTTAGGCCACACACCCCTAATGTAGCCAATCCTAATGCGTTTCTGCTGTTGGGTGTGGCCTATTATGCTAATGACATGGAGGTTGGCCACCCTTATGCAAGGCCATCTTCGTGACTTCCCAGGTTATCTCTCTTTACCATAGAGAGGAGAATTATCTCCTGCCTAGGCAGCAAAATAGAATTGAATTTAGTGACAGACTTACATAACTCTCCTGGATATGATCCGCCTTGAAAGGAAAAATGTAGAACTATGTAGTCTAATATATTAAGAGTGTTTGAACTACACACAGAACAAAATGCATCATCCCACATAACTTCTACAGAAAATATTTACTATTTGTGCCTCTGTTCACACAAACGGGGCCACATGCACATTCACTAAATAACAGTAATTGCACACATATTTGTCCTGTACATCAAAGTTTATTTGTTAGTTAGCCGTTTTTCAAAACATGATGAGGGAAGTTAAATTAACACACTTTCCAACCCCTGAACATTTCCACTTAATGTTTAAAGATTTTCCCCCCATCTTTAACAAGTGGTTTATAGTCAGTTCAAGACATTACACTCTTTCGTGATAGAGGATTCCAGAAGTCCTTCCTACCATTAAAGAATGTCTTCGAGCGAAGAGAATATTAAAAAAGAGGCCAGATGAGGTAGTTAAAAGGGGAAAGTTGGCCCCAGTTTTTCATTTGAGGGAAAAAACACTCTGACTATATCTCAGAGTGTGTCATTTTTGCCCTGTGGCACTATGGGAAAAGTACTAGGGGGTGTTTCAAGCAAGCAAGCACACCACACAACATTTGATGCCAAAATGGCACGAGGAGGTATTAAAAGACTCCATTGGGAAGTTATTGCCCTTGAAGTAACATTTGGGAGATATAGAAGTTTGATGTGGTGTAAACGCATGTTTGAATGAGTGGCCTGGGTCATTGTAATTTGTTGTCCATATATGTGTGAATAGGCGCTGCGATTCACAGTTTTTGTCTCTTTCTGCTACAACTAGAGTTGAAAATCTTTTTTTTTTGGGGGGGGGAATCACTACGTTGTAATTCTGTGTCCAAAAACATAAATCTCAAAATCCAAACCAAATTTACATTTGGGATTACTGTTCTTATTTTTGTGTGGATTTTAGGCTTTGGTGAGATAACACGAATGTGTCAGGGCTCACAGCTTGGCAATGGGTCTTTTGCGTCTCATCCTGAAAACAGATTTGAGAGCTCAAATATTGACATTTTAAACTCTTTTAAATTTCAGGTGTTTAGAAATTAGCAGTTTTATGAAGGTGAGAAATCTCAGCTCAGCTCTAGCAATAGCAGACCAAAGCAGGCTACCCTCGACCCGAGAATTACTGCCTCCTGTTACTGTCTTCTCTGCGCTCCTGATCCTCTCTGAAATGTACACCTCCCACCCTTTTAGTGCTGTTTGCTGGTGATTTTTGCTCCTGGGGAGCTGGCTGAAAAGTGAATGGAGGGAGATTTGAAGTTTCAGGGGTGGGGATAGGAAGAGTTGTGATTAAATTTTGCCCTCTGACGGACGAGATCATGCCCATCTCCTCCTCTGGGTGGTTCTGACCACCCACAACCTTTATATGGGTAAAACCCCAAGAACATCGATGCCAAGGACGGACAGGTTGGGTACTACTGGCTGTGTGGCTCCGGTTGTGGCTAAAGGAGGCTTCAAAAGGGCCGATGCTTCCACCATTCTATTGTGGAGTCTCTGCAGGGGGCGGAAGTTGTTCTTCTGGTGAGGCCCCACAGAAGAATCTGTCGACCGGAGATTGAAAGGGAAAAATGCCACCTGTGGGGGGGGGGAAGAGGACAGGTTTTAAGGAGGAGGCGGAGCCTGGGCCCACACTGGCCGCCCTGTTGGGGGAGAGAACGTATTAGAGCCACCCTTTTAGGTAGAACGGTGTGAACCGGACAAATCAATGGGACAAAATCCAACAGAGTTTCAACATTCAATTTGAAGGGCCCTTTCTGCTCTTCCAAGCCTCTTCCTTCTCAAAACTTTAAGAAGGTATCTCCAACTTAGGGTTGCCAAGCTGCAGGTGGTGGCTGGAGATCTCCCGCTATTACAACTGATCTCCACACAACAGAAATCAGTCCCCCTGGAGAAAATGGCCACTCTGAAAGTTGAACTCTATGGCATTATGCCCCAAACCCACCCTCCTCAGGCTCCAGCCCACAAATCTCCAGATATTCACCAACCCAGAGCTGGCAAACCTTCTCCAGCTCTAATACCAGCAGCTTCTCAGCTCACCTCACCAACTCTCCTTGAGACAACTACTTCTCCGGCCAGTGGCCTCGAGAACAAAAAGCTTGCCCTTCTTCTGTCACTTTAAGAGGGTTTGGATATGCAGAAGTCAGCAGATGGAGCTGAACGGGACACAGGATGCTAATGGGGACAAATGAAGCTCCTCCGTTAAAGGGAGAGGAACCGGCTCCAAAGATAACTGCTTTCCTCTTCCACCCAGCTAGGCCCTCCCCTCTGTATTCTGGCATCTCCCCCTCCCTTCCCATTGCCAACCAAGGTAGTTGCACTCACCACTTTGAAGGGCACCAGAATGGGCTCAGTAAAGACGGTCCAGATTACGACCTCGTTGCAGTTGGGAGTGGTGAGGGACCCGCTGTAGCGGTAGTAGCGGGCGAGATCTGTGGGACCTATTAAGTCGTGGAGGGAGACGTTGCCTCGAAGCTTTGTGTCTGAACCTGTGTGAGCAAAGGAGGAGAAAAACATACAATCTCCCTGTTTCAAATTTAAACCCGTTTCAAACAGGTTTGAATGATGGTGGCGCCCAGCCAAGGGCCCCCGACGGCCTCTGGCCAGTGCACAGGAAAAAAATGTAATGAAGATCTGGGGGTATCTTAAAGACAACATTTATTTCAATGTATTTGAAGAAGTGAGCCTGTGACTCACAGTAGTCTCACCTTGAAATAAATGCTGTTCGTCCTTCAGGTGCCCCTGGGTTTCTGTTCTATTTTGCTACCACAGACTAACACAACTATAATTCCCAGGACGCATCAGGAGAAGCCATGACACGTCACCACTTTCCAAAATGGCTTTCCAAAGTGGCTGAAATGGGTAACGCACAGGAGGAAATACATTCTCCTTTATTGTCTTTTCTATGAGGGGCACCACTGCCTTCCTCAGAACTGGGGAAAGAATTGTGTTGGCAACTTCGGGTTGGGAAATATCTGGCGATTTTGGGTGTGCAGCCTGAGGAGGGTGCGATTTGGGGAGGGGGAGGGCTTCAATGGGGTAGAATGCCATAGAATCCACCCTCCAAAGCAGCCATTTTCTCCAAGCGAACTGATCTCTGTCGCCTGGAGATCGGCTGTGGGACCGATTAAGTCGTGGAGGGAGACGTTGCTTCGAAGCTTTGTGTCTGAACCTGTGTGAGCGAAGGAGGAGGAAAACATACAATCTCCCTGTTATGATTCTTTGTTTATGTGTGTGTGTCTCTTTAAAAGTTTGGTTGCATGGCTGTATGATAGTCTAGAGTGGTTGAAACAGGCAAGTGAGTGTGATTGGTGATTGGCAGAAAGGGGGAGGGGTTTTAGAAAATGTGTGTCAGTCAAGAGTTACAGTTTAGACAGTTGAAGAAGACAGTTAGAGAGTTAATTAAGTTCTGTGTATGAGAGGAGTGAGACACATCCCTGTGTGGGATAAGTTAAGTTCTTAGTTCTGTGAGAGAAACAGAAGTTCAGTTAAGCTCTGTGTATGAAAGAAGTGAGAAGCTGTTCTGTGTGAAAACAGTTAAGCTGTCTGTTGATGTTGTTCAGAGAAGAAGAAAAGTTTAGGAAAGGCTGTATGTCCTGGAGAGAAACAGTGAAAAAGGGAGCAGATCTTATGTGAGACACAAAGCAAGTGGCCAGTGCACAGAAAAAAAAGTAATGAAGATCTGGGGTTATCTTAAAGACAACATTTATTTCAATGTGTTTTAAGAAGTGAGCCTGTGACTCACAGTAGTCTCACCTTGAAATAAATGCTGTTCGTCCTTCAGGTGCCCCTGGGTTTCTGTTCTATTTTGCTACCACAGACTAACACAACTATAATTCCCAGGACGCATCAGGAGAAGCCATGACACGTCACCACTTTCCAAAATGGCTGAAATGGGTAACGCACAGGAGGAAATACATTCTCCTTTATTGCCTTTTCTATGAGGGGCACCACTGTCTTCCTCAGAACTGGGGAAAGAATTGGGTTGGCAACTTCAGGTTGGGAAATATCTTGCGATTTTGGGTGTGGAGCCTGAGAAGGGTGCGATTTGGGGAGGGGGGGGCTTCAATGGGGTAGAATGCCATAGAATCCACCCTCTAAAGCAGCCATTTTCTCCAAACGAACTGATCTCTGTCGCCTGGAGATCAGTTGTAATTAGCAGGAGATCTCCAGGCACCACCTGGAGTTTGGCAACCCTTGGAAAGAACCGTTATCCTTCCTTGACCTCCCCTGTCACCTACTCACCCTTTTTAGCGATCCTTTGGAGGTTCTTAGAAAAGGATTTCCATGCTTTAACAGTCTTGCCCTTGGCACTGTCAGAACCCTGTGGTAGACAGAAAACATGAGAAAAGGGAAACCGAGGTGTGGAAGGAGTGTGAAGCAAATAGGCAGGGCTGCCAGCCCCCAACAGGGGTTCCCCCACTTTTGGGAGCTCTGATCTGCCCCCAGCCACTTGGCTGGCAGGGGAAACCCCAACACCAAACGAGGACATTGTTGTGCGACGTCCCCGACACTATGACATCACCTGAAGGTGACGTCACTGTAGTGGTGACACCGCACAGCGACGCTCTGGTTTTTGGGCAAACTCCATGGTTTTGAAGCAAAATCCCCCAAAACTAGAGTGTCAGACGAGATGTCACCAACACGATGATGATGATGTCACTTCCGGGTGACTTCATTGTGTCAGTGACGTCATGCACAACCTCCCATCCACCCCCAGAATGCCCCCTGAATTCCCCAGTCATGACAGTGAGGGGACCTGGTAACCTTACAAATAGGGTTACTGCTGCCAGCTCTTAGTGAGGATATACCTGGAGATTTGGGAGGGGGTGGAGTCTGGAAAGGGCGGGCTCTGGGAAGGGGAGGGACTCTAGCAGGGTACAGTGCCATAGAGTCCACCCTCCAAAGCAGCCATTTTCTTCAGGGGAACTGATCTCTGTTGTCTAGATCTCCTGTAATAGCAGAAGATCTCAAGGCCAAACCTGGAGGTTGGCAACCCCAGGGACAAAGAACCTGGCTGTCTTAGAAGTAGTACCTACACATTCCCTACTTAAATTAAATCTATATTTCCCCTTCCACCTTTCTGAAACTAGCTTAAAAATCCCGGGCCCCAAAAGGCAGGAGTTGTGCTACTCTGTCCACGGGCACTGTCCCATAGCAGGCCCACCCTTCAAGGAAGCCCCTGAAACGAACCCTTTTGCCACTGAGGACAGAGGGCTGCAGTTTGGAATGCCGGAGGAAAGGCCTTATCCCACAACACAAGAGCTTCTTGAGAAAAGAGACGTGTGTATCGTGTAGGAAAATCTATCGTCGAGGAAGGATTTTTCGTTTCCTCCAGCTCTTCCATTGGCTGTTTTGAAATTTGGTTTAAGAGGCCATTCCCTTTTCTCAGGGAATTCTGGGGTTTCGGTTTCTGTGAAAGAGTGGCCGCCCTGACCTGCACAGCCCACACCAGCCTGACCTCGTCAGTTCTTGGAAGCCAAGTGGGGATCAGCCCTGGTTAGTATCTGGATGGGAGGCAACAGCATGGCTTGGAAGCCCTACGGGGTCGCTGTCAGCTGGCGGTGATGTGATGGCATTTTCCACCACAACAAAACAGTGGCAGAAATCAACAAACTACAGCTCCCAGGATTCTTGGGAGGGGGGGGGAACTCAGAGAATTCGCAGCACAGCCAAAGTTTGCACAGCAAGCCGGCCAGGAGAGCGTGGTTAAATCTCTATTTCCCCTTCCACCTTTCCGAAACTAGCTTAAAAATCCCGGGCCCCAAAAGGCAGGAGTTGTGCTACTCTGTCCACGGGCACTGTCCCATAGCAGGCCCACCCTTCAAGGAAGCCCCTGAAACGAACCCTTTTGCCACTGAGGACAGAGGGCTGCAGTTTGGAATGCCGGAGGAAAGGCCTTATCCCACAACACAAGAGCTTCTTGAGAAAAGAGACGTGTGTATCGTGTAGGAAAATCTATCGTCGAGGAAGGATTTTTCGTTTCCTCCAGCTCTTCCATTGGCTGTTTTGAAATTTGGTTTAAGAGGCCATTCCCTTTTCTCAGGGAATTCTGGGGTTTCGGTTTCTGTGAAAGAGTGGCCGCCCTGACCTGCACAGCCCACACCAGCCTGACCTCGTCAGTTCTTGGAAGCCAAGTGGGGATCAGCCCTGGTTAGTACCCCGAAACTGCCCCGACTCAAGTACAGGACCTCTGATCATCTCTTGCCTTGAAAGCCCTGTGGGGGGTCACCATATCAGCTGTGAGGTGATGGCACTTTCCACCACCACAATAGAGGGACAGAAATCAATGGACTACAACTCCCAGGATTCTTGGGGGGGGGAACCCAGAGAATTCACAACACATCCGAAGTTTGCACAGGAAGCCAGCCAGGAGAGCGTGGTCTGCATCCCTCACCTGGACAAAAAATGCCAGCACAGCGATTCCTTGAGGATCATCCAATGCCTCTGACATGCTCATGTTGTTCCTGGTATGCACAATGTGTAGCTGAAGGGAGGAAAAACAGGATCAGTTTGGGATCCCTCTGCAAATCTCTTAGTACATGTATGTTGCCATGTCCTAAATCTGCTACTTAATTGAGAATCTGTTCTCATATCCCCCTCTTTTACTTTTCAAAAAGCCTTTTGGCTTAAAAGCCCTACATTCTGCTCTAAAATGTGTAAAGGTTACATTATGGTGGTGGTTATTCAGTGGTAAAAAAAGGACACTTTACACATGCTCAGAGGAACGCTGTTATTTAGAGTCACTTCTCCTTTTGCAAGTTGGAACTCTGGCTCAACTTAGGTTGACTTCAGGTATTAATCATGATATGTGGCTTCTCCAGTCCTTGAAGCACCTTGAAGCAGAAGGAGATGGAATTGTCCCTTCTGTGCAACTCTGAACAGGCGTAGCAGCCTCCTTGGACTCTGTGTCTGGCTTCGCCAGCTGGCCTGGGCGGGTTCTATGTCCTCACCTCCATAGAGTACCGTTTGCCATCAATACAGTGCTCAGATCCTGGCTGGTCGACACCAGTTCCCCAATGGAAGTGGAAGCCTTTGGCTGCGTATACATCTGGAAGGCCACTCCCACTGAGCAGGAGACCGTCTTTCAGTTTGACTTTAACTGTGGACAGAAAGCAAGAACTGAACACATTTCTACAAATGAAGAGAGGTCTAGAATTCTTCCCCCCAAGTTACATCCATTTTGGGGGGTCACCAAGCGCTGCATTTGGCATCTATAAGGCGGATAGCTGGCACACCTGGAAATCTGCCCCTCTTGCATTGCTTATTTTGAAGGTCTTATGATCTACAACCAGGGGTGTCAAACATACCACCCATGGGCCAGAACCAGCCCATCCAAGGCTCCTATCTGGCCTCCGAGCAATTGGTCATTACCTTTACTGCCAGATGACAGAGGCTGGGCATTATGCCCCTGTATACTATCCCAGTGCTAACGAGTAAAGGGCGGTAGAAGTGGGAGAGTGGGCCTCAGGGAGATACTTTGAGGAGACACTACAAGAGCGTTAATGTTTAAAGCAAGTTTGTATTTCAAGTAAAATATAATATCCTTAATTGGGTTT
>NW_015162480.1:0-64335 GCF_001447785.1 Gekko japonicus
TTGGCGTCTCTTATGTTCTTATGATACGTAATGGTACATTATGGTTTGCCAAGCAACAGCGATGGGGGACATTTTAATGTGTGGGGGGCCCCCCACGCACGAACCCAAGCCTCACTGAGATAGGGCCATCAAACTATGATTTGGTGTTGTGTCTGAATCACATCTGTCACATCACGGGGCCAAGTTGGTGAAAGACAGACATTGGAAAGCAGACACTCTTGCCTGTAAAAAGCTGTGATAAGGGTGATGGGAAAGTTTACCCCTCCATACACACATCCCAGCTTAAAGGGGGCAGCATGGCTGATCCCTTAGCGGTTCGGTTGCATTTTCTGGAAGAAACTGAAGCTGCCAGTGTGGTCTGTTGTGATGCTCGGTAAGTATTCTTTGATGTACAGTATGTTTATTGAAACATTATGATTACTTTGGTGCAGTTCTAATCTGTGTTTTTGTATTGTTTGTGGGGTTTTCTTTTGTAACTTGATGCCAAGGGGGTAGGGGAGGAACAGGTAGAGGGGGACTGTTCTGTTAACATTTGTTGTCTGATGATTTAAGAAAACCGCTTCTTCTTTTGTTATGTTTGTCCGCCTTTCTATTTACTAGTTAAGTTTGATGGCAGTATTTTTCTATTATTTTATTTCTTACTTGGAAATAAATGTAGGTTTGGGGTTTTCTTTTTAAAAAAAACAACAAAATTAGGCTATTAATCTTTGCTGAAGGACCTCTTTATTTCCCCTGCAATAGTCCTGTTAGAAAGCAAGTCTGTTGGGAAGCATTCTGGGGAAAACAGTTCAGGGTTTTAAGCTTTCAGCATCTGGTAGAGATTCAGCCTTAAGGACACAAGAAGAGCCCAGCTGGATCAGACCAGTGGCCCATTTAGTCCATCTTCCTGTCTCTGGAGGTTCTTCTGGAGGGCCAACAACAAGTAATAGAGACTGAGGCCTTCCCCTGATGCTGCCTCCTGGCTCTGGGATTAGGCTTACCAAGTGCCGGCGGGGGATCCGCATGTCTTTACAGGATCCCTGCCACGGGGACGGCGATACTCGTTGCACCCGCCATCACCAGGATGTGACATTACGCGTCGCTCTGGCAACGGGACTCCAAACAGCCCCGTTGCCAGAGCGACGCGTAGCGTCACATCCTGGTGACGGCGGTGCAACGCATATCGCCGTCCCCGCAGCAGGGATCCTGTAAAGACATGCGGATCCCCCGCCAGCACTTGGTAAGCCTATCTGGGATTCAGAGGATTTAGTGCCTCTGAATGTGGAGGTTCCCGTCAGTCACCGTGGCTAGCAGCCACTGATAGGCCTACCCTCCATGAATCTATCGAATCCCCTTTTAAAGCTGTGTATTCCTGTGGCCATCACTACATCCTCTGGCAGCGAATTCTACATTTGAATCACTCTGTCTGTCTTCCAGTCTGCATTATCACTAGAGCCACTTCCCAGTCTAGGTCCCCAGTGTGAAGACAGACCATTATTAATGTTTAACAAGGCACGCTGGTATTGGTAGGGTTGGGCGGGGAAAGAAATAATATGCAGACTTGGTAGTGGATGTTTCTTCCTGTGTACAACAAGAACTGTGTTTTTTTGGAATAGCTCCTCTGCAATATCCTTGACTTGGCTTCTCTCGTTACAAGGCTGCTGTTCTAACTATGCCCTTCAGGGCTTGTGATGCACCAAAGTGGTCTTTATCTTTCGTCTCTCTTACAGCTGCGTCCACTGCAACGTGGTGTACTCAGATGTGGCGGCGCTCAAGTCTCACATTCAAGGGTCTCACTGTGAAGTGTTCTACAAATGCCCCATCTGTCCAATGGCATTCAAGTCGGCACCCAGCACGCATTCCCACGCCTATACGCAACACCCCGGCATCAAGATAGGGGAGCCGAAGTAAGCATGCATGACCCATCTTGGCTTCCTGCTTGTTATCTTTTAATAACTGCTAGGCAAATCTGCTCACTCTTTTGCTTCTAATGCTACTCAGTCTGCATTGCATATTAAGGTAAAGGTTTCCCTTGCTTGAAAGCCAGTTGAATCCGACTCTAGGGATGCGGTGCTCATCTCCATTTCCAAGCTGAAGAGCCAGCGCTGTCCAAAGACGTTTCCGTGGTCATGGCCGGCATGACTAAACACTAAGGCGCACGGAACACTGTTTCCTTCCCACCGAAGTGGTACCTATTTATCTACTTGCAATTTCTTGCTTTCGAAGGTTGGCAGGAGCTGGGGCCAGAGACGGGAGCTCACTCTGTCATGCGGCACTCGGGTCTTGAACTGCTGAACTACCGACCTTCCGGTTGGCAGTTCAGCATCTTAACCACTTGAGCCACCGCAGCCTATGTATTGCATATAGAACCTGACTAAAGGCCTACTCATACGCTGTTAGAGAAGCAGGGAAAGGTGAAGTGAGTGTGACTCGGATACTGTCTTTCCCTTGTCTGCCATATTGCTGAAATTGGGGAATGCTTTGCACTCCCCCCCCCCAAATGTGCACTTCAGGTGTAATGTGTGAATGAGAGAAGTTTGCAAATGTGCATTATGTAAGTACAGTCAGCAGAGAGGCCCTTGTTCAACATACACCCAGGAGCAAACCAAGGATTTTGGCCACATCATCTGCTGAGTGTCTCAAAGCCTATGCGCTTCAGAAGACTTCTGAGGTCCATGGGTCTCACACATGCACCAAGTGCCTATCTCCTGTGTAACAGGGTGAGAGGGGAAAGAAAACTCAAGTGCTTCCATATGACATCTGAGCCCTCCTTTGACCTTTGCACAAAATAACTTAGCAAAGGTGAGATCAACGAGTTCCACATTTTAATCACTTTGGCATAAGAGAACGAATGTAATTTTTCTGTTCCCCCCGGATTTCTTCCAAGCTTCACGCCTGCTTGGCACCTTTTTCGAACTTGGCTTCTGCTCGGGACCCCTTTCCAGGTTAATCCATCTGCTGCAGCAGCTTTATATTTCCACCGTGCAAGTTTGCATTCTGGAGAGGATGCGGGTAGACGTTTTAGGTGGTGTTATCATTGTGCGGTGGCTCAGTGGTTAAGACGCTGAACTGCGGACCGGAAGGTCGGTAGTTCAGCAGTTCGAGACCCGAATACGGCATGACGGAATGAGCTCCTGTCTCTGGTCCCAGCTCCTGCCAACCTAGCAGTTCGAAAGCAAGAAATTGCAAGTAGATAAACAGGTACTGCTTCGGTGGGAAGGTAACAGCATTCCACGCACCTCGGCATCTAGTCATGCCAGCCACATGACCATGAAAATGTCTTTGGACAGCGCTGGCTCTTCAGCTTGGAAATGGAGATGAGCACCGCCCCCTAGAGTCAGATTCGACTGGCTTTCGAGCAAGGGAAACCTTTATCACTGTTTACATGACATAAGAGAATGAATGTGATATTGCAGTTGGATTGCTTGTGATCGTGGTTTATCAAGGGTGAATCCCCATCCGCCCCAAGCATGTCCCACGCACAGTATATCTGGCTCCTTAGGCGATGAACAAATCTGTAAGAAATCAATTTTCTGTTACCCTTTGACTTCTTCAGAGCGTCAGGTAGGCCTCCTTAAACAGATGACATGAACAGAGGCTGCAGAAAACTTGGCCTCCTTCCTTCTAGTCCATTTTTTCCCAACTCTCCAATTTGTTCGACGCTGGGAATCAATGGGACACACCCCTGTCTCCTTTGGGCAGGGGTCATTTCGTAGAAAAAGAGCTAGGGGAACTCATTAGCATAACTCATTAGCATATGCCACACCCCCTGACAGGGGCCCGGCGGTGGACCTGCAAGGCCGGCGGGAGTGCGAGGAAGCCCTGCGAAGGCCCTCCCTGGCCCCAGGCAGGCAGGGGTGGGGGAGAGGCAGGGAGGAAGCAACTTACCCTCCCTCTTCTCCTGCCTCCTCCTGGCTGAATGAATGCCGGAAGCGGGGCGGCCGGAATCAGGGGGCGGGGCTTCATCGTGTGCCCCGCCCCCCACCTCACCCAGGGGAACTGTGATCCCCCGTGATCCCCCCCGAAATGACCTCTGCCTTTGGGTCTTTTGCTAGTGTAAGCTCCCTGCATTTGCATTGTTCTCACAATTTTTGAAGAAGACGACGACTTGGTTTTATACCCCACCCTTCAATACTGGAAGGGAGTCTCGGAGCGGCTTACAATCTCCTTCCCTTCCTCTCCTCACAACAGGCTCCTTGTGAGGAAGGTGTGGCTTTGAGAGCTCTGAGAGAGCTGTGACTGTCCCAAGGTCACCCAGCTGGCTGCATGTGGACGAGTGGGGAATCCAGCCTGGTTCTCTAGATTTGAGTCTGCCGCTCTTAACCACTACACCAAGCGGGTTCTCGGGGAGGGGCCATGAAAACAGCTGAGCTTTAATGTTTACCTTGAAGAAATTTGTCTTTGACATTTGAAAGCCAAGTGCCTTTCAGACACTGGGGTGAAACTGGATAAGCACTGACTGCGGCCTTAAAACATTATGAATATTCGAAATGTGACCTTTTGAAGGCCTCCAGTTTTTCCCGCCCAAAAGACACCAGTGCCAAAATACACCCAGTTCTCTGCTGCCATTTTCCCTCTAAGTAGATCCAGGGCTATTCTTGGGCAGGAACGCACAGGAACGGAGTTCCGGCTGGCTCCCAAGTTGGCCACGCCCAGCAGGAACGCATTAGCATAATAGGCCACACCCAACAGCAGAAACTCATTCGGATTGGCTACATTAGGGGTGTGTGGCCTAACATGCAAAGGAGTTCCTGCTACAAAAAAAGGCCCTGGGTTCTGACAACAAACAAGGTAAACAGAATAAGAAGCAAAAGGTGGGTGTGGCTGGATGACCACACTTCTGCTAACATGGGGGTGCTTCCTAATGTGCTAATGAGCTGTGCTGGCAGAGGCGTGGCCTAATATGCTAATGAGTCCCTGCTGTTGGGTGTGGCCTATTATGCTAATGAGTTCCTGCTGGGCTTTTTCTATAAAAAGAGCCCTGAGTAGATCTCATCACCTAATGAGCACTGTCCTCTCAGATGGAAAATTAAATGATTACACTGTGATGTATTGGGAAAGTCTCAAGTTAAAGCAAAATTTTACACTGTCGTTATTTATATGCATGATAGCCCATATCTGTTGCAGAGAAGCAGCTCCTGTGCAGGAATCCAGTGGCCTTTTCCTAGGGTTGCCAAGTCCTCCCTGGGCACTGAAGAGAGATTGGGGGGGGGGGCAGGTTTTGCCAGATCCAGGTTGGGAAATGCCTTCAGATCTGGGGATGGAGCCTGGGGGAGGACAGGGACCTCAGTGGGCTGCAGTGCCATCGAGTCCACCCTCCAAAGCAGCCATCCGCTCCAGGGGAGCTGACCTCTTGAGTCTGGAAATGAGCAGTAATACCAGTGGATCCCCAGGTCCCACCTGGAGGCTAGCATCCCTACCTCTTCCTGATCACCAAATCCGTCTTCATTGCTGAAGACCTACAGGCAGGGGTAATTTCGTAGAAAAAGAGGTGCAGGAGCACATTAGCATAACTCATTCGCATAACTCATTTGCATATGCCACACACCCTGACATCACCGGAAGTGTGTCAGAAGGCAACACCCACCGCTCAGGCTCCACTGGACTCTTTTGGATTGCTAGCTATGGGGGGGGGGGACGTGTAGATCTGTCCTCGCAGAGGAGGGAGAGCTTGTACCTGAACAAAACTTGGTCTTAAAGGTGCCACTGGACTGTTTTGGACTGGGGGGGGGGGGCTGCAACTTACCTGGCTGCTTCTTGCTCTGACTGAGGGCTGCTGGGAGCAGGGGGTGGGGCTTGTTGCATATGCCTGCCCCCTGGGCTCTTTACTGCCGGAGCTCTGCTCCTGTGCGCTCCTGCAGGAAATAACCCCTGCCTACGGGTAATCTTACTCTCACTCCAGAGCTAAACCAGTTTAACTGGTCATTCCCCCCAAGATAACACAGAGCACTGTATTTCTGTGAGAGTGCTGCTAGTTCCCAGTGCTACCTTTGCACAACGTACCAGAGACGGAATGTGCGTGGCAGAGAGCCGCCATTGTGGTAGCAAGTGCCACTCCAGCACATGCACTTTTGTAGAAAAAGCCCAGCAGGAACTCATTAGCATAATAGGACACACCCAATAGCAGGGACTCATTAGCATATTGGGCCACACCCCTGACAGCACAGCTCTTTAGCACATTAGGCCGCACCCCCATGTTACCAGAAGTGTGCTCATCCAGCCACACCCACCTTTTGCTTGTTATTCTGTTTACCTTGTTTGTTGTCAAAACCCAGGGCCTTTTTTTGTAGCAGGAACTCCTTTGCATGTTAGGCCACACACCCTTAATGTAGCCAATCCTAATGAGTTTCTGCTGTTGGGTGTGGCCTATTATGCTAATGAGTTCCTGCTGGGCGTGGCCAACTTGGGAGCCAGCCGGAACTCTGTTCCTGTGCGTTCCTGCCCAAAAATAGCCCTGCTTCTGAAAGGTTTTATTTCTGTTATTTATAGTCCATCTTTCTTACTGGGACTCAGGGCTGGTTACACAGAGTGAGTCAAAACAATCCACTGGATGGGACACTGAATAAACAAAGACATAGGGTTTGAGTTCTAAAAGTAACCAGAAATCTAAAAAAAAAAGAAAAAGAAAAAGAATTGAAGCAAAGCACAAGTGTTAACACGACACATTAAATGATGCAAGATTACACAGCAGGATCCAACTTAAAGCAAACTGTACACAGCACTATAGATAACAGTCCCTGATAATTTGTCGAAGTAACTTTGTGAATCATTTTGTACAGTGCTACCCTGCTCCCTGCACAAAAAAGTCCCCTTGGATAATTCAGTTTTTCATAGTTTGCGGAAAGCAAGGAGAGTGAGAAAGATGTGGGCCACACTTACTGCTGAGGTGCCACTTCCTTCCAATATGTAAGTCCAGTCTCCGTCGAACATTGTCTGAAAGGGCTGGAGAATGCTGAGCACTTTTGCCAAACTACAATTCCCAGAGTTCCTTGAGAGAGTAGCTGTGATGACTAAACTGGTTTCTCACTGACAGAAGTTGGTGGCATAGATATTCTTTTTTCTTAATAAGCAGGGATTGCCAAAATTCTTTTGCCTTTGACATTCCTGTATGTCTTCCTGCTTCAGATTTTGCCTCAGGTGAAATTCCAGGGGGAACTCCAAGGAGGTGGCTGATAGATTCTTCCTTAAAAGCAGAAATCGTATTCTGCCTGGGTTCAACAAAACCCACTAAAATGATTTGCAGCTCCAAGATGGCATTTGGAAGCCCACTGCTAAGATGCACTGTGTGGTGGTTTAGTTCTGTAAAATTTGCCTTAGAATTCAGTCTCCTCCTGAGACTAGAGAAAAGTCAGAAAGTTTTGCTTAACCTCCAACTTTGATTTTTTTTAGGTGTGTAACAGGGGTCCCCAGCCTTTTTCAGACCACAGGTACATTTGGGATTCTGACACAGTGTAGTAGGTGCAGCTGTTAAAAAATGGCTGCTGCAGGAGGCCGAGCCAGCCATAAAATGGCTTACCTGGGCCTGTGCCAGACCGGCCGAGAGTTGGGGCACCCTCTCCCGTCCTTCGGCGGGGTACCATTGGTGCTTGTGCGGGAGGTTAGGAATTTTGGTGTGCTCCTGGACTCCTTGTTAACGATGGAAGCCCAGGTGGCAGCCACTGCCAAGTCAGCCTTTTACTATCTGCAGCTGGCCTGGCAGTTGGTTCTCTACCTCGACCGCGAAGACCTGGCCACTGTGATCCATGCGACGGTCACCTCGAGGTTGGACTACTGTAATGCTCTCTACTTGGGGCTGCCTCTGTCGCAAATCCGGAAGCTGCAGCTAGTGCAGAATGCTGCAGCCAGGCTGTTGATGGGCCTCTCCAGGCGAGACCACATCCGGCCTGTACTGCAAGCACTGCACTGGCTGCCAATAGCATACCGGATTTGCTTCAAAGTGCTGGTGCTTACCTTTAAAGCCCTGAATGGCCAGGGTCCGGCTTACCTAAGGGACCGCCTCTTCCCGTATGTACCCCCAAGAGCACTGCCATCGGGGAACATCCACCTTCTGGTAGTACCAGGCCCCCGAAGTGTGGAGCTTGCCCAAACCAAGGCTAGGGCGTTTTCGGTGGTGGCTCCTTCCGGGTGGAATGAGCTTTCGGAGGAGATCCGGGCCCTGCGGGACCTTGTGCAGTTCCGCAGGGCCTGCAAGACAGAGCTCTTCCGCCAGGCCTTTGAGGAGGAGCCGCCGCCGCCACTACGCCACCACTGAGAGTCCATCATTCATCTACCCCATTGTTGGGGGGGTAGATGCCGCCCGTGAGCTGGGAAATATTACTTCTGGTGCTCATGCTATGAAGAAAATTGGCCGCCAATGTGGGATGCCGTGCATCTTGGTCTTTTATATGAATTATTGTAGCACCAAATTTTATTGTATGTAACATTGTTTTATTGTTTTAACTTTTAAACTCGGCATGACCGCTTGTTAGCCGCCCTGAGCTACTGGATAGGGTGGGGTATAAATCCCTAAATAAATAAATAAATAAATAAAATAGTGAAGATATCTGTGCTGTGGTAGCAGCTGCTGTCAAAGCAATGTTTATAAAGATCTGCACAGTCAATCAAATCCAGTGGCCAATCAGAAGCCTTGCTGGGGAAAAGCCCCACCTTGCCACTTCCACTTTCTCAAAGCATATGGTGGGCACCAGGAGAGGTATCAGTGGAGAACCTGGGTGTATAGTTTAAATACTATCCATTCTGTTGATGGAATTTTGTCTGTGTTTGAGCGGTATCCTCCCCTAGGATGGAGGAATTTCCGTTCCTCCCACTTAAGTGGATTTTCCTCCATAGAAGAGTCTCTTAAGTTGGAAGAAGACTCCCTAGGCTGGAAGAAAGCTTCAAACTTTGCTTAATGGCATGGTGGGATGCAGGCCTTTCTCTTGGGGGAGAGAATTTGCAGTGCTTTCCACCAATGCCTGTAGTCGGCCTCTATGTTTATTTTTTGGTGGACAACCAGTTTGGTGTAGTGGTTAAGAACAACGACCTCTAATCTGGAGAACCGGGTTCGATTCCCCACTTCCTCACTTGAAGCTAGCTGGGTGACTTTAGGCAGGTTACAGCACTCTCAGCTTACAAATAAGCATAGTTCGCCACCTAGTGGTGCCAAAAAAGAGCTACAACCTCTGCAGCCAAACGATCCCTTCCAGGATCTGCTGGCTATTCCACACACAGTGTCATACGATAATTAATTAATTAATAATATTGCAATGTCACCAGTTCCAAGAAATCAGTTATGCAAGTGCCTGGCTTCTTCCACTTTCCTCTTTGTTTCTAGAATAATATACAAATGTTCCATGTGTGACACAGTGTTTACTCTGCAACCTTTGCTGTATCGCCACTTCGACCAACACATTGAGAACCAGAAGGTCTCGGTCTTCAAGTGTCCAGACTGTTCTCTCTTGTATGCACAGAAGCAACTGATGATGGATCATATCAAGGTATGTGGGCATCTTAGTTCGCTTAGATGCAAGACTGTTGCACGCAACAGGCATGGAAGTCAGCTAATTGCAGAGAAGCTACCAAATTAAAAGATGGTTGGTGGTAGACGTCCTGTTCTCACAAGGTCATCAGCCTGTTGAATTCAGCAGAACTTCTGAATATAATTGCATGGCGTTGGGCTGAGAAACAGTTTACCAGGAACAAACATGATGTCACCTTCTTCTAAATCCTGTTTCAGACACTTTGGTGTAGTGGTTAGGAACGCAGACTCTGATCTGGGAGAACCGGGTTTGATTCCCCACTCCTCCACATGCAGCTGCTGGTGTGACCTTGGGTCAGTCAGTCACAAGTTCTTTCAGGGCAGTTCTCAAAGAGCTATCTCAGCCCCACCAACCTCACAGGGTGTCTGTTGTGGGGAGGGGAAGGGAAAGGAGGTTATAAACTGCTCTGAGACTCCTTCAGGTAGTGAAGGGCGGGGTATAAATCCAATCTCTTTTTTTCCTTTTTCTAGACAGGTAGCTGTTTTACCAGGATAATCCTAAACGTTGAACTCAGTGGGCTTAGAAGGGTGTTACTCTGTTTAGGATGGCATCATTAGTCTGTTGGCAGCAAAGAACTTAACTGGAGTCTTCCAGCATGTTAATGCTTTACAGCATTTTATATCAGCATAAGATTTTGCAGATGAGAGCACTCTTAGCATCTGTAAAAGTCTGCGCAGTACTTGGCAAATCGTAAGTGATTGCATTTGGCCTGATGGAATTACAAGTAGGGGAAAGAAGAAGAAGAAGAAGAAATTGGATTTATACCCTGCCCTTCACTTATAGTCTCAGATCGGTTTACAAACTCCTTTCCTTTCCCCTCCCCACAACAGACACTCTGTGAGGTCGGTGGGGCTGAGAGAGCTCTTTGAGAACTGCCCTTGAGAGAACAGCTCTGAGAGAACTTGTGACTGACCCAAGGTCACTCCAGCAGCTGCATGTGGAGGAGTGGGGAATCAAACCCGGTTCTCCCAGATTAGAGTCCACGCTCCTAACCACTACACCAAACTGGAATATAATGGCAATGCTAGCCTAGAGCCTTTCTTCCTGATGTGCCAGTTTTCTAAAACATCGATGTGTGTGGGGTGGTTTCTTTTATGGGACACAGTTCAGATATGCAGTGCTCACCTGTTATCCAGAGTGGTCCAGTTCCTTTGTATCATATGGCTGTGCTGCACGTGCCTTTAGTCCCTTGGGTTCAGTGAAGCTGAATTTATGAGTAACTGTATTTTGGCTTAGAATAAAGTTAGAGTCCAGCGGCACCTTTAAGAGCAACAAAGTTTTATTCAAGGTGTGAGCTTTCAGGTGTACGCACAATTCGTGAGAATTGGCTTGCAACCTTGCGCCAGTGGATGGTAGCTCATTGAGTCCCTCTCTAAATAATGTCTGTTTCTCGTATTTATTTCAGTCTATGCACGGGACACTGAAGAGTGTCGAGGGCCCCCCAAACCTGGGCATCAGCCTGCCGCTGAGCACAAAGCCCACCACTCAGAACTCGGTGGGCCAAAACAAAGAGGACTCCAAGGCCATGAATGGGATGGAAAAGGCAGAGAAGAAATCCCCCTCCCCTGTAAAGAAAGCAGAGCCCCAAAAAGTACCCAATCCCGGCTGGACGTGCTGGGAATGCGACCGGCTGTTTACACAGAGAGATGTTTACATATCCCACATGAGGAAGGAGCATGGAAAGGTAAATAAATGGCTGTGTTTTCCAGGTACAAGGAGAGAATGAGAAGGTGCCCATCAGCCACTCTTAGAGCTGCCCGACACCAAAAGATTTTACCAGTCCGTCTTTTCACTGATGCATCAATAAATATATCGATTACATTTGCATTTCAGTATCAGTATTTTAAAATCAGTGTACATGTATTTTATTTCATTTTTTAATATTTATTGACATATTGTACGTAAGTTGTGAATCGCGGGTGTATTACCTGTTTAGCACTTAGGTGTTTCGACTGCAATTTTTGCTCTTCAGTACGCAGGCTTTCTAGTCATCTGTACTCTTTACTGTTTTTTTGTTCCAAGGGGATCTCTTTCCTGTCGACATTTGCACATTGCCAAAATCTCCATGTTGGTGTCTTTTGAGGAGCGGTGAAGGGCATGTCTGAGTGGGTGGCAGTTTTAAATTATTGTGGATTTTATTGTGTGTGTTATGTCCAGTCACTTCTGACTTATGGCAAGTCTGTGAATGAATGACTTCCAGAAAGTTCTATTAACAGCCTTGCTCAGGTCTTGTAAACTGAAGGCCGTGGTTTCCTTTACTGAGTTGATCCATCTCATAGGATTTTGTTATGTTATATGAAGAATTTTGTAAACTTCTTCAAGAATCCGGTCTTGGCAGATCTTGGAAGCTAAGCAGGGTCAACTCTGGCAAGAACTTGGAAGGGAGACCCTCAAGCAATACCTGTCACGGTAGAGCCAGGGAGGCAGGCAGACAGGGGGAGTCACAATACAAGTCCAAAGGTCAGCCGGGGGAGCAGTCAGCAGAGCATTAAACAAGTCCCAAAACACCAGACAAAGCCGTAGTCAAACGTTACCAGAGGTCAGAGTACAGGGAGCAAAGCCGAGGGCGTGGTCAGGTTCAAAGCTGGAAGTCAAGAGCCAGAGCAGTCCAAACGCAAGCCGAGTCCAAAAGCCACAGAGTCAAACAGGAATCAAGGTGCAGAGCTTCTGGTTCTACGAAGGAGGTTGCCAGCACAAATTGCTCATGGCCAGAGGCCCTACTAAATAGTGCTCTGGCCCATTAACTCATTAGCACCTTTGTGCGAGGTCCTGGCTGCTGTTAAAACTCAGGGCTCAAGGATCTCCGCCCTCTTGAACGTGCTTCTTTTCGTCTAGCCAGCTCCTGACGTCTCTGATCCCTAAGCCTACTTACAGTTGGGGGAGATGCAGGTGGTGAGCTGCTTATAGCCTGCTCAATCCCAGGTGCAAACCGTCCTGTAGTTGGCTCAGATTGCTGTGTATCCTCCTCAGTACTTACAGTAGGTGCAGATCCTGATGCTTCTTCAGCTCTTAAAGGCACTGAATCCTCGCCTCTTAGGTTGTCAGGAGCTGGCTCTGGGGCTGAGTCAAGGGCAGGCATGACAATACCAGGGCGGGGACACAGAGGCAGGCAATAGCAAGCCACTTCTCTGAAATGTCCAAGCCCCACTAGAGGTTGCCAGAAGTCAGCCATGACTTCCAGGCACTCACACACACAAAATAACCTCCCCCCCCCCCCAATAATCCTGATGAGAGTTGGAATATAAAGAAGAAAAAGAGTTGAATTAATACCCCGCCCTTCACTCGGAGTCTCAGAGCGGCTTACAATCTCCTTCCCTTCCTCTCCCCACAACAGAGACCCTGTGGGGTGGGTGGGGCTGAGAGAGCTCTTTCGAGAACAGCTCTGAGAGAACTGTGACTGACCCAAGATCACCCAGCTGGCTGCATGTGGAGGCGTGGGGAATCAAACCCGGTTCTCCCAGATTGGAGTCCTCTGTGTTTAACCAGTACACCAAACTGCCAAAGGTTAAGTGGATTAGATCCAAGCAGCTTTTCTACTGGAGAAAAAAAAAAGGAAGGAGGAGATCCCCGTAACCTTCCTGATAGGTTATGCCAGGAATCATGGCACCCACATGGGCAAAAGCCACGTGGGAAGGGAGCTTCAGTAAGGTGGAGACTTGGGGTAGACTGAGCAAAAAGAAAACAAACCTGGCTGGGCCCAACCCACTGTATGAAGTAGATCCAAAGAACCACGCGCAGGAGCTTCGCTCACAGAACGGATCTTTCCTTCTCCTTCTGTCTTCTGCAGCCTTGCACTCCCCCGTGCCCCCCCCCCCATGCCACCCCGAAGCTGCTCCTGAGAGTCTTTTGACCAGTAGGAACCGTTTGAGACGAGGAATGGCATCTTCAGAGCAGAATGTGCAGAAATCGCACACCTTTCCCTGGTCTGAATTGAACCGCCTTCTGCTTGCACAAGAACACCTTTAGGTCCAATCCAACTCGTTTAGAAATTAATAAACAAAAGCTGCCATTTGTTAGGAATGAAAAATGGTGGCATTTTTCCGATTACATTTCCTCTTACGGTAATATACCAGAACCACCAGAGCCTCTAAAACAAGAGCATTCGTAACTTTCAGCCAGTGAAGACTGGCTGCCACTAGTTCATCAGCAGAAGCTTAAACTATCTAGTGAATTAAACCTATTAGCAGTGGAATCCTATGCAGAGTTATCCCAACTGGAATCTGTGGTCTTAGACTGGTATAGCTCTGCATAGGATTGCACTGTAAATCCCACTGCATTAATTCCTGTTGTGAATCAACTAGGTGCTGTGTTTGGTTGTGAACAATTTTTTTCCAGTCTAGAGACTTGAAGCCCTTCATTTCTGATTTTCATTTTATGCTCCTGCTGGATCCTTCCCACATTTACCATTTCATGTATACCTTTTGGTCCAGATATTTAAGAACATAAGAAGAGCCTTGCTGGATCAGACCAATAGTCCATCTAGTCGAGCATCCTTGTCTCACACAGTGGCCAGCCACCTCCTCTGAATGACCAACAACAGGGCATGGTGGCTGAGGCCCTCCCCTGATGTTGCCTGCTTCCTCTGGGATTCAGAGGATTAGTGCCTTTGGATGTGGAGGTTCCTCAAACACCATGGCTAGTAGCCACTGATAGATTTATCCTCCATGAATCTATCTAATCCCCTTTTCAAGCTATTTATTCCTGTGGCCATCACTACATCCTCAGGCAGCAAATCCCACATTTGAATCATAATCATTCAATGTTCCCTCTAAGCTGCAGAGTCTTGTGAGCAAAAATTCTACTTTGGGAGCTATGGGCATCGAAGCTGTGAGCAAGCGATTTGGCTGCCACATAGATTAGTTTGCTCTGGAGCCCTCCTTCCTGAGCTGAGACAAAAATGTGTGAGCCAGAGGCTAAAAACCTGTGAGCTAGCTCATTTAAAAAATGAAAAGAGGAGGAATCATTCACCAATCATCCTACCCACCAAAAGTGGTATAATAATGAGGAAGTAGTACAGTCCAAGTTAAGCTAGTGGTACAGTTGGGTACGTGATGTCACATGTGGAGATCTCACTATATTGTCAAATCTTTCTTCCTTTTCCTACAAAGGGTATACTGAGATTGCTATAAGATGGCCCCAAAGAGCCAGTATGTTAGCTTGTAAGGATTTTTAAAATTAACATGTATTATTTTTATTTACCAAAGCACTCAAACCCTGCCTTCCCTCCCTCGTGGTTTAAGGTGGCTTTGGATTTGATCCACTGAGTTTGTATTTAGGGGCAATTCATACATCCGCTTTGCTCATTATCATAATAACACAAGAAGTGCCCTACTGGATCAAACCAGTGGCCCATCAGGTCCAGCATCCTGTCTCACGCAGTGACCAGCCAGTTCCTCGGGAGGACCAACAACAGGACATAGAAGCTGAGACTTTCCCCTGATGTTGCCTTCTAGGTCTGGGATTCAGAGGATTAGTGCCTCTGAGTGTGGAGGTTCCCTTTAGTCACTATGGCTACGAGCCACTGATAGACTTCTCCTCCATAGATCTATCCCGTCCCCTTTTAAAGCTCTCTATGCCTGTGGCTGTCACCACATCATCATCCCATTCCCCCCCCCTCCTCGTACTCCTTATAAGCACAGACTTTGATCTCCCGTATACCACTAGTCAGCCCTCACTGGAAAGGCTAGCAATGGCATCCTGTAAACTAGAGTGGCTTTCCATGAAGCTTGGTACGAAGGCCTTGGTTGTGAGGCGAAAATTCCGCCTCTTGTTGCCTTGAAACCTGGCTGTCTCGGGGAAGGAGTGCTGTATACTCACTTCGGTGGCGTTTTATCGTTACCCCTACACCACAAAGCCTGGAACTGAGTCCCCACGCTGAAAGCAAATTGTGGGTGAAGCTGTGGTAATCCCCGACACTAACTAGAACAGATGTAATTGGGCACCGTATGCACCAAATCAGCCATTCCTTGAATTTGCATGGAATCATAGAATCGTAGAATCATGGAGTTGGAAGGGGCCATACAGGCCATCTAGTCCAACCGCCTGCTCAATGCAGGATCAGCCTAGAGCATCCCTGACAAGGGTTTGTCCAGCTGCTGCTTCAAGACTGCCAGTGTGGGGGAGCTCACCACCTCCTGAGGCAGCTGATTCCACCATTGAACAACTCTTACCGTAAAAAAGTGTTTCTTAATATCCAGCCCAGTACCTTCCGACCCTTAATTACAACCCATTGATCTTCTTCGTGGTCTCTGTGCATCACACCCTTGGGATACTCTGCGCCTGCGCTGACCTTCTCGGTACCGATAGCTAGCAAAAGGGATTTTCGCGCCTCTCCCAGGTCACGCGCCGGCTCCACTGCGCATGACCAAGGAGGGGCACGCAGATCCCGCCAGTTCTCTTCTGACCGCCGCGCTGGTAGGACGCCTTCTGCCTCGGTCTGCTAAGTACCAACTTTTTTTTTGCTAAACTTGCGTTTAGTTAGTTTCTCTTTCTTTATTTTTGTAGTTAGCATTTTTCTTTCGGTGTTTATTCTTTATTTTCGTTCCCCTCCCGCTGGCCTATGGCCCCGCGGTGGGGTTGTTTCAAACGGTGTAGGACTTGCGGCCTTAAAATATCCCCCACCGACGGGCACTCGCTTTGCCTCGTTTGTTTAGGGGAGTCGCACTGTGTCTCTAAGTGCAGACATTGCCGAAAGTTTTCGAACCAGACGAGAAAAAACAGAGCAGCTCGTCTACACTTGGCCCTGATGGAGAAGGCACTATCTCCACAGTCCTCTTCACCGTTGGACACGTCCGGGCACGCCTCGATGTCCACCTTGGCTGCGGACACTTGTCCTCCCGTTCCGGGATCATCGACGTCGACGGTCGCAATCAATGCTTCTGCACCGAAAAGATCGACGCCGATAAAGGACCACCCCGTACCTTCCAAGATCCGGAAGCAGGGGTCATCCGTTGCCGTACCTTCCAAGATCCGGAAGCAGGGGTCATCCGTTGCCGTACCTTCCAAGATCCGGAAGCAGGGGTCATCCGTTGCCGTACCTTCCAAGATCCGGAAGCAGGGGTCATCCGTTGCCGTACCTTCCAAGATCCGGAAGCAGGGGTCATCCGTTGCCGTACCTTCCAAGATCCGGAAGCAGGGCAAAGACTCACAGCAGGCGAAGAAACCTAAAACGGACAACCTAAAACGGACAAACCCAAAGTCCATAAGGTTTCGGCTAGTCAGGGTCGAGATCCCACGCAAGAACCTCACCCGATCGGTTCGGATCTCGACATCGACCTTACTCAACAGACAAATCAGTCGCAATCTGATATGTCGAGCCGTCAATCCTCTCATGCCTCCCCAGAACGTGGAGTCGAGGATCGGCACCGACCAACTTCTCCTCCCCTGACTTGGGATGAGAGGCAATGGCATTATTTGTACGGGAATCGATACCCATACCCTTGGGCACTCCCGATACCACCCCCACCTGAATGGGATCGTCAGTCGGTGTCATCCCGCATTTCGCGCTTTCAAGATCGACCATCGGTATCGAAGCAGTCGATACCGACGCATCCACCAGACCCGGTTGTGCCCCCGATTAACACACCGGCACCGTCTCAACCTGAATTACTCGAATCATCTCCAGAACCATCCAATGTATCCTCCGATTCAGATGGCTTTTCTGAACATATCGAGGATGTAGATGCACAGCCCACCTCGCAAGATGTGGAAGCGGATTTACCTATTTCTCCATCAGAGGATGTTAAGTCTTATGGAGATTTTATTCAACGCATGGCATTAGATCTATCTATGACTCCTACTCTCGTTGCCAGTTTTGTGGATGATAACGTTTTTGACATTATGCACTCTAACACTTCGCCCTCCGTGGCTCTACCAATGACAAAAGTTCTCTTGCAAACTACCAAGGACTTTTGGACTCGTCCAGCCTCCATTAATGTCTCTAATAAGCGTCTGGATCACATGTACAAGGTCCAGGAATCAGGGGCTGAGTTTTTATACACACATCCTAAGCCCAATTCTTTGGTCGTTTCCTCGTCCACGAAAGGAAAAGCGAGCCACTCTACTCCATCAGACAAAGAAGGAAAAAAGTTGGATTCGGTTGGTAGAAAATTCTACACTGTCGGTGCAATGGGCATTAAAACGGCGAACTATGCCGCCTGCATGGGCCGTTATCAATTCAATTTATGGAAGCGTTTGAATGATTTCCTCCCGCACGTGCCCAAAGAGTGCCAACCTCAGATTAAAAGGATTCAGAATGAAGGGATGGTCTTGGCTAGACACCAAATTAGTGCTGCCAAGCATTCCCTGGAATCCGCTAGTAAGACTCTAGCAACCTCTGTAGCGTTACGCAGACATGCCTGGCTCCGCTCTTCATCATTGCCATATGACACCAGATCCTCGGTGGAAGACCTTCCCTTTGAAGGTTCTGGATTGTTTAGCTCCACCACTGACACGGTTCTGCAGGAAATGGATAAGAGTATCAAGACGTCCAAGAGTTTGGGGATCTCCCCCACGACCAAATACTCGAAATCCAAGCAGTGGCCTAGGCAACCTTGGTCGACCAGGCAACCGTACAACAAATCACCTACGGATCAATGGCAAAGACCTCCCTCTCAGTCACGGTCTTTTCCCCCGAAAAATAAGGGACAATCGTCCGGTGCCTATAAGTCGAAATTCCCTAAGAATCCCAAACAGGGACTTTGACTTCAACCTTACTGCTCAGACTCGCCTTGCACCCTTCCTGCACGCATGGCTCGCCATTTCTACGGACAAATGGGTGCACTCTATAATAAGAGATGGCTATCTCATAGAGTTTTCTCTGACTCCCAAAATCTCCCGTTTTATCAGAACCCCGGCGTCTCCTGCCCTGCTACAGGAGGTACAATCGCTGACACAAAAAAACGCTATAGAGAAAGTCCCGATGGCGGATTGTTGCCGCGGGATTTATTCCAAATATTTCACGGTCCCCAAGAAGGACGGAGGACTTCGTCCAATCATGGACCTTCGTTTTCTCAATCGGTTCATCATTTACAGAAAGTTTCGCATGACCACGTTGCAAAGCATTTTACCACTCCTGTCTCCAGGGACTTGGATGGTCACTTTAGATCTCAAAGACGCTTATTTTCACGTCTCCATCCATCCTCGTCACAGAAAGTTCCTCAGATTCGCAGTCGGGGAGGACCATTACCAATTCAAAGCCCTTCCATTCGGGCTCTCTACCGCCCCCAGGGTTTTTACGAAGGTAATGGTGGTTGTCGTCGCTCATCTTCGCCTTCAGGGCATTCAGATCTTTCCGTATATAGACGACTGGTTGATGGTGGCAGATTCAAGAGAATGTCTCCTTCAGCACATCACCATCACATTGTCGGTCCTATCCTCCCTTGGAATTCTGGTGAATTTACAGAAATCCATGCTGCAACCTGCAACTCGCGTGCAGTTCATAGGAGCTGTCATAGACTCCCTAGCCACTCGGGCGTACCTTCCTCGCCAACGGGCAGATACCATTCGTCTGGAAATTCAACGTTTGTTCCAGTCCAACGTGACATCAGCGGTCCACATTCAGCGGATCTTGGGTCTCATGGCAGCCACCACTTCCGTGATCGAATATGCACGCCTTCGCATGCGCCCGTTGCAGCTGTGGTTTCTAAAGAAATTTCGCCCTTCCATCCATCCTCCGAGCCTTCAACTGGTAGTGCCTCCGCAGGTCCTCGTCTCCCTGCAGTGGTGGCTCGTGGACACCAATCTGTTGGCGGGTGCACCGTTCCAACCGATCGTTCCCGTAATGTCCATCACCACAGATGCCTCCCTGTGGGGTTGGGGTGCTCATACAGACGACACTTGTGTGGGTGCTCCATGGCAACCCCTTTGGAAGAGTCATCATATCAACTATCTGGAACTGCTGGCCGTAAAATTTGCCCTCAGATCCTTACTCAGACAGGTTGTAGGAAAAGCTGTGTTGATTTTTACGGACAACACAACTGCGATGGCTTATATCAATCGCCAGGGCGGGACCGTGTCCAGGTCCCTTTGCAGGCTAGCTATGGACATATGGGAAGAGTGCCTTCATTGGAACATCACTCTCCAAGCTGCCCATCTGCCAGGAACTTTGAACCAACAAGCGGATTTCCTGAGCAGAGGGGGAGCATCGGACCACGAATGGGAGTTGAACTCAAAGTATCTCCTTCCTCTTTTTCAACATCTGGGACATCCCCACATCGATGTTTTTGCAACTCGATTGAACAAGAAGTGTCCCAGGTTTTGCTCCAGAGCGGGGTTGGACCCTCTGTCAATGGGGGACGGTCTGTTGATGTCGTGGGCTCACGACTTTCTATACCTATTTCCTCCGATTCCGCTGCTCCACAGGGTGCTTGTGAAAATACAACAGGACAAGCCCCATTGTCTCCTGGTAGCCCCCTGGTGGCCTCGGCAGGTGTGGTTTCCGACACTGCTGCGGTTAGCCAAGGGATCCTTCGTACACTTCCCGCAGGAGTTGGATCTCCTCCAAGCTCAGGAAGGCCAGGTCCTTCACTACGATCCTCTGAGTCTCAAGTTGACTCTATGGGAAATACGCTTTCAGTGATGGATGACCGTATCAATGAGGTCCTGTTGAATTGTCGTAAACTGTCTACTAGGACGTCTTACGCAAAGAAGTGGGATTTATTCCTACAGTACTTGAGTTCTTCCAATTTACCTCCTCCGCCAGTGGATTTGAGGTCTATTTTTGCGTTTATTTTGTCCAGAATGGACTTGGGACTCAGTTTTTCTTCAGTTAAGGTGTATTTAGCTGCGGTGTCAGCTTTTCATCCATCTATTGATGGGTTTTCAGTTTTCTCGCATCCTCAGACGAAACAGTTTTGTAAAGGTCTTATTCGCCTGTACCCTCCCCGTCGTTCTCCGACTCCGGCCTGGGATTTGGCTTTAGTTTTGCGGTTTTTGATGGGAAAACCCTTCGAACCACTGGCCACTTGCTCTCTAAAGTTGTTATCGCTCAAGACTGCGTTTCTGGTGGCCATTACTTCTGCTCGTCGAGTCAGTGAGTTGTCCGCTTTAAGGTGTGATCCACCATACTTGATTTTTTCCCCTCATGGGGTGTCGTTGTCTTTGGACATCTCCTTCTTACCGAAAGTCGTTTCGGAGTTTCATCTACGTTCAGATATAGTTTTGCCGTCATTTTTCCCGTCTCCTGCCAATGAAGAGGAACGGAAATTGCACTCTCTGGATGTTAAGAGGGCGTTGCTGTTCTATTTGGGCAGGACCAAGTCTTTTCGTCAGTCTCCTGCCTTGTTTGTTGCTCACAGTATGCCCTCCCTGGGGAAGAAGATCTCTTCCCAGACGCTGTCCAGGTGGATTGTGGAAGTAATCAAGCTATGTTACGCTTTGGCTAAGAGACCTCTTCCAGGTCAACTTCGCGCCCACTCTACAAGGGCGGTGGCGGCTTCCACAGCTTTCCTGAGAGGGATGCCATTGGAGGACATCTGCAACGCTGCGACTTGGGCTACTCCGCTCACCTTCGTGAAGCATTATGCCCTTGATGTCCGGTCTACTCGTCGTGTGGCGTTGGGTCGGTCTATTTTGCAGACGGCGCAGGTGTAGGGCCTCGGCCCCTCCTCCAGGTAAGAGTTATTGCTTGCTATTCTCCCAAGGGTGTGATGCACAGAGACCACGAAGAAGATAGACAGGTTGCTTACCTGTAACTGGTGATCTTCGAGTGGTCATCTGTGCATTCACACCACCCGCCCTCCTTCCCCTCTGCTCTCGGCCCTTCATCTTGTTTCTTTGAAGGCTGTTGGGCGGCGGTCAGAAGGAACTGGCGGGATCTGCGTGCCCCTCCTTGGTCATGTGCAGTGGAGCCGGCGCGTGACCTGGGAGAGGCGCGAAAATCCCTTTTGCTAGCTATCGGTACCGAGAAGGTCAGCGCAGGCGCAGAGTATCCCAAGGGTGTGAATGCACAGATGACCACTCGAAGATCACCAGTTACAGGTAAGCAACCTGTCTTTGCGAGTCCTCTCCTCTGCTGCCAACAGGAACAGCTCCCTGCCCTCCTCTGAGTGACAGCCCTTCAAATACTTCAAAAGAGCAGTCATGTCCCCCTCAGCCTCCTGTTCTCCAGACTGAACATCCCCAAGTCCCTCACAGTGTTCCCTCTAAGCTGAGTTAGCATGAGCTAGCTCACAGTTTTTTAGCCTCCAGCTCACATATTTTTGTCTTAGCTCAGGAAGGAGGGCTCCAGAGCAAACTAATTTATGCAGTAGCCAAATCGCTTGCTCACAACTTTAATGCCAGTAGCTCACAGAGTAGAATTTTTGCTCACAAGACTCCACGGCTTAGAGGGAACATTGGTCCCTCAGCCTTTCCTCATAGGGCTTGGTCTCCAGGCCCCCGATCATCCTTGTCGCTCTCCTCTGCACCCGCTTCATTCTTTCCACATCCTTTTTGAAGTGAGGCCTCCAGAAATGCACACAATACTCCAGGTGTGGCCTGAATAAGGCAGTGTACAGCGGGACTATCATATCTTGCGATTTTGTCACTGCATCACGCTGGCTAGCCGTGAAATGGTGCTGGAGTATGTCAGTTTTATGGAAGTTCCCCTCCCCACAGACACACACAAAGCTGCCTTATATAGTATCAGATCATTGGTCTGTCAAGCTCAGTGTTGTCTGCTCTGATTGGCGGGGTCTCAGGTAGAGGTCTGTCATGGCACCTGCCACCTAATCCTTTTAACCTGGGACCTTCTGCATGCCAAGCAGATGCTCTGCTGTTGAGCCATTGCTCTCCCCACTTTCACCATGTTATGTAAGCCAATATGTCTGTGACCTTCAGCCTGGTTTTTGGTTCCCCCTAACAAGTGAGTTTTCGCAGTAGTAAAATGAAAGAGGAGAGCAGGAAAAAAAACCCTACTCATAATTTCCATTGCTGATATTCCACAGAAACCCCTGGGCATGAGTAGAACTAATAAAAAATATGTCTGTTTTGCTGCCTGAGGTAGCAGAGGGAGAAAGCTACAGATGCCATATGGGAAATATCGTGAAAATGTAATAAGTTCATAAGTGTTAGCACAGCCGAAACCTCGTAAAAATCAGGACCTGGTGGTGGTGGAGGAGGTGGTATATTGAAATTCCCGCGGCAGCTTTCCAAGACGGAAGCTGAAAAGGGCAGAAGCGAATTGTAGTAGAGCAAGATACGTTCTTGGATATGTGCTTTTGGCTACTACATTCCCCTGGGTTGCGGACAGAATTTGCAGTACATTCCTCAAACTGCTCGCAACCCCTGGCCTGGATCACATAGGTCTTCACCTATGTAGATCCTTTTGAGTGCTTATCATTTGTTCTGTGATGTGCAAAACACTTCGCTGACTGTGGAGCTCGCCATCTCGCCACTACCATTGTGTTAAAATGCCACCTCTGCCTGAGAGCCACTGCGTTCCCTCAAGAGATGTGTGCCAGGATTGAAGACCTACCACTCAGTGCCATGGACCTCTAGCACAGATGAAATCCTCAGTGAAATAAGAAAAGATAAACTCACTGCCAAAACTCTGGGGGCGATCCCTTTAGCACCCTCCAATCCAAGGCCCCGCTATAGACCATATTACCCAATATCCAGAGGGAGAGGACTTCATCACTCACTCACACTTACTTCTGGAGGCCTGCATATATGCCTACAGTTCAACCACCTGCTGAGGAAAAAGTTTCCTACCCTCAGAGGCAAGGCCGGACCTCAGTCGCCCAAACCCAACCAACCCACTTGGCAGGGTTTTTAACAATCGCAGCCTGCGTTGGGCACATCACCTGGCAGAGGACATAATACCCAGTCAACTCACCTCGCAAGACATTTCCCAAGAGCCAGTTTGGTGTAGTGGTTAAGAGCACAGACTCTAATCTGGGAGAACCGGGTTTGATTCCCCACTCCTCCACTTGCACCTGGCTGGATGACCTTGGGCAAGCCGTAGTTCTGATAAGAGCTGTTCTTGAAAAAAGAGCAGTTTCTGTTAGAGTTCTCTCAGCCCCACCAACCTCACAGGGTGTCTGTTGTGGGGAGGGGAAGGGAAAGGAGTCTGTAAGCCGCTCTGGGACTCTGAGTGAAGGATGGAATATAAATCCAATCTCCTCCTGCTCCCCTCCTCTTCCTCCTCCTCCTCCTCTTCTTCAAGCATCATGACAAAGGGTTATGCAACAGAATTTGCCTCTCTCCTCCTAACCTGTGCTCCCCTAGCTTCCAACCTTCCCATCCTGTCTCCAGAACTCCTGGCAGAGGCCCATGCACTGAAAGCAATACTAGAAGTGCCTGCAAAAGAGCTGCACTCGGAGTTCCATTCCAGAGACTTTCTGGTCAAAAAGAAAGTGGGGGCGGGGTGATGAGGCCCATACTTGACCTGAGGGGCCTAAACAACTTCATGTTAGTAAAAAAAAGTTTAGAGAGGGATTTTCTTTCAGAGGAACACATGAAACTGCCTTATACTGAATCAGACCCTTGGTCCATCAAAGTCAGCATTGTCTACTCAGACAAGCAGCCGCTCTCCAAGGTCTCAGGCAGAGGTCTCTCACATCACCTAATGGCAGCTCTTTTAACTGGAGATGCCGGGGATTGAACTTGGGACCTTCTGCATGCCAAGCAGACGCTGTGCCTATGAACCACAGCATTCCCCGATGTCCTTCCTCTATTGCAAATCTAGTTTTACAAACCATGTAACACTGGATTTGCTAGATGCATATTTTGAGGTACAGATATGACTGGACCACCAGAAGTGCCTCCACTTTCAATGCAGTTCTTACCATTTCCAGGACAGGATCCTTCCATTTGGGCTAGCTACAGCGCCCAGAGTATTTACCAAAGTGGTATCTGGGTTAGTGCCCTACTCAAGAAGGCTAGGGTGTCAGATATATCCACACCTTGACGACTGATTGATCGTAGTTGACACCAAACCAAAATTACAAGCAGACCTTCACCTTATTTTTTTTTTGCAAATCATTTTTTGCAAATTGCAGATATTCAAAGTATTGAACCTACAGGTCAGTGCAAAGAAATCCAAGTTAGAACCTTCACAGAAGTTCTTCTTCAGAGGTGCGATGATACACTCTAACCCGGCCAAGGCTTTCTCACCCTCAGAAAGAGTCCTGGCACTCAGAATGCACATACTTCGCTTCCAGAGAGTATGCTTTCAGCCAGCCATAATAATACAGAGTCTGCTAGGGTTAATGGCCTCCACCGCATCAGTGGTAGCACATGGCCAGACTACTCATGTATCCTTTGTAATAGTGGTTTGTCAGGATTTTCAATCCCTTCTGCCACCATCAATCAAAAAGGTTAAACATCCCAAGGCGAGTGTTACAGACCCTTCACTGGTGGACTCTAAACCCCAACCTCTTGGTAGAGGTACCCTTCCAATTTCCCCTACTAGAAATTACAGTCACCACAGACACCTCCTTGCTAGGCTGGGGCACCCACATCCGCCCAATATCAGCCAGTGGGACATGGTTAACCCAGGAGATGCTTTATCACATCAATGTGTTGCAACTTGGTGCTTGAGGGAGGGCAACAGTGGGAGGGTTTCTGGAGTTCTGGCCCCGCTGGTGGACCTCCTGATGGCACCCGGTATGTTTGGCCAGTATGTGACACAGAGTGTTGGACTGGATGGGTCACTGGCCTGATCCAACATGGCTCCCCTTACGTTCTTATGTTCTAATTCCAAGCCGTATAAAACGGTCTAGTAGCCCCACACGTTGGGCAGAAATATTCAAATAGGTACAGATTTATATTCCATCCTTCACTCAGAGTCCCAGAGCGGCTTACAGGTACAGACAGATTTTTACGGGGCAACACATCTTCCTTGCCACTTGGCCACACCGATATTGGAGTGAGTCATCAACAGCAGTGCCCCAGTTGAGGCCACACATAAAACAGGCATTGACAACAGGCTACTGGATTTCCTCAAGCCGCACTCTCTTCTCCATACAAAGCAAGTACTGTACCACTGAGCCACAGCCTCTCATGAAAGATGAAAGAGGTCCTTAGAAGGGGAGGCGTGGGTGGGTGGGGGAGATCACAGGGAGCGGCACCGTGGCAGAGGTGGAAGGAGGATACTGTAGCATCCATTCATCTGCAAAAGGTCCCAGGTTTAATCCCAGTAAAAGGATCTCTGGTAGCGAGGTGGAAGGAATCCTGCCTGAAACTCAAAAAACCCACAAAACACTATCAATCACAGTAGAACAGCATGGGCTGTCCAAGGACCAGTACTGGAAGGCAGGTGGCTGTAACTAATGCCATGGCAGAGTAAGCTGGAGCCTTCTCCCACAGCTATGTGGACAGGACTGTCTGTATACAGCCTCAACTCTCTAGTGTATGTATCACTTTGAAACAGTTCTCTGCGATATGGGGAGGGGTTGTGAGTATGTGTGTGTGTGTGCGTGCTCGCGCACGTGCCTGGAAGTCATGGTTGACTTCTGGCGACCCCTAGTGGGGCTTGGACGTTTCAGAGAGGTGGCTTGCTTTTGCCCACCTCTGCGTCCCGGCCCTGGTATCCTTTGGAGGTCTCCCATCCAAGTACTTGCCAGGGTTGGCCCTGCTTAGCTTCCAGGTTCAGGTTAGCCTGATCTCATCAGATCTCGAAAGCTAAGCAGAGTAAGCCCTGACTGGCGTTTGGATGGGAGACTTCCCTGGAAGACCAGGGTCATGGTGTGGCGGCAGGCCATGGCAAACCTCCTCCGCAGTTCTGTTGCCTTGGAAACCCCACCCGGTGTCACCATAAGTCGGCTGTGCCTTGACAGCACTTTCCGCCACCAGAATGGTAGCAGGGTGGTAGGGTTGGTGTAGTGGTTAAGTGCGTGGACTCTAATCTGGGATTCCCCATTCCTCCATTTGCAGCTGCTGGATGACCTTGGCCAAGCCATAGTTCTTTCCGAGCTGTTCTTGAAAGAGCAGTCCTCGAAAGAGCTCTCTCAGCCCCACCTACCTCTCAGGGTGTCTGTTGTGGGGAGGAGAAGGGGGAGGGGTTTGTCAGCCGCTCTGAGACTCTGAGTGAAGGGTGGGGGTATAAATCCAATCTCTTCTTCTTCTTCTTCTTCTTCTCTTCTAGGTGGGGAAATCCGTGGACTTGAAGGTCACTCCCCTCCCTGTGTTACTGTGACTGTTAACATGTTAACTCTGTCTGCTCCATATTAAAAGTGTCTTCTCTTCTCTTTTAAAGCAAATGAAGAAACATCCTTGCCGGCAGTGTGACAAATCTTTCAGTTCCTCCCACAGTCTCTGCCGCCACAATCGTATCAAGCACAAAGGCATTAGGAAAGTATATACCTGCTCGTAAGTCCTGCTTCTATTAATATTATTGTTTATTCGTTATTTCCAATGTTTATACGCTGCCGTTTTGCCCAGCCAGTCACAACCACTCAGGTGGCTAAGAGTTAAACATTATAAACATTATAAAAAATGTATCATAAAAAAAATTAAACCTAAAACATACATATTAAAAACACATAAGGGAGCGGTGGCGCAGGCAGTTCAACGCCTGCATTAACAACACTAGCGAACAGTCACTATGGCTGTTCGAGACCCACCGCGGCCGGGGTGAGCTCCCGGCCCAAGTCCCAGCTCTCGCTCACCCAGCGGCTCGAAAGAATAACCGCAAGTAGACAAATGGGTACCTGCCCTAGGTTGGCAGGGGGCACCCTCCCTCTTGATGGTGTGTGCCAGGAGTGTCAGAAGCAGTGATACGGCGGCAGAGCAGAGGCGACCCATGGATGCGGCGGCGACGGAGACTGGATGGAGGCAAAGCTACGGCAGCGGGATGGCGGCACGACGGCGTGACGATGCAGTGCGGCGGAGCCTAAGGGACAAAGACCGGAACTGCAATCGGGAGCTGCCGCGTGTCGGAGGAGTCCATCAGGAGCCTGCCGGGAGATGTCGTCGACCTGTCCTAAGGCGCCAGGAAGAAACAATGGAAGCCCGCCCGTGGAATACAACAGGACTGCGCCGCTCGGGTGTCGATAGGTAGCCCCTCCCCCAGTCGAATTGTGGCCCTAGGATAGGAACTAATTAGGCACTTAGGCCATATACCTGTAAACCGCCCAGAGACCCTTGGGTAAAGGGCGGTATACAAATAGAAGTTATAAATAAATAAATAAATAAATAAGACATAGGGCATGAAGAATGGACGCCTTGAGGGAATGCCAGATGAAGCAGAAAAGTCTTCACCCACTGGCAGAAGAGAGCCACAGAAGGGGACAGATCATGAATATCCCTGGGGAGAGAGTTAAATCGTTTTGGTGCCACCCCTAAGGAGGTCCTCCTTCAGGTTGCTGTCCGCCTAATCTCAAAGGTGGGATTGCCTAAAGCAGGCCCTTGGAAGATAGCACGAGTGGTTAGGTAGGTTTGTGTGGAAGTAGGTGATCCCTCAGGTATGCTAGTCCCCAGGGCTTTTTTGTAGAAAAAGCCCAGCAGGAACTCATTAGCATAATAGGCCACACCCAACAGCAGAAACCCATTAGCATTTTAGGCCACACCCCATGCCTTCCCTTGCTTGGGCACCCCGCGGCTGCAGGGAGCCCAAGCAAGCCAGGCCTTGGACAGGCCGGGAAAGGCACAGGGAGGCATTTAAATGCCTCCCCAATCCTTCCAGGGGCCCCCCCGGCCCACCCGCCTCGGAGTCGAGGGGAGGGGGGTCGCTCTCCAGGCCTTCCCTCTGTAGCCACGCAAGCAAAGGTTTTAGCTGTAGTGGGCGCGGCCAACTCTGAAGCCCACCGGAACTCCGTTCCTGTGCGTTCCTGCCCAGAAATAGCCCTGCTAGTCCCAAACCAGATTGGGATTTTAAAGCACCTTGAATTGCACTCCGAAACAAATTGGTATCCAGTGTACAACTGTAGTAATATGATCCCTATGACTCACTATACTCAGCATCCAGGCTGCATTCTGCACCAATTGAATTTTCTGAGTACTTTTCAAGGGCGGTCCCAAATAGAGCATATAGCAGTAATCTAATCTAGATATTGAAGTTGTTCAGTTTTTAAAATTTATGGGGGGAGAGAGAGAAAGGGTGACTGCAGCCAGTTTACTCCAGTTTCTTCTTCTTCATCATCATCAATAATATTTAGCATTTGTATGGCACTTTCAAACTCATTATCAAAGTAATCCTTCCTCCAAGGGGTTCCAGCTGGAATGAATAATCCCATTCATTAATCCCAATTATTTGAAGGCACCGCCAGAGCATCTGACTCTGTATAGGAAGGGGACTTCAAACTTTGCACCTGCCAGGAACCCTTTCCAGGTTAATCCATCTGTTGCAGCAGTTTTGCATTTCTGCTTTGGAGATTTGCATGCCGCAGAGGATTATGGTAGACAGTTTAGGTGGCATTATTGTTGTTCACGTGGCAACCCTCAAGCTAATTGGACCGGTTTGGAGCGGAAAGCACTCCCTGGAGTGTGCCTAGCTCTTCCCTGTGGCTGCTTATTTCAGGATATTTGATCCAGATGTTCCAGCTGTGTTATGCAGCTTGTCCCCTGTGACTGATCTTCTCATTGTAGGACCTCTGGCTGGCTTTTGCAGAGCTGTCAGAACATGCTTTGAACCCACTGCTCGAGGGTTCCTCCAGCCCGTGTGCTTAGAGGTCTCCTTTGGTGAATGGTTCAGCAAGCGAAATAGTTCCTGCCTTCCAGATGATGCTTTAGGAAGTGGCAATCCAAAAGGGTTCCCTCCCCTCGTGTAAAGAAAAAAAAAACACAAATAAGGGGAGTTAGCCTGGGCTAGAGATTCAGGGGGAGAGGTGAAAGTAATGGATAGATTATAGGATTTCTCCAAGCCAGAAAGTTTGCTTGAACATTAGCAGTGAATTTGAGAATAACCCCTAGCTCTCACTTTCCAAAAAGAGGTTCTCTTCTCTGCCTGCTACCCTGGCCCGTAGCTACGGTGGGGCAGAGCCCCCTTCCATAAAGGCTCCCCCCGCTTCTTCCCAAAAGCATTTAAAGGGATCCTTTCAGTGTTTTTGAGAAGAAGCAGATGGCGGTGCGCGCCCCTCTCCCTCCCTCCTGCAAGATTTAAAGGGCCCTCCAGCTGATCCGTGGGCCACAGCTCTGACTGAACTTATGACTGACCCAAGGTCACACCAGCAGCTGCATGTGGAAGAGTGGGGAATCAAACCCGGTTCTCCCAGATTATTCCACACTCTCAACCACTCCACCAAACTGGCTCTCTATTTAGTTTATGTATGCAGTGCTTTTATCTGTTGCTCTTCTTGATCTCGTGCAATTCAGGTGGCACAAAGGACCTGTACCTACTTACGTTTCTTGTGCGTTTTTTACAGGCACTGCCCAGATTCAAGGCGTACTTTCACCAAGCGACTGATGCTAGAAAAACACATTCAGCTGATGCACGGCATTAAGGAGCCCGATGTGAAAGAGATGACGGAATCAACCAACAGAGGACAAAGTGAAGTCAAGGAAGATACCAAGGTGAGAGGGAAGAGACGCAAGTAATCTCATTTCTCTCATGGATGTTTCCGTTACGGGAATCTTGTCCCCTTAATAACAAATCAGAGTTGGCAAGAGTAAGATGGCTCGCGAACCTGGAGAAACCCTCTTTGCAGTCCCATTTTGTGGCCCGTTCAGAAGACTCCACAATCTACATGTTGGGATGGTACCATTTTTGTTAACGTACGTTTGATACCTGACTAGATGGCTTAGGCTAGCCTGATTTCATCAGATCTTGGAAGCTAAGCAGGGTTGGAACTGGTTAGTGCTTGGATGGGAGGCCTCCATGACGGTAGTTGGAAACGCCGTAAAACAGCAGAGACTCTGTTTCAGTATGTACAGAGTATTTACACTTTATTTACACTGGACACTGGAACATATATATATACAGTCCTTCTGAATCAAACTCACTGTTCAAACTGACAAGGTGCTACGCAGACAAACGATCCCACAAAAGAGATGTGTAGCACTGTACAAGGTCACAATATATATGTACACTGACCAATCAGGACATAGCAATTGACGTTTAGCTGACTCATGGTGACTGCTCCAGAATCGGATGCAATCTGGCTGTCACCTGACTCCTGGCTGTCACTTTAGATCAGATAGATCTAACTCAGCTGTTCATGACTGACTGACAGCTTGCCGGTAATATCTCAAATACTGTCACTCCAAGGATGTCCAGGGTCCACCTTTGAACATCTCTTGCCTTGAAAACCCCATGAGGGGGTCATTGTGAGTCGGCTGTGAGTGACAGGATGGCACTTTCCACCACTGTATTGGTGTTTTTTTCCAGCCAGATCTACAGGTCAGGTCTAACCAAGACATGCATGCTTAAGGAGGTGGATTGATATGCACACAACTCCCAGAATGAGTTGGCCCTGGTGCGAGCGGACGAAGCCCTATGGGGAAAGCCTGAGGGACTTGGAAATGTTTAGTGCGGAGAAGAGGAGGTTGAGGGGGAGGGACATGATTGCTCTCCTTAAGTATCTGAAGGGCCGTCCCTTGGAGGAGGGCAGGGAGCTGTTCCTGTGGGCAGCAGAGGACAGGACTCGCAATCATTGGTTTAAATCAAGGGTGGGAAGGTACCGGCTAGATATTACGAAAAACTTATTTACAGTAAATGTTGTGCAACAGGGGAATTGGCTGCCTCGAGAGGTGGTGAGCTCCCCCTCAGTGGCAGTCTTTAAGCAGCGGCTGGACAAACACTTCTCCGGGATGCTCTAGGCTGAACCTGCATTGAGCAGGGGGTTGGACTAGAATCAGGCATGTCCAACTTCGAACAGGTAGTGATCTGTTTTCTCCGGCCAAAAGTGCTGGTGATCTACCACCATAATAAAATTTCAAATTAGTTTCAAATTAGATTTAACCCCACTAAAGTTGGGTTCCACCGCGGGGGGGGGGGCATTTATAATGCACCTTCTGTCATTTACTGGTAAGCAACATGAGCAAAAACAAAAGAGAGAGATGAAGATCCAGAAAGAACTGCGAACATTTTTTATTTTTTATTGAGTTATAACTTTCTTGAAAAACCCAAACACCTGTCCGGCAAACCAGGAGACCAAGTGGGGATGGTGATCAATGTTCCCTCTAAGCTGTGGAGTCTTGTAAGCAAAAATTCTACTTTGTGAGCTACTGGCATTAAAGTTGTGAGCAAGCTGTTTGGCTACTGCATACATTAGTTTGCTCTGGAGCCATCCTTCCTGAGCTAAGACAAAAATGTGTGAGCCGGGGACTAAAAAACTGTGAGCTAGCTCACACTAACTCAGCTTAGAGGGAACACTGCTGGTGATCTACCTCTGACCTCTCTGATCTACCTGTTGGACATACCTGGACTAGATGGCCTGTATGGCCCCTTCCAACTCTGTGATCCTATGATTCTATGACAGCGCTCAGTCTAAAACACCCCCCTCCCAAATATCCTACCTTGTATGATACAGCCATATGCAGAGTCCATCCTGGAACTTTCTATTCTGTGACTAGCAGTGGCTCTTCTTCTTCTTTTCTTTTAATAACAAACAGAACCACAAAATACAGAATACAAACATAAACAGGTTTCCATCCCACAATCGTTCAGCTTATTTGGAGTTTCTTCTCCTATTTCTTTGCACCTAACAATATTACATGGATTAATCTTATTATTTTAATATAATCAAGATTTAATACAGTTCTCAATCCAATTGAGAATCTTGACCAAACCTCTTTAAAAAGCTCTTCTAAGGGTCTTTCCCAGCCCTGATCCCTAACTATAGATTGAACCTAGGCCCTTAGGCATTCAAGGCATATACTCTAGCACTTTGCACTCTACACAGGCGTTCTCTCTGAGTTCCCCCCAACCAAGTCCACTCCCGTGTATCTCCCGCATATCTATGCTTTTCCCTTTGGAGAGACCTTTTTTTGTTATTGAGTTGGAAGATAGGGCATTGCACGTTTGTACTGGGTGTACGGACTGCATTGGTTCAGAACCAAGGATCAGTGTTGAATCACCATAGTAACTGAAGGTTGCGGCTGCGGTGCTGGAGGTGGATTAGGACTTATTGGGTTGAGCTGTATGTCTCTACAAAGACATGTGCAAAATAATGTGACAAGTGGTTTGGGAGAACAGGGTGGGCCGTGTCTGCTGCATAATTTTTACGTTTCCTCAAATGGACAACAAATATATGCTTGCTGATGGGGGGGGGGAGCCTGCCTGGTACTGCAGTTGCCAGTCAGAAATGTTTGTAGGAATGTTACAGATCGTTACCTGTGCTCTTAAGAGCCGGTTTCACTGGAGCAGATTTCTGCCTAGACTCAGTACCCAAGTAGTTTGTCCTGTGCCTATTAGGAAGGTAAAAAAAAGTATTGCTAGATCAGAGCAGAGGCCTTTTGAAGGCCATTTAGCTTCCAACATTGGCTATCCAGATGCCCATGGAAACTCACAAGGAAGGTATTAACATGGAGGCTATCCACTATGGACTGTCCCCAGCATTCTGGGTAGCAGTGTGTGTGAACAAGATCTTGGGGTACGGGTGGACCGTAAGTTAAATATGAGCAGCCAGTGTGATGCAGCGACAAAAAAAGGCTAATGCAATCTTAGGGTGTATCACTGTAAGTTCGTTGCTACTTGACAGCATTCAATTATTATTAGAACTCTCTGTCCCAGGAGGTAGCGATAGCCAAGCGCTTGCATCTTCTCAAAAGGAGATCTAGCCGTGATGCTAAATAGAACCTCCATGTCTGGAGGAAATATATCCCTGAAAGGGAAAGGTTTTGGCTTCTACACTCCTTCTGTGGGCCTCCCAAGTCATCCCGGTAGCCTCTGTAGGAATCAGAATGGCTGGCAAGAGAGACCACTGGTGTGAACTACCAGAGCACTCCTTATGTTGTGTGAAAATTGCTTTCATTTTGTCTGTTCTGAACTCTAGTGATGGTCCGTTTGCTTGATCTGTTGTATAAACGGGCCCTAGCTCAAGCAGCGGTTTTCTGCTTCTTTCAAAGTATAGACGCAATGACTATTACCCAGCATAACGGCACAGTTATAATTGGGTTTTTATAAAATGGCTGTCTTATCGACTTCAGGTTCCCAGTCCGAAGCGTAAATTGGAGGAGCCCGTGCTGGAATTCAGGCCCCCTAGAGGAGCGATCACTCAGCCACTGAAGAAGTTGAAGATCAACGTTTTCAAAGTCCACAAGTGTGCAGTGTGCGGCTTCACGACAGAGAACCTCCTCCAGTTCCACGAACATATCCCCCAGCATAAATCTGATGGCTCTTCCTACCAGTGCCGGGAGTGCGGTCTCTGCTACACCTCCCACGTCTCCCTTTCCAGGCACCTCTTCATTGTGCATAAGCTGAAGGAGCCACAGCCCGTCTCCAAACAGAACGGGTCCGGGGAAGACAACCAACAGGAGAACAAGCCCAGCCGCGAGGAGGAGGCATCCGACAACGCCGTGTCTGACCGGAAGTGCAAAGTGTGCTCAAAGACCTTTGAAATGGAAGCTGCCTTAAACACTCACATGCGGACCCATGGGATGGCCTTCATTAAATCAAAACGAATGAGTTCGGCCGAAAAATGACCTGCCCTCTTCTCCATCTCACACGTATATTTCGAAAGCAAAAAACAACAACACAAAACCTTCCCTACTTCAGAAGATAAATGATTTTTTTTTGGTACAGAAAGTTCACCCTACAGTAATAGTGTTAACGGTTCTGTCCAAACTGTTGCAATATAGTCTATATATAATCTTCCTCACTTCTTCGCTATAGATCATAGATATATGTAGAGAGATAGATATATATAGACAGTGTTGTGTATATGTCTGTATATATACATACAGACTTACACACAAATAAAGTCTACCCTCCTCCCAAAAATACGGCATTAAATAAAGCAGTATTTGAGTTGAACAGAGTATGTATATATTTAAACAGATGATTTTTATACTCTTTGTTATGTGTTTGTATTGGTATTTAGTAGGAAAACCCTGTTTTTTTTTTTGTTTTGTCTTTTTAAATAATTTGTTTAAAGCAGAGTTCTTAATATTGGGGCAATACCTAGGGTTCCATTCAACAGCTTTGCATGTGGTCCCTTTCTGATGTTACTTAAGCAGTGTGGGAGACAGACCTGTATTTCTCTTCCCTAAAGGGCTCTGATGATGTCATTTCCAAGATCACATGACAGATACCCTTATCACATGATTCCTTACTAGGCCAGCACTTCCCCTGCGGGGTGATGGTGGTGGTACTGTTGGTAGCAGCCCCATGTAATTTGAGAGCTTCTGGATTTACCAAGGATGTAGGAAGGACGTATGCAACAGCAGCTCCCACACCTCTTAAGTTAAAGTCAGAACAGGCCCAAAGAGGTCTTTTCGGAAGACGGTTGTGCCTGATGAAACCGAATCAGAGGAAAGAAAAGCAAGTTGGGTTTCATTTTCCATTTGTTTTTGTTCTGAATCATCAACAGGACTAGAGCCCCAAATAATGTAGCGCATTTGTAGATTTTTTTCCCCCCATGACCAAAAGGAGAGTGTTTGGAATCATGTGACTTTAATCTCCTTCATAAGACTTTTTAGGTGCTTTTTTCTTTTTGTAAATCATGTATAACATCAGAGAGTCTCCCCACCTATAGAGAACACATTAGACACGAGGCTTCCAGCTGTTCTTTTGCAAAAAAGGCCCGTCGAAATGAATAGGCATCATGGGGAAGTGCTATGGAAGACGGAGCGTGAGGACATTCGGATGGATTCACGCACATCTGATGTGTCCAGCATACTTGGAGAGACTTTCTGACATGATCCAGGAAGATTATCAGAGTGCAGGTCTCTGCACATAAGGATACTTACATAGGATCTAATCCATTTGGAGGTTGTCTTGCCCTAAAGCCCCCACTGAAATTCATAGGAACCACACAGAAACCTCCTGCTAATCATTTCAGTAGACTTTGCACAGGAAAACATGCCGGTGGGTCGTCCTACTCATGTGTCTTAACCATCCCGCTTCTTAGCCTCCTCTGTTGCACTTTTTTAATACGGCTGGTGGGACTCCACATGAGCCTCGTTTAAAAAACCCCCAGTAAAACCAGTATTTAAGTTAGCGTTTCCCTGCAAAATAGGATGCAGAATTAAGCTTAGCTGCTCGAGACCGATCAAAATGTGTACAGTTCTGTGAATAACGTTTACAGTTATGGAGGGTTATGGGGTGGGAGGGGAAGGTAGCACATCATGTAATTTCTTCAAATGCTTATATTGGAACCGTTTATAAGGCATTATCCGTTTTAACTTGATCGGAAGGATTGTAAGTCTTGATGCGTGGCTTGCGTTGGAGGGGATGGGGGTCACTCGTTTATGCTAAAGCCAGCTGTTCCGATAGGTAATAGGGTTAGTAAACTGACAAATAGACTTTGCTTTGGTTGCTTGTTCTAAATATTTTGTGCATTCCCCATCAGGCACCTTAACGGACAGTGTTAGGCCAAATGTATTTCACCCATTAGGGCTGCACAAAACTGAAAGGTTTAGACTGATGAGTCTTCTGCAGTTTCATGAGTGCATGACAAAAACATAGAGGGTTGGATCTAGCTGGCTTTTCCCCCCACTCCGTCTCACCTGTTTCCCCTCCTTATGACATCCCCCACCCCACATGGTTTGGTCCATGCAGGGTCCGTGATCCCCAGCATGGCTCTTTTTTTGAGTGGTCCAGTGAGACCCCCTCCTCCATTTTTCACCAGTGAGAAAACTGACTGAATCCAGCCTCTGGGCAAAATGGCTGATTGTGAAAATCTCATATTTTTAAGACTTTGAGAGCCAGGTTGGTGTAGTGGTTAGGAGCGCAGACTCTAATTTGGGAGAACCAGGTGTCATTCCTCACTCCTGCACATGCAGCTGCTGGTGTGACCTTGGGCCAGTCTCAAGTTCTTTCAGAGCTCTTTCTCTCAAGAGCAGTTCTGAAAGAGCTCTCTCAGGCCCACCTACCTCACAGGGTGTCTGTTGTGGGGAGGGGAAGGGAAAGGAGATTGGAAGCTGCTCTGAGACTCCTTTGGGTAGTGAAGGGCGGGGGTATAAATCCAATCTCTTCTTCTCTTCTACAAAGAATAACTGGTAGAATTCAGGGTTTAGCTACACATTGGATTGGATCCTACCAGCCCTTCCACTCCAACTCACTGAGTTCCCGTCCTCACTGCAGCCCCTCCCCCTCCATCTTTGCATTGCATCTGTCTCTGCATGTCCCCGGTTGACCTTTCTGTCAAAAAAGGCTCTTCCTCCATTTTTTGCCAATGGGGAAAGCTAGTAGGATCCAACTCATACAATTTTCCTACATGTGCTTGTGAGTTCCTTCTTGGGAACTCTGTGTCCAGGCGTGTGGACCTGATTCAGACCTAGACTGTAGTGTGCGAGAAGGGACTTTGGCCCGCTACCCCCATTCCATTTCCCTGACCCACAGTGGCTGCATGGGGTAGTATCTTTCATTGGGGTAGTACCTGATGTTGGGGGCTCCATGTTTACTAATGGGATACACCAAGATTTCCCCAATGGGGCACATGGCACTCCACCAGGGACATTTTGGGTTGGGAAACAGCATAGGGAGAGCGGGCTGAAGCCCTTTCTTCACGGGCACTGTGGTCCCAATCTATATCAGGCCCCACACACCTACTAATTGAGTTCCCAGTGAGAAACTTAAAAATGCACATCTGACTGATGGTGCTCATGGCACGCAAACAGACAAAAAGCAGCCTTATGCTAATACAGACCATTGGTCCATCAGTGTCAGTATTGTATTGTCTCTACTCAGACAGGTGGTGGCTGTCTGGGGTCTCAGGTAGGGGTCTTTCATACTTGCCCTTTTTAACTGGAGATGCCAGGGATTGAACCTGGGACCTTCTGCATGACAAGCAGATGCTCTACCACTGAACCACAGCCCTTTTTGGCGGGACCCAACCAGAGGGCAACTTATCATGCAGTTAGAGCCTCAGTCACCAGTCTGAGCAAGTTTTCTAGTAGTTAGGGATGATATTTCCGTGCAATGCATATTCCTTGTCCTCCCCCATGACTAGCAGGAGCGGAATAAACCATGCAAAATCAGCAAGTCTATGCACGTCATTGATACAGGCTGCAGAACTCCATTTGGAGTCTGCACAAATGAGATGAATACTGGATGGATCTTTTGTATCTTTTGTAACAAAGCAAAGGCAAACCTGCCCCTGTGAAGGGGTGGTGACATCAGCCAACAATTGACTTCCCTTGCTTTGGTGCCATGTTTTAATTGCATGTAAGGCCTAGGTGATCTCTCCTAGACTGTGAAAATCCTGGTTGACAGAGCAGTCAGTTTTAGGCAGTTTTTGGTGGGTCCTTGCCAGCTCTCCAGTTTGTGATGTAACAGTGGTCTGTCTTCAAGACTGGCTTTTGTCTTGTTTGCACATCTCAGAATACTTTCGTTTTGGGTGGGTAGCTGTATTGGTCTGCAGTAGATGAGCAAGATTTGAGTCCAGTATGTTCCCTCTAAGCTGTGGAGTCCCGTGAGCAAAAATTCCACTTAGTGAGTTACTGGCATTAAAGTTCTGAGCAAGTGATTTAGCTACTGCATCAATTAGTTTGCTCTGGAGCCATCCTTCCTGAGCTAAGACAAAAATGTGTGAGCTGGAGGCTAAAAAACTGTGAGCTAGCTCACACTAACTCAGCTTAGAGGGTACACTGGTAGCGACCAATAACTTCACGCGAAGTGACTGATACCATACGTAATCTTAAGAACAACAAGACGCCAGGCCAAGATGGATTCCCAGGTGAATTCTATAAAAAATATTATGATCTACTTGTAGACCCCTTAAAAGATATTTATAATTTCGTTTTAAATCAGGGAGTGATAACAGACACGTGGAATTATGCTGAGATTATCGTTTACCTAAGAAAGAGTGAATGATATAAGCCGCTCTGAGACTCCAAGTGAAGGGCGGGATATAAATCCAATCTCTTTTTCTTCTTCTTCTTCAGTGGGGTAGGAGGAAAGATGGCTGCTGTAGGATCACAGAGCCTTCTAAGAGTGTGCATTAAAGGAGGTGGTGGCCACTTGGTCGAGTCGTAGACTTCGCATGGGGATCAGCAGCCTAAGGACTGTAAAGCACTTTGAATACAACAAGTATTTTGTTAATTAATCATTCTTCCATGGTACTCTGACAATGCAAGGAAGATTCAGTTCAGGGTGACACTCCCATTGTGTGTATTTTCACATTTTTGGGATAAAACTTGTATCCTTACACAAACAAGGTAAGGTAGGTCTGTATTGCTATTCCCGTCTTGTACATGTGGTGGGGCGAGGGAGGAAGCACTGATGCTGGCAGTCAGTGGGTTGCTGAAGGCTGTATAATGAGTTAATGGGTGTGTTGAGATGAGATTTGAACTTGGCGTTTCCTGGCTTAAACCCTTCCCCAGTAAGCTATGCTAGCTCTTGCCCATATAGCGTTGAACCCAAAGTCATGTGTAACGATGTTAGCTTAGTCCTTTCCAAAAGCATACCCCGAACCATGTGTCTTACATAGTTCCTAGTGCCCAGAATTCTATTATAAAATATGGTACCAAGTGCAGCATTTGGGCTCCTCTTGAGAACATTTTAAGTGTGTAGACCTTACGAAGTGTAGGAGCAGTAAGAGAGTTGACAATCATTGACCGCAGTTGTCCACCTTAAAGCTGCATTCACCATACATCGATCCATACGACATGATGTCTTTTAAATCTTTATGGGAGGATGTTGTTCAGATCCTGGACAACATGCTGTCCATCAGAGATACCTATACACTGTGGATTGGAAAAACTATTGCAGCTGATAGGAGTTTTACATAATCTATACTATATCATGAAAAACTTCTGGTAGTGGATATAATCCAGAGGTTTGCCGTCACCAGTGGTGAAATTGAGATGCTGGGTACAGAAGTAACTACCATCGTCTTATGTGATGGCAAACATTCGTGAAACTGTGACCGATTTCCCACAAGCACTGCGCCACGCTCGCTCTTCCCTTTTGCCCCGATGGTACGTGTCAATTTCACACAAGCTGCTGCGCAGCCGCATTTTTGCAGCTTTGCGTGATTTTCCCCACGTCTACTCAATCCTGTTTTTTGAGGATTGAGTAGACGCGGGGAAAATCGCGGAAGCTCTGGGGCAAAATGTGGCTGTGCAGCAGCTTGTGTGAAATTGACATGTACCATTGGGGCAAAAGGGAAGAGCGAGTGTGGAGCAGCGCTTGTGGGAAATCGGCCTGGAACTCCTCATTCCGTGCAAACACCTGTCCCTGACTCATGAGCGTGGAGTTTCATTTACTTGGTAGTGTTGCCGCCATGTACACCAAAACCACTTGGATGCAATGAATGTTTTCAGAAGACGGCCTGACTGGGCATGTGGGAAGAGGTAAAAGAGTAGCTCATAGCTTTTGTACCCCCGTGGCTTTTGACCCCTACTCTCATGGCGGAAATGTGTTAATTAGCATCACTTGATTTACATTTTATGAGTTTTGACTATGGATTTCCTTGGTGCAAAGTCTGGTGCTTTTTTTTGAACACTTCAGAGTGTACCTATTTCCTCTAGTGAATGTTTTTCAGGAAGTACAGGAAAAAAATACAATGTACCGTTTACTGCCTCCTTGACATTGAGCTCTCTCTGAGTTACGTTTCGTTTCTCGTTTTTGTTTGCTTTTATACCACGTTATGTATTCCCTGAAGCCAATTTTGTACTTTTTTAAAATTAAAAAAAAGCAAAATGTTGTTTGTATGTATGTATATAGACATAGAAAGAGAGAGATCTGCATGAATATACAATAGGTAAGCGTTTCGTTCTGAAAGGGGGAGTCTCGCCGCTTTCGGTGTTAAATCCATTGTTCATAACGACTGTACTAAACGCATTTCATATGTAAATAAATGTTGGGGGATTTTTTCCCCCCCTAAAGAATTGTGAGATTCTGTTATTTATTGATGAAAACGGTTCATCAGCTTTGGATGTGCGGGAACAGAGGAACTTCTGATCCTTCTAAACGTTCTTCTAGATACGCCCGTCAGAGAAGAGTTATGATCACTCCTGGACCTTCCTTGCTCTTCATTCACTGATGACTGAATGCTCGTTTTTCCTGCCCCTGCCTTTCTCTTTTTACTCATCAAGTGTTGGGTGGTTACAGAGAACTTCTGGATTTAAAAAAAACAACTTTAGCAGAGTATACTCGGAATCCCGTTACCCTTTTTGTCAGTGATGTGTGCTAGCTTATCACTGCCTTTTTTTTAAAAAAAAAATTGTGTACCTCTTGAAACCCTCACGCTTGTTGATGTGCACTTTTTGACTTGTATATCAAATGGGTTGTCACTATGCGGTGATAGTGTGGTTCTTCTTTTCTCATTTTTTTTGTACAGAGTGAATGATATAATAAAGGCTACCTTTTTATTACAGGACTTGTCCCTAGTAGTTATTTTTGTGTACCTAGATAACGGGTTAGATCCCACCAGCTTTTCTGCTAACACAAGAGTGAAAAGGGGTGATCTTGCCCAATTTTCCTCCTTGATGCCACTGTGTCCCATGATTCCTCGCATAGCCTTGGGGATCAAAAGGAGACTATTGTCCTCTTTGCATCAAAGGAAGTACTGATTGGATCCAACCCATTGCCTTCCGGTTAACTGTGGCCTACATGGTGAAAAAGGGTGTGGAATGGTAAGGTAATGGTATGATACAGCCAGATCTCGGAAGCTAATTGAGTTCGGTACTTGGATGGGGGACCACCAAGGAAGTATCTGCAGAGGAAGGCAATGGCAAACCACCGCTGCTTCTCACTTGCCTTGAAAGCCCCTAGCTGGGTTTGCCATGTCAGTTGTGCCTTGGTGGCATGTACGTACACACGGAACCTTAAGCCAACATCATCAGATCCAGTTTGGTGTAGTGGTTAAGTGCGCGGACTCTAATCTGGGAGAACCGGGTTTGATTCCCCACTCCTCCACTTGCATCTGGCTGGATGGCCTTGGGCAAGCCGTAGTTCTGTCAGAGCTGTTCTCTCAAGGTGTATCTGTCAGAGCTGTTCTCTCAAGGTGTATCTGTCAGAGCTGTTCTCTCAAGGTATATCAAAGAAACGGAAAAGTGGGCAGTCAGAACCATAGATAAGGAGGTGTGAACATAAACCATGGAGCTTGTATCCTTGATTAGGAGGTGGGAACTGGGTGGGACGTGCTTTGTTGCTTGTTTACGCTAGACCTCCAGCACTTCTACTTCCAGAGAGCCAGTTTGGTGCAGTGGTTAGAGTGTGGACTGTAATCTGGAAGAACCAGGTTTGATTCCCCACTCCGCCACATGCAGCTGCTGGTGTGACCTTGGGTCAGTCATAAGTTCTTTCAGATCTGTTGTCTCAAGAGCCGTTCTCAAAAGAGCTCTCTGAGCCCCACCTACCTCACAGGGTGTCTGTTGTGGGGAGGGGGAGGGAAAGGAGATTGTAAACCACGCTGAGACTCCGAGTGAAGGGTAGGATATAAATCCAGTCTCCTCCGCCTCCTCCTCCTTCCTTACTACTCAACTCCTTCATTTCTTTATCTGCTCATTTTCTGTGTCAGGGAGGCCACATCAAGGGATAAGTCTTAGAACACACCTGTTCAGAGGATTCCTCCCTTCCGAATCTGTTTTCTTGCAATATGCAAGGAACGAGGGAGCTCAGGAAAAGAAGAAACAAAGTAGAGGTGATAGAGAGGAAGTCTTTAAAGAGGTACGCAGGAGATGGACTGAGTCAGCAAAATGTTTGGAAGATGTAGTTGTTTAATCCTTTGGGGGTCATTGTATCTGCAGGCTGGTGATCTGTCTTAGTTTCCCTTTTCTGAACATCTAGTTTCATGTGTTAGGTGTCCTGTCAAGGAAAAAGAGAAATTCAGTTTTCTAAGTTCCTCGGTAGCCTGGAAAAACAGATCTCTGCAGAGCACACATTTCCAAGCAGAATACTCAAGTGATACTGTGAGTTGGACAACATGAAGACACCACTAATCAGGCATCTGGTACAGTGCTAGGATGTGTCAATGTTCACAAAACAGGCCTATGAAAATCAAACTTTATTGTCAGTACTCACCTGTCACATTGAGCACCTCATTATCTCAATTCCTTGCAGTTCAAAGTGACCATTGTTTTTAACTGCAGGCTGTGGAAGGTCAGTAGTTCAGCAGTTCAAGACCCGGGTGCCGCAAGACGGGGTGAGCTCCTGTCTCTAGTTCCAGCTCCTGCCAACCTAGCAGTTTGAAAGCAAGAAATTGCAAGTAGATAAATAGGTACCACTTCGGTGGGAAGGTAACAGCGTTCCGTGCACCTTGGTGTTTAGTCATGCCGGCCACATGACCACGGAAACGTCTTCGGACAGCGCTGGCTCTTCGGCTTTGAAACGGAGATGAGCACCGCAACCCTAGAGGCGGATTCGACTGGCTTTCGAGCAAGGGAACCTTTACCTTTTTAACTATGCTTAAGGGGCCATGGTGGCCCAGAGGTTAAGACGCTGAGCTGCAGCCTGGAAGGTCGGTAGCTCGGCAGTTCGAGACCCGAGTGCCGCGTGACGGAGTGAGCTCCCATCTCTGGCCCCAGCTCCTGCCAACCTAGCAGTTCGAAAGCAAGAAATTTCAAGCAGATAAATAGGTACCGCTTCGGTGGGAAGGTAACAGCGTTCCGCGCGCCTTGGTGTTTAGTCATGCCGGCCACATGACCACGGAAAGAGTCTTTGGACAGCGCTGGGTCTTCGGCTTGGAAACGGAGATGAGCCCAACTCCCTAGAGACAGATTCGACTGGCATTCGAGCAAGGGAAACCATTACCTTTTTAAACTATGTTTAACATAGCAGTTCTAACATGAGAATATTATTAGTGAGCTGCTGAAATTGCAATGGGACAGTCGGAGGAGCTGGATTGACCCTTAGAAATCGTTTTCTTAAGCTCAAAAATGAAATCTCTAAAAAGCTATTCTAACACTTTGGAAATGCAGTGTAAGAACGTAGAGTAACATAGTCCTAAAGTGCTATTCTAGGAAGCCATTGTAGCACCTAGGAAATGGTTTGTGCTCATTTGATACCCTTCAAATATGCCATACTAGTGATAACTCTGTCCCCTCTTCCTGTCACATGACTCTGATGTCTTGCGACATCCTGTCTTGTGCTTGCAGCTCGGTGGATCCCATGGTCAGTAGGTTTCTGCTTTGCAAAGGCTGAAGACCCTGGTGTACTAGTGATTAGACTGTTGTCTTAGAATATCCAAGTTCAACTCCCCATCCTGCTATGAAGCTCACTGGGTGATCTTAGGCTGAAAGTAACTGGCCCATCTGTCACATTTTTCTTCTGCCCTTTCTCCAGAAAGCTCAGAACAGTCTTCATGGTTCTCCCCTTCATTTTTTTCTTCATGGCAACCGTGTCAGGTTAAGCGAATGCCCCAAGTTTACCGAGGGATTTTCAAGGCAGAATCACTGTTTGATCTCATAGTCTGTCCACTAACTACTACCTTATACTGACTAACCTACCTCGTAGAGTTGTTGTGAAAGTAAGAGAGAGGAGAATGATGTACACTGAATGAAGAGCAGAACTTGAGGGGCAACAGTGAGGAGGGGGCTTCTGGAGTTCTGGCCCCGCTGGTGGACCTCCTGAGGGCACCTGGGGTTTGGCCACTGTGTGACAGTGGGGAATTTCAGACAGCCGATATCTTCCATTTCAGGAACTGTTCACTAACGGTTTCTGTACTGACATTTCAGACAGAACCGTTTTAGTAACGGTTCCCTAACGGAATATATTGACCCTTACAGACATAAACACTCCTGTCCCGTTAGGGAAGCATTCCTGAGCAGTTTTACCTGCAAATTGCTTCCATGCGGTCTTCAATTTTCTGTACCGTTCCCGAAGTGCTACGGGGTGCTGTGTAAAATGCCCCCATAGCGCTTCCTCCGATGACGAGGTTTTCCCGCCCTTTTTTGCCTGCTCGGGCGATCTCCATCTTTTTTTAAACGTTCTTTTAAGAGCGCTATAGCGCTATAACACAACACCAAAACAGCACAATAGCGACCCCATTGGAATGCCTGGACCACTGAGATACATGAGATTACCACATCTGGGGAGGACAGGGATTTCAATGGAGTACAATGCCATGGAGTCCTCCTTCCACAGCATTCGCTATATGCCTGGGAACTGATATCTGTAGGCAAGAGATAAGATGTAACTCTGCAATGCTCCCTCTAAGCTGTGGAGTCCTGTGAGCAAAAATTCCACTTTGTGAGCTACTGGCATTAGAATTGTGAGCAAGTTATTTGGCTACTGCATAAATTAGTTTGCTCTGGAGCCATTGTTCCCGAGCTAAGACAAAAACGTGTGAGCTGGAGGCTAAAAAACTGAGCCAGCTCACACTAACTCAGCTTAGAGGGAACACTGGCTGAAAGTACAGGGGATCCCCAGGTCCCCCCTGGAGGCATGGCATCCCAAAATACTGGCCATCAAAAGGAGGATGCTGTTTGCAAGCCGGGAAGGAGCTAGTGTTTAAAAAAAAAATGCTCTCAAATGGTGCATTCCTGAGCTTCCACTTCCTGTTTTCAAATCCCCCAATCTCATGTATCTCAATGGAGTCCAGGTATTCCAATGGGGTCGCTCTTATGCTGTTTTGGTGTTGTGTTATAGCGCTATAGCGCTCTTAAAAGAACTTTTAAAAAAAGACGACGATCGCCCACGTGGTCAAAAAAGGGCGGGAAAAGAGAGCTGCACAGTCTGAAATGCCAAACCGTTTCAGAGATGGCTCCTTACCGGTAGGGGGGAGGTTGTGTGAAATGTCCGCCCCTGTACCAGTTTACTCCAAGACAGTACAATAATGGCTTTAAAAGGGTCATATGAAATTCCCCAGTGTGTTGGACTGGATGGGCCACTGGCCTGATCCAACATGGCTTCTCTTATGTTCATATGACAGATATGTGATAGTTAAGATGCTGGCAGCAAAGAACTGAATTTGTCACTACACTGTTCCCTAATGTGGGCAAACAGGGACCCTCCATCTCCGGTTCGGCGCCATCTGTGACAACCGTAACAACTCTTGAAATGTGTGCCTGTAATTACGAAGCCGTGACGAGAGTACCACCAAAAGGCAAAGGAGTCTTGTCTTGATCTGTGTAACGAATTGTGGCAGGTGCGGAAAAGGGCAGAAAGGAAATGCGCAAGCTGTCCGATTCAAGAAAACGTCGGGGCCTAAATACCTTTTCACGCTCGGCACAATTTCCATCACGCAGCAGTTGTAGATTAAGCCCTCTTCCAATTAAGGCGAGAGGACGGAGTCGCCTGCTTACCTAAAGCAAGTCGCCCCTGCGGTCCTTAAATATACCATCCAGCCTAAAGAAAGAAACCTGGAGATAAACAAGAGAGGTGATGAAATGGAGGCACCCATGCTCAAGCTCTTGCTGCTGGCGCTGCTTCCTTATGTCTCCTCTGCAGGAAACCTCTCTCGAGGATGTCGGGAAGATGTCGCCGCTTTTCTGTCTGACCTGAATGCACCAAACCCCAAAGCTTATGCTGTGAGGAGTAAGTAGCATTTTTAAAAGCACATCCGCGTAAACTGTGTTGGGCTATGACCTCTGCCGCCTTATGCTTCAAGACCAGAGTGAGGCAGTCTGAGGTGGAGGAAACTGGAGGTCGATTGTAAAGGGCAAAAATGGTCAGTTGTTTTATTTATTGTTATGTAATTGCAACCAATGGGGTTGCGGTGGCTCAGAGGTTATGTCACTGAGAGGCAGACCAGAAGGTCTGTAGTTCAGCAGTTCGAGACCCGAGTGCCACATGACGGCGTGAGCTCTTGTCTCTGGCCCCAGCTCCTGCCAACCTAGCAGTTTGAAAGCAAGAAGCTGCAAACAGATAAATAGGTACTGCTTTGGTGGGAAGGCAGCAGTGTTCCGTGCCCCTCGGCATTTAATCATGTCGACCACATGACCATGAAAACGTCTTCGGACAGTGCTGGCTTTTTGGCTTGGAAACGGAGATGAGCACCGACCCCAGAGTCGGATTTGACTAGCTTTCGAGCAAGGGAAACCTTTCCCTTTTCCTTTAATTACAGCCAACGTGTGTGGGAGTGTTGGGTTTCTCAGTCTTGGGTACCAAAATATCGTGGTTGATCTTAAAATATTCTTGGATTTAATAGCACTTTTCAATTGTTTTTGGAGGCTATGCTTATGTGATCGTTTCAACACACACAGTCGTACTTTTTTAATGTACTGAAAAGAGAATATGTGCATTGCGCTGTTTAGACAAACTGCAACCACACATATTCGCACACAACACAGTCTCCTCTCGTGCGTGGTTGGGGTGCCAAAAACACTATGACAGAAAAGAGCTACTGCTACTGAATGCAGAAATCACAGATGCAATGTACCTGTATTTGAACTTCCTGCCTTTAGATGTTGACCAAAAGTCTATGTCAACAGGAACGCACCTTTGATATTGAACATAGGAACATATGTTAATTGCATTAAACAAACTCATACTTTTGTTCAAGGCTGACTAGCTGGTGGACTGCAGAGCAGCCTCTTCGCCCCCACTTGTCCTCTGAGATTTTCATGTGGTTCTTCTAACAATCTGCCAGAAGTTTCATTTGTAAGAACAAAATGTTTTCAAGAGATTATAGTCCATTTTGCACAAGTGGCGCATAAATTTGAGGTCCCCAAAATTTATCAGTGGCGGGTGGGTCAGCTCTAGGCAGAGAAGGGCATATGATTGGTTAATGACACCAGCACCTCACCCTTGATGCTGCTAGCTAGTTGGTCGCTGTGTATTCGCATAGTACTGACCTCACCACCCACTGAGTGCACAACCGCCACTCATGAAGCCTGCTAGCAGGGGGGTCATCGTCCCTCCCTCTCAGTCACTTATTATCAGTGTCAGGGGTCATTTCGTAGAAAAAGAGGTGCAGGACCTCATTGGCATAACTCATTAGCGTAACTTATTTGCATATGCCACACCCCCTGACATCACCGGAAGCATGTCAGAAGGCAACACCCACCGCTCAGGCTCCACTGGACTGTTTTGGATTGCTAGCTATTGGGGGGGGGGAGGAACATGCAGATCTGTCCTTGCAGAGGAGGGAGAGCTTGTACCTGAATAAAACTTGGTCTTAAAGGTACCACTGGACTGTTTTGGACTGGGGGGGGGGGCGGGGGGGGGCTCTGTAATTTACCTGGCTGCTTCTTGCTCTGACTGAGGGCCACTGGGAGCAGGGGGTGGGGCTTGTTGCATGTGCCCGCCCCTTGGGCTCTTTACTGCCAGAGCTCCGCTCCTGTGCGCTCCTGCAGGAAATGACCCCTGGTCAGTGTCCCATTTTCACCTTCTGCCTTGACTTCTGCTACCCCACGATACACTTTGGAGAACAGAGTAGCTGCTTAGCCATACAGAATATGCTGCTGGATCCCATTCAAGGAGTCCTCTCTTAAATTCATGCATTTGGTCACCATCTGGGCTTAGTCCTTTCTGTTAGTGGCCCGACTTCTTTGGAACACTGTTCGGTTTCGCAAAGAGCGGGGCGGACCCTACCCCTAAGTCCTTCCATTTGACTGAGCAAAGTCTGAGGTCTTCCTCCAGCCTAAAGAGACTTCCTCCAGCCAGGGTCTCTTAGAGTTCAAGAGTTATTTGGTCCAGGCTTCATATCCACAGAAGGCCTCAAATTTAGTGGCCTGGGCCACTTCTGGAAGGGGTGGGGACCTCGGCTGGACATGGTTCCCAGCCTTGCTGCTGCCGCCAGAGTATAATAGGCTTACCAACCTCCAGGTGGGGCCTGGAGATCTCCTGACACTACAACTGATTTCCAGACTATAGAGTCCTGTTCCTCTGGAGAATATGGCTGCTTTGGAAGGTGGACTCTATGGCGTTATTTCCTGCTCAGGTCCCTTCCCAAGCTACACCCCCAAATCTCCAGGAATTTACCAACCTGCTTTTGGCAAACCTAGAGTATAATATTTGGCATAGTGTTTAAGTGCTCGGACTCTAATCTGGTAGGACCGGGTTTGATTCCCCACTCCTCCACTTGCAGTTGCTGGATGACCTTGGGCAAGCCATAGTTCTGTCAGAGCTGTTCTTGAAAAAGAGCAGTTTCTGTCAGAGCTCTCTCAGCCTCACCCACCTCACAGGGTGTCTGTTGTGGGGAGAGAAAGGGAAAGGAGTTTGTAAGCCGCTCTGAGACTTCGAGTGAAGGGTGGGGTATAAATCCATTCTCTTCCTCCTCCTCTTCCTCCTCCTCTTCTTCTATTCATAGTGCTACAGGTGGTGTGGACTGGTAATGGGACACAGGTTTAATTTCAGACAGATGATATAATCCGGAAGAGGAACGGTTCCCAGACGGTTTCTGGTCTGTCATTTCAGACAGAACCGTTTTAGAACCAGTTCCCTACCGGAATATATTTGTAATTTCAGACACAAATGCTTCTGTCCCATTTAGGAAACGGGGCTGAAGCGTTTTACCTGTCAACCGCTTCCAAGTAGTCTTCAGTTTCCTCTCCCGGTTCCGATGCGCTTTTCCCCACTGTTTTTCGCCCGCACAGGTGATCTCCGGCTTTTTTTTTTAACGTTCACTTTATATCAACCCCATTGGAATGCCTGGAGTGTTTTGTTACAGTGCTATAGCGCTATAAAGCGAACATTAAAAAAAAGCCGGAGATCGCCCTCATGGGCGAAAAATGGCGGGGGAAAAGCGGTGCAGTCTGAAATGGCAAACCGCTTCAGATCCAGCTCTTTACCGGAAGGGGAAAGCCATGTGTGAAATAGCAGCCCTATACCGGTTTACTCCATGACGGATCAAAAACGGCTTCAAAACGGGTTAAAAAGGGTAATATGAAATTCCTCGTTGTGTGGTGAATGTCATCTTCTTTCAGTCCTGTCAGCGCATCTGTGTGACTGTGTGTATAACCTCATTTGTGGATAACCTCAAAAGTCTTAACCTGAGGCCCTCTGGGAATGTGAGGCCAAGGTCAAATGGCCCTCCTTGAATCCCCAGTGATAAGCCCTGGCTCCAACTTGAGTAACCTTGGAGGGTGGTTGGATCCACCCAGGAGTCAGGCCACCTTACCTAGACAGGACTTTGGAGTAAAGTTTGTGGTGTCTAGCTTCGTAGGGCTCTTTCCTCGATCATGTTATTATGTGTGGGAAGCTTTTATATTACTTTGAACGTGTTTCCTGTCTTTGTCTCTGAGGTAGCTTTGGCTGGTGCCTTTGAGTCGCTGTGAATGATGAGAAAAGGCAGGATAAAAACGTTTTAATAAAATGGAAGCTTTTGTTCCATTAGTGGGTGGACGATGCTCAGCCTCTTTGCTTTGACATTTCCAGTGTATGATTCTGTTGGGAAACTCGGCAGCAATATCCTTAGCGGGAACACGGACAGACTGGGCTGTTACAGCGAATGCGTTTCTGTGGAGGCTCCTTCCGGAAGATTCCGGGGGCAGTACTGCAAACTCCAAGTACAGCAGGTGTGTCGCTTCAGTACACAGCTATTGTTTGGTGAAGGGCTGTATATATATTGGTATTTTTTTCCCTTTAGGGGCAACTGTAGCAATGGAATTCAAAATGAAGACAGATATAACAGTCTAAGGGTGAAAACAGACACAAATAAGGGGGGGGGGTTGTTCTGTTTGGCGTCCCCATCTTGATTCCTCCTTCCTGACCAATGTTTTGATTCTTTTTCTTATGTCTTTGTATTTTAACACTTGTTTTAAAGGGTTTTGGCTAGGGGAATAGGGGTTAATTATTTTTAAATGCAAATCTATTGTGTATGTTTTAATTTGTTAGCCGCCTTGGTGGCCCTTGTGAGGGCAGAAAGGTGGGATATAAATTTTGTAAAATAAACAACAATCCAAATGTGGTAGAAACAGCTTAAATACTTTTTCTCTGCCCAGAAAACCAATCTTTTAAGATTGCAGTGAATGTGTATCTAAAACCAGTTCTACTGCTCCTCGGCCTCGAGTTGCCAACCACTAGGGGCTGTCAATGACAAAAACAACCGTGATGTTGTATTATGAAAAAATTATTTAGGCTTCAGTTCTGCAGTGAATATATTTCTTCATCCCATCATGAAAACATACGCATACACACGACGGAAAATGTATATAAATCGTTTCACATAACAGCTTTTTCTGAGTGTGCTGCGTGAATGACACTTGTTTACATATCACTAGAAAGAGAGTAAAACAGTAAAATTGCCAATTTGTATTATCAGTCATTAGGGTGTGGAGCTGCAGTGGCTCAAGTGGTTAAGACGCTGAACTGCAGGCTGTGGAAGGTCGGTAGTTCAGCAGTTCGAGACCCGGGTGTGCCGCATGATGGAGTGAGCTCCCGTCTCTAGTTCCAGCTCCTGCCAACCTAGCAGTTCGAAAGCAAGAAATTGCAAGTAGATAAATAGGTGCCACTTCAGTGTGAAGGTAACAGCGTTCCGTGCGCCTTGGTGTTTAGTCATGTCGGCCACATGACCACGGAAACATCTTCGGACAGCGCTGGCTCTTCGGCTTTGAAATGGAGATGAGCACCGCAACCCTAGAGTCGGATTCGACTGGCTTTCGAGCAAGGGAACCTTTACCTTTTAGAGATCTCCTGGAATTACAACTGACTACCAGACTAGAGGGATCAATTGCCCTGGTGAAAATGGCTGCTTTGGAAGGTGAACCCAATGGCATTATACCCTGCTGAAGTCCATCCCTCCTAGGGATGCCAGCCTCCAGGTGGGACCTGTGGATCCCCTGGAATTACAGAGATCAGTTCTCCTGGTGCAAATGAAGGCTTTGGAGGGTGGACTCTACAACTGTGTACCCCACTGAGGTCCCTGTCCTCCCCAGCCTCCAGCCTCAAATCTCCGGGAGTTCCCAAGCTGGATTTAATAACCTTACCCTCCTCCATCCCCTGCTGGTGACCAAGGGGGACCTCGCCAGTTGCCACCCTACTCTCTCCCGTCCCCAAACCCTGCCCTCCCCAGGTCCCACCCCTAAAATCTCCAGGTATTTCCCAACCCAGAGCTGTTGTCTCTCTGTTTTCACCTCACTGATGTTGGAAGTAGGTTGAATCTGCCTTTGTCTCCACGGCAGAAACCACAATTTTGAGCATAGGCCTGTCTTTAACTTCCAGTCACATGACTGGAAACTGTGTGGGAGGTCAGCGCATCCTGAGCCCTTTGGGGGTAGGGGTTTTACTGTCATAAGACTGCTCCAGAGGTTCAGTTGCTTGAAAAGTGAACACATACAGAGGGGAACAGGTTTGGTCCACTGACCCAGTTTGCTGTTCCTGTGACCTCTCTGTTCAGGGGAAGGGGCTAGATAGAGCCCTAGATTTGTACAAGTGTTTCTCCCCACACAATCAGGAATGCTTTGAAAAGCAAAGTCCTTGTTCGCAGTTACAGCTCCTGTGCAGGTACACTAATGCACATGTAGGCTCTGTGTGAACTGAACACGTGGTCAAGGGTGAGACCAGCAATTGTGATCCTCAGGGCTATTTTGGGGCAGGAAAACACAGGAACGGAGTTCCGGCTGGCTCCCGAGTTGGCCACGCCCAGCAGGAACTCATTAGCATAATAGACCACGCCCAACAGCAGAAACTCATTAGGATTGGCTACTTTAGGGGTGTGTGGCCTAACATGCAAAGGGGTTACTGCTACAAAAAATACCCTGGGTTTTGACAACTAACAAGGTAAACAGAATAAGAAGCAAAAGGTGGGTGTGGCTGGATAACCACACTTCTAGTAACATGGGGGTGCGGCCTAGTATGCTAATGAGCTGTGTTGTCAGGGGTGTGGCCTAATATGCTAATGAGTTTCTGCTGTTGGGTGTGGTCTATTATACTAATGAGTTCCTGCTGGGCTTTTTCTACAAAAAAAACCCTGGTGATCCTGCTTCCTTCTGTGTGCAATCACAGTACATGCAGTTGAATGAAGAAGGCTGGACTCCATATCATAAAACACAGTGGTTTCGTGGTCCTCGTGGTTCATTAACTAAAAGGAAATGTTACGATGACACGGCCAAAGTTAAGAAATGCATAGCCTAGAGTACCAGCGCAGGATTATCAAACACTAGCCCGAAAGTTTGGGCTCTGGTCTGGGTTCAAATCCCCATGAAGATCATTGGGTGGTAGAGTTCTGTCTCTCAGACTAACCTTTCCAGGTTTTCTTCTGATATTAGGATTGCCATCCTCCAGATGGTGGCTGGGGATCTCCCGGAATTACAACTGGTCTCCGTGTGACAGAGATCAGTTCCCCTGGAGAAAATGGCTGCTTTGGAAGATCAGCTCTATGACATTACTAGGGAAAAGGCCCGTTGTGGAAATAAATACAACGGCCTCTAGACACCCCGGCCTTGGACACTCAGTGTCCATATGCTGTGGTGACCTCAGCAGGGTATAATGACACTGAGTCCACCATTTTCTCCAGAGGAACTGATCTCTGCTACCTAAAGAACAGTTGTAATTTTGAGTGATCTTCAGCCCTCACCTGGAGATTGGCAATGAAGGTTCCCCAGAGGGAATGGTTGGTTTGGAGGGTGGAGTCTATGGCTTTGTACCTGTCTGAGGTCCCACGCCTCCTGAAACCTCACCCTCTCCAGGCTCCATCCCTCACATCTCCAGTAATTTCCCACCTGGAGTTGGCAACCATATCTCCTTCCCAGCCAATCATCAACCCACCTTTATTTCCCCCTCACTCTTCAGCTTTCCACCCCCCCCCACACACACCTGCAGCCTCTCCCGTGCTCTGAAGCCCTGACTGCTACGTCACATTGGCTGTCATATGGGGGCCACCTCAGCAGCATATAAGGATACAGAGCCCACCATTTTCTCCAGGGGAACTGATCTCTGCCATCTGGAAAGCAGTTGTAATTTTGAGGGATCTCCAGCCCTCACCTGGAGATTGGACACATTTTACCTCAGAATAGCAAACTGTTTAGAATGTTAGAGGCAAAAGCCAATCAAGTTGCATATGCAAACGACCTCTGTGTTCCAAGGCAAAGGCCAATGAGGCTGCATATGCAAATAACCTCTGTGTTCTGATTGGCTATGGGGAGGAGAGGAACAGCAAAATGTTTAGAATGTTGGAGGCAGGACTCAGGCAAAGCAGCCAGTGGATAGGGAGACCATCTGAATGACAGATCAGAGAGCAAACTAATTTTGGAGCGTGTGGAATGTTCTAGAGAAGTGCCACCACCATTCGGCTTTTGTTTACAAGGGAGATATGCTGCTGAGGCCCCTCCCCTCCTCAAACCCCACCCCCTCCAGGCTCCACCTCCCCAAAGCTCCAGGTATTTCCCAATTGAGAGCTGGCAACCCTATGAAGCATGGAGAGCTCCCGATATTATAACTGAACTCCCGGTGACAGAGATCAGCTCCCCTGGAGATAATGGCTGCCTTGGAGGGTGGACTCTATGGCATTATACCCCACGGAGGTCCCTCCCAAATCCTGCCCCCCCCCAGGCTACACCCCCAAATCTCCAGGAATGTCCCAACCTCGAGTTGCCAGCCCTATGTGATGAGAAAATGGGGTCACCCCAGATACACTCTGAGCCTAGTTACAAACTGGGAAGGAAAGCAGTGTTCCCTCTAAGCTGAGTTAGTGTGAGCTAGCTCACAGTTTTTTAGCCTCTGGCCCTCACATTTTTGTCTTCACTCAGGAAGGACGGCTCCAGAACAAAGTAACTTATGCAGTAGCCAAATCACTCAATCACAACTTTAAGGCCAGTAGCTCACAAAGTAGAATGTTTTGCTCACGAGACTCCACAGCTTAGAGGGAACATTGAAGGAAAGCTATTGCTAACTGGCTAGAAGGAAGGATTTTTGCAGGTCTGGCTAGTCTCACCCCTGCGGTGCCTCTCTTTCTTCTGCAAAACCATCGGTTCGTCCCATTTTGCGTGTGCCTGTGAAATCCTCGGATTTTTCCCCAAAGGTTTTCCTCGGCAGTCATTGAAATCCGTGCCTTTTTTTGGCATCCACTTCATAGGTTGCCTGCATCAACCCGATTTTCCCTTCAATTTATTCAGATAATAAGATAGCTATTAAAGAAAATTATGCCTCCTAGGACAGCATTGATTACTACAGTGGAGTCTGCGTACCCAGTTCCTGCTCTGACGAAGATGTCACAGAACTCGCTATCCTAGGTAAGTGAAGGCCCTCTTTCTGTAGCGACTTGTGGCTAAAGCTTTATCTGAAGCTCCTAACGTGTGCTCTGATCTTCTCTGTGTGTGTCCACATCTTTGTCAGCTTTCCAGGGCAACTGTTGGCCAGTGGTCAAGGCTGTCAATGATGAGGTTTTGGAGGTCATTAATTCATAGGGTCACCGTACATTAGAAAAGACTTGACAACACATCACACGCACCTGGTGGGGTAGGGACATCGGCATTTGTTGACCAAACCAGGATTTAAAGTGTTCCATCTTTGTGCTGAAACCTGATTTCACAAATGAACCCTATCTAACATAAGCCATGGTTTTGTGTTGTGTCTTCTCTGTCTCTTCTACATCTCTGTGAGAAGAATGGAAGGCGCGAGAGAGGGGACTTGTTTATTAAAATGCTGAAAAGTTTAAAATGGGGAGGGGAGAAATGTGTTTACCACTAGGATAATAAAATCTCTTTGTGCCGAATAGAAAAGTTTTCCAGAACATCAAAGAACAAACCTTTCCACTTCCTTTCTTGAATGAGCTGCTAAAGAGAAGCAATCATAACATACATAACATCCTGCCTGGGAGAGATTAATGTATTCTTTCTTGACAGATACATTTAAATTCAAGACCGTCTCTTTCCTACTGCCTGTCCCCTCTCCATTGGCTCTGAATTCGACGCTCTCCTATGTGTCTGTGGCCAGATGCGCAAAAGACCTTTTCCCCTTGGATGTGTTTGTAGCGGTTTGTCTGTGAGTAGGAGGGTGGGTGGCTCAAGTGGTTAAGACGCTGAACTGCAGGCTGTGGAAGGTCGGTAGTTCAGCAGTTCGAGACCCGGGTTGCCGCATGACGGAGTGAGCTCCCGTCTCTAGTTCCAGCTCCTGCCAACCTAGCAGTTCGAAAGCAAGAAATTGCAAGTAGATAAATAGGTGCCACTTCAGTGTGAAGGTAACAGCGTTCCGTGCGCCTTGGTGTTTAGTCGTGCCGGCCACATGACCACGGAAACGTCTTCGGACAGCGCTGGCTCTTTGGCTTGGAAACGGAGATGAGCACCGCAACCCTAGAGTCGGACTCGACTGGCTTTCGAGCAAGGGAACCTTTACCTTTGCCTTTTACTAGGAGGGTGGGAGGGCCTGGACCCTTCTAGAAGCACCTGTCACCCTGCAGTAATGAGTCTCTGTTTCTCCCAGCTTTGTTAGCATCTCCTTTCTCGTCTTGGCAAGCTCTGGGACGGTTTCTGAAGCATGGAGGAAAGTCAAGCACAGCTCCTCGGCATTGTCTTCCACAAATTATGGGAGCGTGTCTTCAGATAAAGAAGATGAGGGTAAATCTAAAGAAGAGATGAAGCGAAATGGGTTTTTATGTTGCTGGTTGCACTTGACAGTTCACAGCAGGGGTTGTTTCGTAGAAAAAGAGCTAGGGGAACTCATTAGCATAACTCATTAGCATATGCCACACCCCCTGACATCACCGGAAGTGTGTCATAAGGCCACACACCCCGCCCCCAACGGTCCCGGCCGCCGCCGCCGGCCTTGCAGCTCCACTGCCGAGCCCCATGAGGGGCCTGGCGACTATACCTCTCCTCAAAAAAACCAGTGCTTTTTTAAAAGTATGATGGCCAACGAGGGGCCCGGCGGTGGCCCTGCAAGGCCGGCGGGAGTGCGAGGAAGCCCTGCGAAGGCCCTCCCTGGCCCCAGGCAGGCAGGGGTGGGGAGAGGCAGGGAGGAAGCAACTTACCCTCCCTCTTCTCCTGCCTCCTCCTGGCTGAATGAGGGCCGGAAGCGGGGCGGCCGGAAGCAGGGGGCAGGGCTTCGTCATGTGCCCCCCCGTACCTCACCCGGGGGAACTGCGATCCCCCGCGATCCCCCCCGAAATGACCTCTGGTTCACAGCAAAGTTGTCCTTTTATTAACAGTAATCCACTTTGTTTTTACAAGGCCATTGGTGAACATTGTGTGTTAGAGAGTAACATAAAAAGGCAGGTTCTTGCCCTGAGGTGTTTACAATCTACTTTTAGACAGAAAGGGGGGTGGGGAGGAAAGTTAGCATGGTAGTTCACAATGGCTACTTTCCACAGGGAGGTTTTGCCCCAATCCCTAAATAGAGAATAATTATAAGTAAAAATACATGTATTTATTGCAGAGACATTTAAAAACATACAAGGGCCCAAATCAAGCCATATAACATGATAAAAGTAACATGTGCACAAGAGGAAACACTTATGACCTAACGTGTTTCGGCCCAGTAGGGTCTTCCTCAGAGGTCAAATGCTATATGGTACACATAGGCTCCTGTTACAATCAAAAGGCAGTGAACAAATCAATACAGGACCAAAAAAGGAATTTTCCAATATGAAATCAAATGACACAAGAAAAATATTATTTGTGAGGCCTCCTTGAAACTAGCCTTGTGTCAATTACAGATGTATACTAAGCTAAGTATATGCCTTCCAATTTTGGTCCAAAAAGTATGGGTGAAAACACCTAATGATAGCCAACGCGCCTTCAATGACTGCTTTATATTGACGGCACATTGGTTCTGAAGAGTGAAGGGAAAAGGGGGTGCCGCTGTTGCCAGCGCATGTCTGAACAGCCACAGAACCAGGAGGCAGTGTGAGTGTCCAGGAGGGTGGGGGACGGTGACCTCCCTTCTCCCCCCACCTGTTCTCAGCCCATGAAGGAAAAGGGATCCCTTGGAGGTTTCAGAAACAGCCTCTCCGTCAGGCCTTCCTCTCAGTTTGGTGGTTAAGTTCACGGACTCTAATTTGGGAGAACCAGGTTTGATTCCCCACTCCTCCACTTGCACCTGGCTGGATGACCTTGGGCAAGCCATAGTTCAGATAAGAGCTGTTCTTGAAAAAGAGCAGTTTCTGTCAGAGCTCTCTCAGCCCCACCTAACTCACAGGGTGTCTGTTGTGGGGAGGGGGAGGGAAAGGAGTTTGTAAGCCGCTCTCAGACTCTCTTGGGTAGTGAAGGGTGGGGTATAAATCCAATCTCCTCCTCCTCCTCCTCCTCCTCTTCTTCTTCTTCTTCTTCTTCTTCTTCTTCTTCTTCTTCTTCTTCTTCTTCTTCTTCTTCTTCTTCTCCCTGTTGCTTCTGTGGGAAATGCAGGAGGCATGAGAACTGGGTGATGGGAATATCTGGGGGTATCTGGGAAGGCAACAAACACAATAAGCAGAGAGAGGGTGCAAGAAGCTTTCTCTTTGCTGTGTTGGCATTCTGTTTGCCCTGCGTTTTTCAAATGAAGGAACATCCAAAGCTGGAATTCCCCCCCCCCCCCCCCGGTGGTCTCAAGTGGCACCATCAATTGGGCTACCTCAGTACTTTTACCACCTTGTTCTCCTGAACGTGTGAACTAGGCCAAGAAGGATACACACAAGATACTTGTTCCCTCTAGGCTGTGGAGTCTTGTGAGCAAAAATTCTACTTTGTGAGCTACTGGCATTAAAGCTGTGAGCAAGCAATTTGGCTGCTGCATAAATTAGTTTGCTCTGGAGCCCTCCTTCCTGAGCGAAGACAAAAAAGTGTGAGCTGGAGGCTCAGAAATTGTGAGCTGGTTCACACTAATTCAGCTTAGAGGGAACACTGGAGCCACCATCTCCTAGTGGTACCTTGGTCAGCTACTTTGGCTGCACAGGATGTGACTTCAAGGCACAGTCCTCTCAAGAAGAGATTTCTTGTTGTTATTGATTTCCCATTAATCAATACTGATGGTCCCCCATGCAATACCAGGCTGTACCTAGCCTTTAAAAGGAGACCTTCTAGGGTTGCCAATCTAGGTTAGGAAATTCCTGGAGATTTAGGGGGGGGAGAACTGTGGAGGGTGGGGATGGGGGGGGGGGCCCTCAGCAGGGGGTAATAGGGGTCTGCCCTCCAAAGCAGCCATTTTCTCCAGGGGGACTGATCTCTGCAGCCTGGAGATCAGTTGAAATCCCCGGAGGTCCCCAGGCCCCATCTGGAGGTGGGCAACCTAGGGACAGAATGTGTGTAAACATGTGCTGTAACAAAGGAATGAAAACTCCTGGTGGATTCCTTTCTTCTTGCTTAACTTTCTCAGGTACCTTGGTCTGGTTCCTCTGGTGTTTTTCCTTGCAAAAGAATCTTTCAGCCGTTTGGCTGGCAAAGCCTCCCAGGGATGTCTCCTCGGCTCTAGACGGGATCAGAGCCCTGAGTCTCCTATGGATTATTTCCGGACACACCAGTCAGATGGCGGCCTGGCAGAATTTAGGTATGGGCCACGCAGCTACCGACGCAGATACACTTCTGATTTAAAGCAAACTCGATGTTCTCTTTATGCACTCGCTTATCAAGCCGACGGCTGTTTTATGCCACGCTTGACATCCAGGGCTATGGTTCCGTGGGCTGGGACCCGCCGACATATAATCCGTGCTCTGTTTTTACAGGGCGTAATCAATTGTGGAGAGGCAGAGCAGGACAATGAGACCCTGGAAAAAGCTATAAAGTAGTTAATCACGGCGGCCGTGCCCACATGTCATAACCCACAGAGATCTGCCCATGATGAGCACCAACATGTTCCTGTATACCCAAACTCTGCTCCCTTCCCTTGTCTAGGTTTCGTAGCCTCCAGGTGGGGCCTGCAGATCACCTGCTAGGGCTGCCAAGCTGCGGCGGGGGATCCGTGCATCTTCACAGGATCCCTGCCGCGGGGGGCAGCGATATGCATTGCACCGCCATCGCCAGGATGTGACGCTACACGTCGCTCTGGCAATGGGACTCCAAACAGCCCCGTTGCCAGAGCGACGCGTAGCGTCACATCCTGGTGACGGCGGTGCAACACGTTTCGCCATCCCCCGCGGCAGGGATCCTGTGAAGGTGCACGGATCCCCCACCACAACTTGGCAGCCCTGTCACCTGCCATTACAATTGATCTCCAGATGACAAAAATCAGTTTTCCCAGAGAAAATGGCTGTTTTGGAGGGTGGACTCTATGGCACTGGACCCTGTTGAGCTACCTTCCTTCTCCAAACCGCACCCTCCCCAGGTTCTACCCCTCAAATTTCCAGGGATTTCCCTACCCAGAGCTGGAAACCCTACCTCCATCATATGTGAAATGAGATAAGAAGCATTCTGGGAAGTCTTGAATCAGCTCCCTGATGAATACAGGCCTCCCAGGCATGCTGGAGTTTGATTCTTCCCAACAGAATGGGATTCTAAACCTCTGTTTATTCTCAGTTATGTCAACACAGGGCCTGGTTGGTTAAGAACATAAGAGACGCCAATGTTGGATCAGGCCAAAGGCCCATCTAGTCCAACACTCTGTCACACAGTGGCCAAAAATACCAGGTGCCATCAGGAGGTCCACCAGTGGGGCCAGGACATTAGAAGCCCTCCCACTGTTGGCCCCCCCAAGCACCAAGAAGACAGAGCATCACTTGCCCCAGAGCCCCTATCTATACCTTGTGGCTAATAGCCACTGATGGTCCTCTGCTCCATATGCCTATCTAATTCCCTTTTGAAGGTTGGCTATGAGGGTGTGTTCACTTGCATGAAAAAGGAAACCCCTGTGTAAAGAAGTAAAAAAATGTAGGAGTCCCATGTTGCCTGCTCTGGACTGGGAAATACTGGAGGTTTTGAGGGTGGAGCCTGACCCTGAGGTGGGTGGGGTTTGGGGAGGGGAGGGATTTCAGTGGTGTATAAATGCCGTAGAATCCACCTCCCAAAGCAGGAATTTTCTCCAGGTGATCTAACAGAGCTGATCCCAGTAGAAGCCTTTGTGAGTTAGAGCCCACTTCATCAGATGTGCTGGAGCACATATCCATTAAGTTGATGCATATATAATGGATTTACACTCTGACGACGTGAGCGTGGAGTCATGAAATCTTAAGCTGGAATAAATTCTGTTAGTCTCTGAAGGCCAAACTAGACATTATACTTTTAAAACTTTTAAAAAGTCAGGTTCCCCAGATCCAGCTCACTTTCCCTGAAGCCACACAGCAGTCATGGGGAATGTCATTTTTTTAAAAATGGCAGGAGCCCAGTTCGGGTTGGTGTTGTAGTATGGGGGAAGGAGAGTCCCCTGCCTACACTCCCATGCCATTTTCACAAACCAAAACAGCCTGGTGTGAGGAGTTATTTTCCCACACTGCAGATCCAACAATCTGGACCCTAAGGTTCCACTGAACGCCTCTGTATTTAGCTGCTGCAGACTAATACAGTTGCCTTTCCAGAATAACCACAGTATAAAGAAGCTGTCCCAGCATCTTCTAGCTCTGAATTATGTCTCTATATGTTCCTTTTATGTTGCTGCAGATAATGTGCTGGAATGGGAAGACAAAGTGCTAAAAAACCCTATTTACATATATTCTCAAAGTGGGCCCTTTTATTTAGGCGTCGACACATTTTTCCTGATCAGGTAAGTAAACGGGTATTTATTACTGCCTTTATGGATGACCCTTCTGTCAATACACTGAGGGTGGTTTACAATTTAAAATACTAAAAACAAACACACCCAAAAGATACAGACAACAAAACAACGAAATATCAGAATTATCTCGGACGATTGGTGGTTCCCTCAGGAGCTGATGGCATTATAAGCTCCCTGGCTTGAACATCTCCTCAGGACTTTTCAAGATGGCGGAAGGACTGTGTCTCTAATGACATATTTCCCTAAGCCTTGAGGCAGGACTGACAGCATTATGGGCTGTCCCCCAAATGAGGCAGGAAACAGGGAGGAATGTATGGGGAGGGGCAGGGGGACAGCCTGTTTTACAAATGGATGCCCATTTGGGGGGGAGGGAATGGCATCTAGAGAGTCAAGTCACTTGCCAAGACCATTTTTCACAAGCTATTTGACTTTGAGATAACTGTCCAGGGAGCAAGCCTCACTGAATAAAATATGACCCACTTCTGGGTAGACCTGCTTAGGATTGTTCCCTTATGTGGTGGTGGTGGTGGAAAGTGCAATCAAGTCGCAGTCGACTTTTGGTGACCCCGTACGGTTTTCAAGGCAAGAGACGTTCTGAGGTAGTTTGCCATTGCTTGCCTCTGCATCATTACCCTGGGCTTCCTTGGTTGTCTCCCATCCTAATACTAACCAAGAAGAAGAGGAAGAGATTGGATTTATACACCGCCCTTCACTACCCAAAGGTGTCACAGAGCGGCTTACAAACTCCTTTCCCTTCCCCTCCCCACAACAGACATCCTGTGAGGTAGGTGGGGCTGAGAGAACTCTGACAGAAACTGCTCTTTTTCAAGAACAGCTCTTATCAGAACTATGGCGTGCCCAAGGTCATCCAGCAGGTGCAAGTGGAGGAGTGGGGAATCAAACCCGGTTCTCCCAGATTAGAGTCCGCGCACTTAACCACTACAAACCAAAGCCACAACTTAACCAAAGCCAACCTTACTTAGCTTCTGAGATCTGACAAAATCAGGCTAGCCCAGGCCATGCAGTTCAGGGTGTTACTTTATATAGAATACAATTATTATTAAGTATTGCATTTTTATCCCACTTTAAAAAGGCCTCACTTCAAAAAGGATGTGGACAGAATGGAGTGGGTGCAGAGGAGAGCGACAAGGATGATCGGGGGCCTGGAGACCAAGGCCTATGAGGAAAGGCTGAGGGGAATGTCCAGTCTGGAGAAGAGGAGGCGGAGGGGGGACAGGATTGCTCTCTTGAAGTATTTGAAGGGCTGTCACTTAGAGGAGGGCAGGGAGCTGTTCCTGTTGGCAGCAGAGGACAGGACTATCAATTATGGGTTTAAATTAAGGGCAGGAAGGTACCGGCTGGATCTTAGGAGAAACTCTTTAACAGTAAGAGTTGTTTCACAGTGGAATGAGCTGCCTATGGAGGTGGTGAGCTCCCCCACACTGGCAGTCTTTAAGCAGCGGCTGGACAAACACTTGTCAGGGATGCTCTAGGCTGATCCTGCATTGAGCAGGGGGGTGGACTAGATGGCCTGTATGGCCCCTTCAAGCTCTGAGTCTATGATTCTGTGATTCTTTCTCCAAGGAGCTCAGATCTATGTACATGGTTCTCCCCTTCCTCCATTTCCCCCCTCACAACAACCTAGGGTGCCAACTCTGGGAGCTTTTGTGAGGCGGAGCGTGGGGAGGAGTAATGTGGCTGACACGACAGTGTCACTGCCCCACACTGCTCTAGGAAACCCCCAAATCTCTACTGTAAAGGCTATAGAGATTGGGGCAATTCCTAGAGTGTCATGGACCCAGCTATTGGAAGTGATATCACTGCTTTGTGATGTCATTTCCCCATTGTCTCCCACTGCGAGAACAGGTGACAGCGGTTGTGGGCCACCTGATGAGTCTACACAAACCCTGTGAGGCAGATTAGATTTTGCTAGTCACAGGTCACCTAGTAAATTTCAAGCAGGAATTAGAATCCGGGTCTTCCTGGTCTTAGTCCGACATTCTAACCAGTACACCGTGTACTAGCTATTTCACAAAACAACCTTTGAGGAAGTGGAATTAATACTTTCCTTTTTTTAAAATTCTCACCAGTGGCTTGTTGAGTTCCCGATCTCTCTTGAACATGCTGCGCCGCTCAGAAAAAGAAATCACCTTTTGCGTCACACTCAAGTATCTCTGCAACCGACTTCTCCGGTACAGTTTGCAAGAGTTCTCTCTGTTTAGCCCGAGGGGCACCAAGGAAATCAGCTGTCACAGTGTTATTGGCCGTGCTTAGCAAGCTAAGTTATTTGACTCTCCCCTGTTTAAACATCTGAGACAACGGAGGTAAGGGTGAATTAGCTTATTGTTTACCTGGGGACCAATGGTTTTCAAACTTCTGATCCTCAGGGAACCCCTCCCTATACTGACATCTGTCAAAGAACCCCAACGTATCTGCCATATAACTAGGGGGCCAGGTCCCTCCTGCAAGACACCGTTAATTACCTAATTTTAAAAAATTTCAGATACCTGCAAGTGTTATGTGTAGGGTTGCCAGACCACCCACTCAGGGGTGGCAGGGTCTCCACCACCAGGCCCTGTACCCCATCAACCAATCAGTTGGCTGGTAGGGGGACTTACCAGGAGAAAAAGAAAAGCCCAGCCCCCATTGCCGATGTGGCATCGGAAGTGACATCATCACGCCAGAGACCTTTGGGCGATGCTCTGGTGTTTGGGCAAAAACTCCACGGTAAAACCAGCTTCTACCATAGAGGTTTTGCCCAAATACTAGAGCATCACCTGGAAGTCACTGGCACGATGACGTCACTTCCTATGCTACCTCAGTGACATGGCATGGGCCTTCCTCTTTCAGCTGGTAAATCCCCCTGCCAGCCAGCTGATGGACCCCCACCTTCACTGGGGGGTTCTGGTAACCCTATATGTAACCCTTGCAGGGCTTTTTTTTTGTAGAAAAAGCCCAGCATGAACTCGGGGAGGGACGGTTCCCGGCGGCACTCAAGGAAGCAATGGTCCGCCCTCTCTTGAAAAAACCAACCTTAGACCCGACCGAATTGGCCAACTATCGGCCGGTGTCTAATTTGCCCTATCTGGGCAAACTGATCGAGAGGGCGGCGGCGGTACAGCTTCAGAGCTTTCTGGATGACGCTTCTATCCTGGATCCATTTCAGTCCGGCTTTCGCCCTGGTCACAGGACGGAGACGGTGCTGGTTGCCCTTACTGACGACCTCCGGAGGCATCTGGATCGAGGCGGTGTGGCGGCACTGGTGTTGTTAGATCTGTCGGCTGCGTTCGACACGGTCGACCACCAGTTGTTGCTCCACCGCCTTGCCGACGTGGGGATACAGGGGCTTGCCCTTCAATGGCTTGTCTCCTTCCTCCAAGATCGGGGACAGAGAGTGGTAATAGGGGAACAGCAGTCCCGGAGGCACCCGCTTGA
>NW_015162480.1:64920-76670 GCF_001447785.1 Gekko japonicus
TGGCCTGGGTCCGACCTACCTGAGGGACCGCCTTTCCCCATATATACCCCCAAGAGCACTTCGGTCGGGGACCCAGAACCAGTTGGTAGTTCCGGGCCCTCGAGAGGCAAAGTTCGCTGCTACAAGGGCCAGAGCCTTCTCAGTGGCGGCCCCCACCTGGTGGAATGAGCTCCTGGAGGAGATCAGGGCCCTGTGGGACCTTATGCAGTTCCGCAGGGCCTGCAAGACGAAGCTCTTCCACCAGGCTTTCATGTAGGGGCCGCCACTGCCACCGCTGTCACCATCATTATCATCGGTGGCAATACCATCGTAGTTGGGATGCCCTTGGAAACCCAGCGGTATAAGAACTTCGCGACAATGAAAACTGTGGACGGGCTCGGACGATTCTCTCGACAGTGGTCCCCCAAATGGGGGCGGCTGGAAGTCATCATAAAACAACTTAAGACCATCTGATAAAAGGAAGCACTTTATTGTTTAATTGTAATGTCTTGATTATGTTTTTTACGGTTTTATTGGTTTTATCTATGGGCTATGCCCCTTGTAAGCCGCCCTTAGCATAATAGGCCACACCCCTGATAACACAGCTCATTAGCATATTAGGCCACACCCCACATGTTACCAGAAGTGTGGTCATCCAACCACACCCACCTTTTGCTTCTTATTCTGTTTACCGTTTGTTGTCAAAACCCAGGGCTTTTCTTGTAGCAGGAACTCCTTTGCATGTTAGGCCACACACCCCTAATGTAGCCAATCCTAATGAGTTTCTGCTGTTGGGTGTGGCCTATTATGCTAATGAGTTCCTGCTGGGTGTGGCCAACTCGGAAGCCAGCCGGAATGCCGTTCCTGTGCGTCCCTGCCCAAAAATAGCCCTGAGGCCCCCGTAAGTCAGCTGCGACTTGACAGCAAATAAGGAAGGAGGTGTGTATATACCCTCCTTTCCAACCACATCCACCTTTTGCTTCTTATTCTGTTTACTCTGTTGTCAAAACCCTGGGCTTTTCTTGTAGCAGGAACTTCTTTGCCACACACCCCTAATTGTAGCCAATCCCAATGAGTGTCTGCTGTTAGGTGTGGCCTATTATGCTAATGAGTTCCTACTGGGTGTGGCCAACTCAGGAGCCAGCCGGAACTCCGTTCCTGTGCGTTCCTGCCCAAAAATAGCCCTGAACCCTTGCATGTTATTGTTGAGTTGCAAATAACTGAACTTTTAAAAATTAGGTTATTGACTGTGTCTTGCAATTGAATTTCAAATGCATTCAAGAATAGAGGTGGAGGAAGAGAGTCTGCCTTGCAAATGCAATCAGTGTTAAGTGTTGCAATGCCTGGCTAGGTGTTGAAAAAGAGATGCCTTCTACATAGTAACCTAATCACTCCTCTTGTGGTTTCAGACTTCAGCCACTCCATATGTACTCTGTGTGTCTTTTGGTCGGCTTGTATTCCGTCGTTCCTTGGAGAGCATTATGGGAGCCGTCAAAACTTCAGGTGGACAACTGCCGAAGAGTGTGGTGGGCCAATCTGTTGCTGATTAACAATTTAATTGCTGGGACAGAATCAGTAAGTCTATCTGTTGCTAGGGATGTGCATTCATTTTCAGTTGACTGAAAAACAGAATTCATGTGGCATAGTGGTTAGAGTGTCAGATTAGGAGCTGGAAGAACCAGGTTCGAATCCCCACTCGGCCATGGAATTTTGCTGGGTGACCTTGGGCCAGTCACACACTCTCAGCCTAACCTACCTCACAGGGTTGTTGTGAGGATAAAACTGAGGAAGGGAGAACAGTGTTGTAAATTGCTTTCGGTCCCCATTGGGGTTAAAGTGGAGGATAAATTTCTAGATCAATAAAGCAGATCAATAAATAAAACAAATGGGGGTTGGGATGAATGAACTAGTACCAAGAACTTGTGGGCACTCAGTGAAATTTCTGAGCTATCGAGTTAGAACAGATGAAAGGAAGTACTTCTTCACCCAAAGAGTGATTAACACATGGAATTCACTGCCACAGGAGGTGGTGGCAGCTACAAGCATGGACGACTTCAAAAGGGAATTAGATAAACATATGGAGCAGAGGTCCATCCATGGCTATTAGCCACAAGGAATAGATAGGAACTCTCATTCTGGGGCAAGTGATGCTCTGTATCCTTGGTGTTTCGGGAGTGGGGGGTCAACAGTGGGAGGGCTCCTAGTGTCCTGGCCCCACTGCTGGACCTCCTGATGGCACCTGGTATTTTTGGCCACTGTGTGACAGAGTGTTGGACTGGATGGGCCATTGGCCTGATCCAACATTGGCTTCTTTTATGTTCTGATGTTCTTATTGATTTGTTCTTTTCACTGTTGTAGGAGGCTTAACTAGATGATACCTGGGAGATCCATAACTGGAAATATTTTCTCAAAAAGAAGCTGCTGGAAACCCAGTTTGGATCAGATTTGAGGCATGTGGGTATGACAGAGGGGGTGTTGGCCATTTCCCTTTACACTGTTTTTCTGTGGGAAATTGGTGTCTCCAAACTCCCTTTAGGCCCTGGTGGGAAAAAGAGCCATCTTATGGGCTTAAAGGAGCTTGAAGAAGCAGTGATTTCTCCCAGGGAAACAGCACATGAGGAGAAGGGTGCAGTGGTTAAGAGCAGCAGACTTGAATCTGGAGGAACCAGGTGTGATTCCACACTCCTCTTCCACCTGAAGCCTGCTGGGTGATGTTGGGCCAGTCACAGTTCTCTTAGAACTCTCTCAGCCCCACCTGCCTCACAAGGTGCCTGTTGTGGGGAGAGGAAGGGAAGGAAATTGTAAGCCCCTTTGAGACTCCGTAGGGTAGAGAAAAGTGGGGTATGAAAACCAAGCCTTCTTCTTCATCCCACCCATCCCAGGAGCTATGGTTGTCAACTTCCAGGTGGTGGCTGGAGATCTCCTGAGATTAGAACTGATCTTCAGCTGACAGGGATCAGTTCACTTGGAGAAAGTGGCTGCCTTGAAGAAGAAGCAGAAGAGATGAGATTGGATTTATACCCCGCCCTTCACTACCCAAAGGTGTCTCAGAGCGGCTTACAAACTCCTTTCTCTTCCCCTCCCCACAACAGACACCCTGTGAGGTAGGTGGGGCTGAGAGAACTCTTGACAGAAACTGCTCTTTCTCAAGAACACCTGTGCCAGAACTATGGCTTGCCCAAGGTCATCCAGCCAGGTGCAAGTGGAGGAGTGGGGAATCAAACCCAGTTCTCCCAGATTAGACTCAGCACACTTAACCACGACACCAAACTGGCTACACCTTGGAAGGTGGACTCCATGGCATTCTACCCCATTGAAGTCCCTCCCCTCCCCAAGCCCCTCCCCATCAGGCTCCGCCCCCAAAATCTCCAGGCATTTTCCTAGAGGAACTAGGATCCCTATCAGGAGCATAGTCTTGATCCAAACTGCGCCTGACAACAAATTAAAAAATGTTGCAATTGGGAAACTCACTTATGGATCACCTGTATTTTCTTTGTGGCCAGATGGAAGGGGAGGTTTTTAAAAAAAAAATTTAGAACATTTATCTGTCTCCTCGCCAGAGAAGCTGCTCAAGGCAGTTTACAAAGTAAAACATAATAAAGTTGTAAAATGACATAAAAACAATTAAAATGAACTGGCTTTTAAAATTATTTTTAATCAATCAATCAATTCATTAAAACAGCATTAAAACAGCATCATAAAACTGTAAAACAATTTTTAAAAGATCAAGCCCCTTAGTTAAAAGTGTGGCTAAGAAGAAACATTTTAGCCTGGCACTTAAAAGAGAATAAGGTAGGGGCCATGGGAGCATCGAGGAGGAGGGCATTCCACAGGTGAGGTGCCACTACCGAAAAGGCCCTGGCCCTGGTCACCACTACCCATTTAATCTTTGCAGGCGGAAGTGCGGTGCAGGGCTGATGAAGAGGATCATAAAAAGCTTCTCTGTTCTCCCAAACGCACTTTTTATATGCTGCTGTGGCAGCTCCAGACTTAGAATTGCAAACCTCCAGGAGGGGGCTGGAGATCTCCAAGGATACAACTGATCTCCAGACTACAGAGATCAGTTCTGCATGGGGGGGGGGGGAGCTGCATTGGAGGGTGCAGTCTACGACAATAGGCCTCACCCCTAAATGTCCAGGAATTTCAATCTGGGGTTGGCAACCCTATATTAGAATTGCAGCAGTGGTGGCAGCCGTTAGCTAAACAGGCAAGAAGCAGACTATAATTTATTTATTTATTTATTTGACTTCTATCTCGCCCTTCCATATGAGCTCAGGGCGGCTAACAAGAGGCAATTGCCATACATAACACTAAAACCAGACAAAACAATCAATTACATTTACATTTCCACTTAAAATCGGTGCTCACAACAATGTATCATCCAAGACAGGGACTCCAATGCAATGTTTCAGAGGATCTACTGTATCTTCTTGGTCGGTCTTCACTATGTCCATTCTTCAATTCCAAGGCCAGTTCGCACTGCCAAAAATGGCAGCGCGGTGGTGATACAGTGATGGTACAGTGATGGTGGCAGCTCTTTCTCAAAAGCCTGGCGGAAGAGCTCCGTCTTGCAGGCCCTGCGGAACTGCATAAGGTCCCACAGGGCCCTTATCTCCTCCGGGAGCTTGTTCCACCAGATAGGAGCCACCACCGAAAAAGCCCTGGCCCTAGTCGCAGAGAATCTTTCTCTCCCTTTGGTTCCTCCCACCACCCCTGGGGCCATGGCTGTTTTTTCAGCAGCCTCTGAGAGGCAGTGTTCGAAATTCTCTTCCCGTTTGCCCATCTGTCAGCTGGTTGCTTTGCGCACTGCCCACCACAATGGGAGAGGAGAAGGAAGGGGGGTCATATGAAAACTATGATGTAGTCATAATGAAAATGAGAGTGTGTGGTGGTAGAACATGTCAGTTTGCTGTAGTGGTTAGGAGCGCGGATTCTAATCTGGGAGAACCGGGTTTGATGCCCCACTCCTTCACATGCAGCTGCTGGTGTGACCTTGGGTCAGTTACAAGTTCTTTCAGAGCTGTTCTCTCATAAACAGTTCTCGAAAGAGCTCTCTCAGCCCCACCTACCTCACAGGGCGTCTGTTGTGGGGAGGGGAAGGGGGAGGAGATTGTAAGTCACTCTGAGACTCCTTTGGGTAGTGAAGGGCAGGGTAGAGATCCAATCTCCTCCTCCTCGTCTGATGATGATGATGTCGCAGCCAACTTATGGCAACCTCGTAGGGTTCTCAAGGCAAGAGATCAACAGGTTTGCCATTGCCTGCCTTTGCATAGCAACCCTGGACTTCCTTGGTGGTCTCCCATCCAAAGCACTAACCAAGGCCGACCTTCCTTACCTTCCAAAGTCTGGCCAGATCGGGCAAGCCTGTGCCATTCAGTTCAGGGCACGGATGTGTAACAGCAAAGATTTTGAAATTAAATCAAATATGGGATTTTTTTTTAACATCACCGTTTGTTGTAATACACTGTGCATTCAACGGCTTGGTTCATGAGATCTTCTTATCCTAGCTTCCTGAGAGGGAAGAAATCATCCAGCCACATGTTTGTGTTGCACTTGCATTGCATGTTGTTGAGCGATGGAGGGCACCACCTCAGGAATAGTAGCCCAGTAAGGCATAAACCAGGCCTAGGTGGGTAGACACGTCCCCAAGTGTCTTAGGGAACTGCCAGGCTCACAATGTGTGAAATGAGGCCTTTAGATATTTTCAGCTTGAAAAAGTTTCCCTCAGTGATGTTTTACAAATAGGATACTCCAGGCTCAGGGCGGCTAACAAGGAGGCACGAGTGCCAAAGTTAAAACAGATAAAAACAGAATAAAACAATACAATACAAAACACTAAAGTGTTGGTTCTCTAGATGTCACAGAATCAGTAGTTGCAAGATGGGGGTCTGGTAAAAGATATTAATTCCAGGCCAACAGCATACCTCCTAGCAGCACAACCATCCCATTTTCATTCAGGGATGTCTCGCACCCCATTTAATATCCGCACAATTGGTGGTCAAGGTGCAATGATGGGGGTAACGATGATGGAATAATGGTGGCGGAGGCTCCTACTCAAAAGCCTGGTGGAAGAGCTCCGTCTTGCAGGCCCTGCAGAACTGCGCAAGGTCCCGCAGGGCCCGGATCTCCTCCGGGAGCTCGTTCCACCAGGTAGGAGCCACCACCAAAAACGCCTTGGCCCTGGTAACAGCAAATTTGATATTCCTGGGGCCTGGAATTACCAGGAGATTTTGACTCCCCGACCGTAGTGCCCTTGGGGGAACAGAGTTTTGAACTCGACGGATGCTTCCTAGTCCTGTGATTCACATTTCTAGCTGACAACATTTTGTCAACTCCCGTCACCTCCTAAAAACCTTGTGAGGGCACATGGATTTTTTTTTTTAATCGCTACTCAGGACTAACAGATGGGGAAACCGAACGGAGAGATGGTGACTTGGCTGAGGTCACCTTCCCTGAGCACTTAGCTAGAGATTTCATGTCTCCCTTCACTGGGCCACATTGCTTTCCAGGGCTCACCACAGCCATCTGTTTTCAGTACTAGGGCTTAACCCTGGCTGCCTGTCAACGAAGGTACACATGAACAGATTTCCTTCACCGGTTAATCAGAACCAGTGACGAACATGTGAACTCCCTTTGGCTCCGTTTAGCATTGGCTCGATATCTCTGAGCTTTCTGAGCAAGCATTTGGCAAAAGCGCGTCTGTTTTCCATGCACTTCTCCCCAGCTTGCAGTGTTGAGGCCTGCACCGAGGTGGTACCCTGGAGATGTGTGTTATTGTATTGCTGCCAGTAATCCTAGTTCGGTTTCAGCTATCGAGCACCAGTCCCACAGCACTAGTCATAGCAAAGGGCCGGTTGAGATGTCAGCCTCCTCCCACCCAATCCCAACAACAACAACAACAACAATGTGGGAAGAAGAGATCTGGATGAGGGACAGTAATCACAGAACATTTTGGAGATGCAGCCAAGAGAATTGACTAAGCGCTTTCCAAATGAAAGGTCACTCGGCTGGCGGGCCTGGCCATCTGGCGGGCAAAAATCAGTCAGAATTTCACAGCGGGTGCCTGGTTTGCCAAATGCATATACACAGAATCTTGTTTAACATTGAGAATCAAAGACCTAGAGGGAGTGATGGTGCCCTTGTAGAGAACAGCTGAACATTATGAGCTCCACAAATTCATATATGGAAGCAAGTAATTAAGAATTTTGGCAGCACCCCTGGTAGATACAGTGGGTCCCCCCGCACTTTTTAACTGGAGATGCCAAGGACTAAACCTGGGACTTTCTGCATACAAAGCCAGTGCTCAGCCACTGAGCCGCATCTCTTTGCAAGGTACTGACACTTTCTGGACAGTTTTAGGACCAGTTTGGTGAGGTGGTTAGGAGCATGGACACTAATCTGGGAGAACCTGGTTTGAATCCCCTTCTCCACATCCAGCAGCTGGTGTGACCTTGGGTAGGTCACAAGTTCTTTCAGAGCTGTTGTCTCAGGAGCAGTTCTCGAGAGAGCTCTCTCAGCCCCACCTACCTCACAGGGTGCCTGCTGTGGGGGAGGGAAAGGAAAGGAGATTGTAAGCCGCTCTGAGACTTCTTCGGGTAGTGAAGGGCGGGGTATAAATCCAATTTTCTCCTCCTCCTCCTCTTCCTCTCCTCCTCCTCCTTCTGAGATGGCATCTTCCTCCCCCTGCCCTTACAAATTAAGTGTAGAGTGATTTCTTAACTCTCCTCAGAACCAGGGGTCATTTCCTGCAGGAGCGCACAGGAGCAGAGCTCCGGCAGTAAAGAGCCCAGGGGGTGGGTACATGCAACAAGCCCCACCCCCGCTCCCAGCAGCCCTCAGTCAGAGCAAGAAGTAGCCAGGTAAGTTGCAGAGCCCCCCCCCCCCCGGCCCCCCGGCCCAAAACAATCCCCTGGTACCCCTACACCTTAAGACCAAGGTTTATTCAGGGACAAGCCCTCCCTCCTCTGCCAGGACAGATCTGCACGTTCCCCCCCCCCCCCCCCAATAGCTAGCAATCTCAAACAGTCCAGTGGAGCCTGAGCGGTGGGTGTTGCCTTCTGACACACTTCCGGTGATGTCAGGGGGTGTGGCATATGCAAATAACTTATGCAAATGAGTTATGCTAATGAGCGCCTGCACCTGTTTTTCTACAAAATGACCCCTGCTGAGTCAGAACCATGAAAAACTAGAACTGGAGTGATTAAAAACTTAAGGAAAAGCAACGAAAATGTCTTGGTCTCTTTGGGTGTTTAATGGCTTGCTTTTAACATTGATCATTTATGTTGTTGTTTTTATGACTGTTTGGTATCGTTTTCCCCTTGTGAGCAGCCTTGTTCAGGCCTCTGGAGAGGCAGCGTATGCATTCTCCAAATAAAAATTAAAAATACGTCTCTTTTTCTCTCCCCCCCTCCCCACCCCCTCCCCCCTCCCCCCCTTTCCAGTGCAATGGATGGACGTGGTACCTTGCCAATGACTTCCAGTTCTATTTAACAACCCCTCTGCTCGTTTTTTTCTACACCAGGCAAGTATGTGATGAGAAATGAAACAGTTTCCTTATGCTGAGTACGTTAGAGGGCTGATGCCTCAATAGCTAGATAAAGAGATGAAACGAAAGTCTCATTTGTTGCTTCTGGTTTCTATTTTCTTGGCAGAAGTAAGCGTGCACTGATGGCGTTAGGAACCTTTCTTTTCCTGGCAACTTTCACAGTCACGGCACTGCTGTCATTGTTTTACAGACTTCCTGTTGCGAACCCACGTGACATGAGGTAAGGAGCTCTACATTCACTCCTGTAAGCAGGCCCGTAGCCACAGTGGGGCATTTAGGGGTGGTGTCCCCTCATTTGTGGCCCGTGCCCCACAACTCCTTACCTGCCTGCCGCACTCTTTCACCTCAGCTACTACAGGAGAAGGAAAGCTGGCCAGCCAGCCAGTATGATTAGAAGAAGAGAGAAGAGATTGGATTTATACCCCGCCCTTCACTCGGAGTCTCAGAGTGGCTTACAATCTCCTTTCCCTCCCGCTCCCCACAACAGACACCCTGTGGGGGAGGTGGGGCTGAGAGAGCTCTGACAGAACTGTCCTTGAGAGAATAGCTCTGACAGAACTATGGCTTGCCCAAGGTCACCCAGCAGGTGCAAGTGGAGGAGTGGGGAATCAAACTCGGTCCTCCCAGATTAGAGTCTGTGCACTTAACCACTACACCAAACTGGTCTCACTGGCCTGCTACTATAGCAGAGATTGCATACTCACCGAGTATTAATCACACTGGCTGGCTTTCCTTCTTCTGTAGTGGCCAAGGCGAACGAGTGTGGCCAGCAGGTAAGGAAAGACCCTTCTCGTCTTCGCCTGCCTGCCAATGGGCGATCTCTCTGTCTCTCTTTCCCCTGACCCTCTCTCTCTCTCCCGCCCCCCTGGATTTCCAAATGCCCCAGTACCCAAAATTTTCTGGTACGCCCCTGCCTTTAAGTAACAGATTGCTTGTACACTGCTATTAGAGTGGCCAACCTCCAGATGTTGCCTGGAGATCTCCCACTATTACAATTGAGCTCCAGATGACAGAAATAAGAACATAAGAGACGCCAATGTTGGATCAGGCCAAAGGCCCATCCAGCCCAATACTCTGTGTCACACAGTGGCCAGAGTGCCATCAGGAAGTCCACCAGTGGGGCCAGGACATTAGAAGCCCTCCCACTGTTGACCCCCCCCAAGCACCAAGAAGACAGAGCATCACTTGCCCCAGAGTCCCTATCTATACCTTGTGGCTAATAGCCACTGATGGACCTCTCTGCCCCATATGCTTATCTAATTCCCTTTTGAAGCCATCCATGCTTGTAGCCGCCACCACTTCCTGTGGCTTCGAAGCTTAGTCTATCAAGGACAGGTCCCACATGAGATATGGTTTAATGAAATAAGGGCTAGTCCCTATATTAAATGTAGCAACTCTTGAGAAGAGTCTTTAGAAACCAGGAAAATAACATTACAACGTAAAGAAAATTTATACACAATACCAGTTAAGTTGCTTCTGAGGAAGTTAAGAGACGAAACCAAGCATAAGCCGTCTGCTTTGTCAAGAAGCTCTACATTCTTTTGACTGTTAACAGCACATGTTTTGGAATTCCACTAGTATCTTCTGGCTGTTGGCAGCAATTGATATTTTGTTGTATTACCGTGTTATTGTATAACATTAAGATATTGTATGACTAGGTTGTATACCTTGTGAATATTTTGTATACTTAGATACTATAATCAAGTATAAAAGTAATTGTATTAGCATACATAACTAATGTTTCAGAGTGTGTTATTGGACTGATATTGGCCCCAGTTTTGTTGTCTTTGGAGTTTGGATACTGGGAGGTCTGTCTTTTGGGTTCATCACACATTATGCATTCAATGGCAGCTTATTGAATACATTACAATTATATGACAGCAAATTCCAAACTTATGCAGCACAATTGTGGAATACTCATAGACTGTATGTACTTTGCTGTATGTATTATGTGCCATCAACTTGCTTCCAGCTTATGGCATCTGTATGAACTAATGACCCTCAGAATGTCCTGTTGTTAACAGCCATGCTCAGATCTTGCGAAGTGAGGGCCTTTGTGGCTTCCTTTATTGAGTCCATCCATCTCATGTTAAGTCTTCCCCTTTTCCTGCTGCCTTCCACTTTTCCTAGCGTTATTGTCTTTTCCAGTGAGTCTTGTAGTCCTTTGCCTTTGGGAATCTAGCTTTCAACACATGGTTGTGGGTGTTTCCGTATGGAGAACAGGGCTTTTTTTCTGGGGGAACGCACCAGAACAGAGTTCTGGACCCTCTTCGACAAAATTCTTTTTAAAATGTTTAAAAGTTCATGAGTTTTTAGTGTACAGATTGAGAACTTCATTTCCTTCTATGAGTTTCGGCACCTTGGTGTTTTTTTTTAAAGTCCTGATGGAGATCTGCTGGTTTCAAACTTTTCTCAAAAGTTGGATCTAACAGAAATGACCTAGTGCACTCCTGTTAACAGGTTCGGTTTTTCAACCAGTCAGAATTTTATAGACTTTAATTTTATTTTCTTAAAATGGTTGTCAGGATTGATGATACGAAACCAGGGGGGAAATTGCAGCAGAGATGTTTTGGTGCATGCATTAATTAATAACGCATTTTGCATTAAGACATTATAAGGGGGAAGTTGCTGGGTCTGAAGGGCTTTGTACATGCCCAGGAGCACTTTGCTTTCAGGGCTTTGGGTTTCTTTATCCTCAAGGGCAACAACTCAGTGCATGCTCAGAGGTATGCTTGAGGTGCCAGAATTTCTTAGAATAAACCTGAAGCCTACAAGACAGCTGTTTTTGCACGGGGGATTTCATATCATGGCTGATCCATAAATGTATAGACTATTTTACTCTCCACTGCTTTTAAAAAGACAAAAATCTGCAGCTATTACTGTGCAAAATAACAGGCGGTGGCATTATACTTTCTTTCACAGCAGAGCTGTCCAGTGATGCCATAATATATATCTATATATCTAATAGCGAACTTGCCCCCGGAGTGCGGATCGCTAAATCAGCGCTCCGGGGGCAGCTGGGGGGCCGGGGGAGGTTTGTGCACTCTTGGGGCAGTCCCCAGGGGTGCACAAAAATCTAAAAACTAAAAAAAAATATCGGGGGGATGTTTAAATCCCCCCAAAAGTGAAAGAGCGTTCGTGCGCATTGCCGCCGCCACCTCGGAGCCACCCGGGGGGCCGAGGGGAGGTCCGGCTTCGCTGCTGCCGCCGCCTCCGCCACGGACCC
>NW_015162480.1:76797-79474 GCF_001447785.1 Gekko japonicus
ACGGAGCCAGACGGCGGGGGGGGGGAAGACCGGCCTCGCCACTGCCCCCCGCGCCTCCGCCTCGGGGAGATCGAGCGGAGGGGGGGTGGAGGAGACGGAGCTCTTCTCCCCCCCTCCGCGAATATCGCGGGTCCCCCTCTTGTATATATATATATTTGGCTGTTAAGCCACAGCCAATTTATGGCATCCCCATAGGGTTTTCAAGGCAAGAGTTGTTCAGCTGGTTTGCCACTGCCTGCCTCCACGTTGCAATCTGGTATTCCTTGAGGGGCTCCCATCCAAATACTAACCAGTGCCGATCCTGCTTAGCTTCTGAGATCTGAGGAGATCGGGTTAGCCTGGGCTATCTAGGTCAGGGGGGCTCTTGGGATACACCCCAGCAGTAACGTTCAGGCTTGGTGAATGCTTGTTTTACATCGGTGGAGTCAGTCCATCAGAGTCCTTTGCCAAATGTCATTTACTGGGAGCGGTTATTTATTAACATTCATTCAAAACTCCAGTCCAATCATTTCCATTCTGCTTGCAGGGAAACATCCACCGTGATGTATTTCATGGAGTATTATTCGAAACCTTATTGCCGATATGGTCCATTTCTGGTCGGCATCCTCTTAGGACTCTTCACCTACCAACAACCAACCCCGGTCTTAAGAACCAAGGTAAGCGAAGGGAACCAACCCAAGAATTTTGCTCTGCCTTTCTCTCTCCTAATCTCTGCACTCTCCTGGCCAACATCTTCCTAATTTATAAAACTTACCCAGGCTGCGACCCTTCTTGAGTCTTCCTTCTTGCCATATCGAGGTTCCTTCGCTCTCTCTGAGTTATGACGGAAACACTTCAAGGCAAAACTCAGCCTGTATGTGTCATTTTGCACATCCTTTCAAGAAGGCAAGGATATCTGAAATCAAAGGTGACTTTTCATTTCCCAACTCAAAAGAGAGAGCTATTCCTGGCTAATCCGACCAGAATTCTTCCTGTGGAGAAGTCTGGTTCATACCTTCCCTGTGTCATTACCTTCATTTGTCCTGTTTCTTCAGGCTGGGAGCAACCGCTACTGCTAGGTTTACGCTTACCATCTAGGTCTACTACCTAGTGATTCCGGAGCAGGAAGACTTACTTTGGGGGAGGGCCGTGGCTCAGTGGCACAGCATCCACTTGGCATGCAGAAGGCCCCAGGTTCAATCCCCGGCATCTCCAGTTTAAAAAAGGATCAGGTAAAATAGGTGATGCGAAAACCCCTACCTGAGACTTTGGATAGCCGCTGCTAGTCTGAGTAGACAATACTGACCTTGATGGTCTAACGCTGTGTAAGCAGCTTCATGTGTTCATGTGTGTGCATGGGCTATGGCAAAGCACAGGATTTGACTGACTGTTGTGCTCAGTGTACTTGAACATTCACGTCCCAATTTCAGTGGCGTGTTGATACCATGCCAATGATTCATTAATCACATGCACTGGGCTCAAGTGCATTTTCAGAACACAGACCATTATCAAAATACAGACAATCACCAGTGATTCCTTTGGGGCCATTTTGAAACAGGTGTAGTTTTTCCCCTGTTACTTCCTTAAAAACATCCACATAACAGAGAGGAATATACAGTGTCAACCCAATTGAAAAATACCTTGTGCATGCAGAAGAGAAAGTTGGGACGCAATAGCTTATACTTCAGCTCAGTAGATCAAGATGGGGTAGCCGTGTTTGTCTGTCTGTAGCAATAGATAAGAGCAAGAGTCCAGTAGCACCTTAAAGACTAACAAAATATTCTTTTATACTTACATATTTACTAGTTATTACGTGATAGTATTAACCTTGTATAAAGAAAAACGTTTTCTTACTCTTCTCTTTTGTTTCTTGCTTATACGTTTTCCTACCTACCCCTGTGCGATAGTTTGAGCATTCCTTGGCATTGCCCTTCTTTGGGATTGGAATGTATACTGACCTTTTCCAATCCTGTGGCCACTGTTGCGTTTTCCAAATTTGCTGGCAAATTGCGGGCAGCACTTTAACAGCATCATCTTCTAAGACTTTGAATAGCTCAGCTGGAATACCATCACCTCCACTAGCTTTGTTGTTAGTAATGCTTTCTAAGGCCCATTTAACTTCACATTCCAGGATGTCTGGCTCGAGGTCAGTGATTATACCGTCGTGGTTGTCAAGGACATCGAGGTCTTTCTTGTATAGTTCTTCTGTGTATTCTTGCCATCTTTTCCTAATCTCTTCTGCTTCTTTTAGGTCCCTACCGTTTTTGTCCTTTATCATGGCCAGCTTTGCATGGAACACTCCCTTGATTTCTCCAATTTTCTTGAAGAGATCTCTAGTCCTTCCCATTCTATTGTTTTCCTCTATTACTTTGCACTGCTCATTCAGGAAGGCCTCCTTATCTCTCCTTGCTGTTCTCTGGAAATCTGCATTCAGTTGGGTAAATCTTTCCTTTTCGCCTTTGCCTTTCGCTTTCCTTCTTTCCTTTGCTATTTGTAAAGCCTCATGAGAAAGCCACTTTGCTTTCTTGCATTTCTTGTGCGTTGGGATGGTGGTGATTGCTGCCTCCTGTACAATGTCACGAACCTCCGTCCATAGTTCTTCAGGCACTCTATCTATCAAATCCAGACCCTTGAATCTATTCTTCACCTCTACTGTATATTCATCAGGGATGCGATCTAGGTCAAACCTGAATGGCCT
>NW_015162480.1:79854-80001 GCF_001447785.1 Gekko japonicus
AGTTCTAGGAGGTGTTGTAGGTCTTCATAGAACCAGTCCACTTCAGCCTCTTCTGCATCAGTGGTTGGGGCATAGACTTGGATTACTGTGATGTTGAATGGTGTGCCTTGGAATCGGACCGAGATCATTCTGTCATTTTTGAGATTG
>NW_015162480.1:81369-81524 GCF_001447785.1 Gekko japonicus
AATATCTCCGCTGTTATACCATGTACCAACAAGACAACTGGTACTCCTTGTTACCTTTGGCCGAGTTCGCCTACAATAACGCGGTGCACTCGTCCATCCAAGCCACCCCATTCGCAGCCAATTATGGATATAACCCCCGCTTCTTCTTGCCCGTT
>NW_015162480.1:81561-81664 GCF_001447785.1 Gekko japonicus
TCACGAGCTCCTTCGGGAGCAATTACAACATGTCAAGGAAGCCTATAAATGGGCAGCGGACCGCCACCGACAGGAAGGGACACCCCTGAAAGCCGGCGACCTC
>NW_015162480.1:81812-89248 GCF_001447785.1 Gekko japonicus
CCTCCGGACCCGAACCGGGACACTCCACCAGCACCCCCACCTCCTGTCATGATTGATTTTTTTTTATTTACATGAGGCTTATATACCGCCCATAACCCCTAGTGGGTCTCAGAGTATATATATATATATTTACATGAGGCTTATATACCGCCCATAACCCCTAGTGGGTCTCAGAGCGGTTTACAGACTTACTACTATATAGTAGTGATTAGACCTACCTAGGGCCACATTTCACAAGGGGAGGGACTTCCCTATCGACACCCGGTTGGCAGAGCCTTCTCTCTTCTCCCGGCGGGGTCCACATGTTGTTGTCATTTTTCTGGCTTGTTTCTGGCTGTCCGGCGACCTTCTCCCGGAGGCTCGGTGTTTTTGCGCGCGAATGCTTCTTCGGCTGCAGCTTCCGTCTCACGTCCTTCCGGCTCCAGCCGGGCTGCGCCGTCCTGCGTCCGCTTTGCCTGCGTCTCGCATCCTGCGTTCGCTCTGCCTTCCGTCAGGTCTTGGTCATCCGGATATCAGCCGCCATTGTTGTTTTTCGCCGCTGCCGCCTTTCACCTCCGTTGCTGCTGCCAACACTCCTGGCACAGAACCAGGAGGTGGGTGCCCCCTGCCACCTAGGGCAGGTACCCATTTATCTACTCGTTGTTTTTACCTTTCGAACCGCTGGGTTGGCGGGTATATATGATTAACAAAATATGTGGCAGGGTAAGAGCTCTCGTGAGTCACTGCGCACTTCTTCAGCTCAGTGATGCACACACACAAACACACACACACCTTCTATTCTGGAAAAAGCAAGTCCACCAGTAGTTCCAAAAGAAAACAAATGGTGGAACAGAACAGAGGAACGCTATGCATGGAACTGTGTAAAACAGTGAAACAATAGAAGCAATGTGCGGAAAAGAAGGAAGGATGTAGAGATGAGTGTTGGAAATATGTGTGTTGCAAGGTCTAAATTCAGTCATTATAGGGTTAATGTGTTTACCTTGTGGGCTATTGTTTAGACTGACCTGGAAGGTAGCCTGGCACAAAGCCAATGGGGAGAAAGCCCAGGAAATGGGAGCCTATTTACTAACAATCATTGGTTAATGTATTCAGGTGATTTCCTTCTAGGGGTCAAGAAGAAAGAAGAATCTCCATTACCAACTGTGCGGTCAGTCTGTCTGTTGTTGTACTTGTAACAGCAAGGATGTAGTCTTAAGGGTTTGTTGTTTTGTAGATTTCCCATGTACCCTTCCCTTTAGAAATAAAGATTTTTACATAGAAAGAATATGCCTTCTCTCCAGTGAACAAAGATCCATTGCAAGCTCTGAATATCTAACTACTTTTACCAAATTTTCCAAAAACGAGGACAGAAGAAAGTGGTTGCAGAGGAGAAATCAAGAGACCCCCAAGGCATGGTGATGATTTAAGAGACAGACTGGAAGGAGAAGCAAAGTTAAATCCCATAGATTTAACTACAGGAGGAGGTGATCATAAAAGCAGCATATGAAGGCCTCTGGTACTGAGTCATTCCATCAGTCCATCTAACCCAGTCTTGGACAGATAAAAGCCTTTCCCAACATCTGCTACTGGAGATCCTTTAACTGGAGATGCCAGGGAGATGCTCAGGACCTTATATGTGCAATGCCGTTGTTCTGCCATTGAGCTACAGCCCCTCCGCATGCAACTATAATAGCTGCTCTTTTGTCTTTGCAGACGCAGGCTTCTCTCGGATGGCTTTGTGCAATGTTCTCCATGTTCATGGTGGTCACTCTGGCTTACACCTTAGAGGCCTCCCTCGATGCCTACTCACTTTCTGTGGCCCTTTACCAGGCCGTTCACCGGACAGTTTGGGCAGCTGCTGTGGGGTGGATCATTTTTGCTTGTGAGGAAGGCTTTGGAGGTACGGCACAGAGGGGGTATGGGGTACTTTTTTGTTTGGGGAAATCCTCTCCGAGATCCCATCTGGAGTGTAGGAATGCGAATAAGGCAGAAATGTGAAAATAGCACACCCACCCCTTGATCACTGGTTGGGAAGTCCATTTAACTGATTAGCCGCTGGGAAAGAAGTGGTACAATATGGTTGGTGAAGTGGGCCATGATTGATGGTGTGGACTGTGTGCCTGTCCACTCCTGATGCTCCACTCATGTTTCTTTGTGCATGTGTCCCCCCCCCCCAGCTTTTTAGGCGTGCCTAGGTTTTAAATTTAGCTTTTGATGGAGAAAGATCAGATTTCCACACTCTTATTTTCATCAGTTGTGCGCCTGTGTTGCTTTGGTATTTGTTTGTTTTTTCTTTACTGCATAAGTTTGGCTCCTTCTAGTGTTCTTTTTGCTATTATCTCACTGTATCTCCAGTGTATTTCCCTCCAACTTAAATGTGCAGGGAAATATTCCGGAGATACAGTGATGTAATACCAAAGCGACCACTAGAGGGAGCAATACACATGAAGAAAGGGGAGGGGAACCAAAGCAGTATGGGCACATGAGCGATGAAAAGAAGAGTGCGGAAAAGCCTAGAGAGACCGACAAGACCTTGCCTCTTAGGGTATGTGCATTTTGTTTCCCTTACAAGGTTTCATCAACTGGTTGCTGTCATGGGGCATTTGGGCTGTGGTAGCAAAAATCAGCTACGCCTGCTATTTGGCGCATCCCATGTTGATCTTGCTGTACAACGGACTTCAGGAAACTCTCATGCACTACTCTGACATCAACATGGTAAATGTTGCTTTCGGGAAATAAAAGTTTGTTTTTAGAACTGTTACGACATTGTCTAAAGAGAAGCAATTCAATTCCCCGGAAGTGACGCAGGTACGCTGGGCAAGCTGGGGGCGGGGCCAGGACCATCTGAGGGAAAACCATAGAGTTTTCCCTCGGATGACCGTGACCCCGCCCCCAGCGTGTCCGGCGTACTCGCGTCACTTCCAGGTGATGTGCACGTGGGGCTGGAGTTCCCCCCCGGGGCCCAATCCGCCGGTGGCGGGGAACGGGCCTCTGGGGCGGGGTTTTCCCCGCCCCCCGGGGGGGACTTGGCAAGCCTAGTTCTTTGTCGGGGGCGACTCCTAGTTGAAGGCCTGGTGGAAGAGCTCCATCTTGCAGGCCCGGCAGAAGTAAATGCATAAAAGTAAATGCATAAATACAGTCGAAATGATCATAAAATCATCTAAAAACAATTCAATATCGTAAAGTGCTAGCGGTATCTCTTAATTGCTTAACAATGGTGGTGCCGTATGAATGCATTCAAGATCTAGCTAGATGTTCAGCTCATTGGTCTCTCCCTAATATTATCGGCAGGCACAGGCTGCTGAAGGAAGGAGTTACGTCAGCAAATGCAACTACCTTGTTCCCTCTCTCCTGCTACAGCCCAAAACACCCCCAGTGTGGTTCCTGGGAGCCTCTTGTCCACCCAGAGCTTAAGCACTACAGCAGGAAGGAGATAAAAGCCCAGCCTGGACTACACCACTTCAGAGTGTGGGTGGGGAGGCAGATACTTGAATGCTGAAAGCTAGCATATCTCACACAGAGAGACCCTGACTGGCCCAGGCCAGTCCAATCTTGTCAGGTCTCAGAAGCTAAGCAGGGTTGGGCTTGATTCGTACTTGGATGGGAGACCCCCAGGGAAGTCCAGGGCTGCTACCCAGAGAGAGGCAAATGGCAAAACCACCTCTGAACGTCTCTTGCCTTGGAAACCCTACAGGGTTGCCATAAATCGGCTGTGACTTGACTGCACTTTCCACCACCGCCACCAGCATGTCAGCAAAGTTTGTCTATAACTCCCCCCCCCCGTGGCATACTAACTTCCCTGCTAGACAGGGGAGTTTGTCTCCCCCTCCTCTAGGCTTACCAAGTGGCGGCGGGGGATCCGCATGTCTTCACAGGATCCCTGCCGCGGGGACGGAAATACGCATTGCACCACCGTCGCCAGAATGTGACGCAATGCGTCGCTCTGGCAACGGGGCTGTTTGGAGTCCTGTTGCAAGAGCGACGCGTAGCGTCACATCCTGGCGACGGTGGGTGCAACGCGTGTCGTCATCCCCGCGGCAGGGATCCTGTGAAGTAGGGTTCCCAACCCCCCCCGGGGGACGGAATTCCCCCCGGTTTCGAGCCCCGATTCCCGCTCCCGCGGAATCGGGGCCCGGGGGAAACCCCACCCCCGCATGTGCGTCACCCGGAAGTGACGAAGAGTTTTCCCCTCAAATGGCATGGCCCCGCCCCCAGCGTGTGACGTCACTTCCGGGTGACACACACGTGGCGCGCGCAAAGAGGACGCCGTCCGGGAGCCCCCCGCTCCCGGACAATTTGGATTTGGCAACCCTACTGTGAAGACATGCGGATCCCCCGCCGCCACTTGGTAAGCCTACCCTCCTCCTCTAAAGAAGACCGTGGAAATCCACAGTCTCTCACCTGTAAACTGGTACAGTCATGAAAGGGCTGTATACTGTTTGCTGTTTCTGCAGCTCTCCAGTAGCCATCAGTGCAAGGGGAGGATAAAGCTTTCTTCTCTTTGTTCTCCACTCTTACCAACACAGTAAAACCAGGGCGATGTGAACACGGCTACCGAACGGTATGTCACCGTCGGTGGTTTTACAGCCACCTGTTGCCTCTGGAGGAACGCCTAGACTTCATATACATAACTGTGCCAGAGTGAAAACACACAAACACATGAAGCTTCTTTATACCAGGGCTTTTTTTGTAGAAAAAGCCCAGCAGGATTCCATTAGCATAATAGGCCACTCCCAACAGCAGAAACTCATTAACATATTAGGCCACACCCCTGACAGCACAGCTCATTGGCATATTAGGCCACACCCCCATGCCTTCCCTTGGCTTGCCTGGGCAAGCCGGCCCTTGGACAGGCCGGGGAAGGCACGGGGAGGCATTTAAATGTCTCCCCGATCCTTCCAGGACCCCCCCTGACCTACCCATCTTGGAATAGCCGGGGGGGGTCGCTCTCCAGGCCTTCCCTCTGTAGCCAGGCATGCAGAGGTTTGGCATGTAATGGCCGTGGCCAACTCTGAAGTCAGCTGGAAGTCTGTTCCTGTGCGTTCCTGCCCAAGAATAACCCTACTTTATACTCTGGCCCAGTCTGCGTCTAGCATTTGCTCCGCTGTTTTACCAAACCCACGCTGGAACAGAAATTCCCTTCTTCATTGCAAGCCACTTTCACTTTCTTTGATTGCTGGATTTTATGGAAGCCTCCACATTGCATGCTGATTTCACTTCTTTTGATCTCTTGGTTTTCTGGTACTGTCTGCATTGATTTAGGGCCGTTCCATGGCCGTTCAGGGGTGACTCTGCAGTCAGTATGGTGTTGGCCCAGGGCATTTTGATGTGGTTTTGGGCCACATCTTTTCCCATTCCAGTGTGGGTTTGGTAAAACAACAGAGCGAATGCTAGAGGCAGAATGGGCCTCTGTAAGGTCAGCCTTGGCTTCTCTGACGGGCAATGGCTCTCCAGGATGTTGGGTAGAAGTCCTTCACACAATCTACCACCTGTACTTTTTAACTGGAGATGCCAAGGATTGAACCTGGGACCTTCTGCATGCAAAGCAGATGCTCTGCCCCTGAAGCCATAGCCCCCTTCCTCCAGGATAACTCCTCTATCTCATTAAAGACTAACAAAATTTGTGGCAGGGTATGAGCTCTGAAGAAGTGAGCAGTGACTCACGAAAGCTCACACCCTACCGCAAATTTTCTTAGTCTTTAAGGAGCTACTGGACTCTTAACTCTTTTCTAGTGCTGTAGACAGACCCATCTTGACCTATCCTCTCTCTCCACTTGTGCTCCTCTTCCTAGTTCTACCTGTTCCTTGGACACTGCCTGATGACATTCGTTGTTGGACTGGCATTGACGGTGATGATTGAGATGCCTCTTCAGGAGTTAAAGCAGTCTTGTGGAAATCGACGGGTGGTTCCATTGTAAAGGAGGATGCAGAAGTTGGGCCTTCTCTTTCAAACCAGTGCCCTGTTTTTATTCATGGTCTGCGTTTTCAGGACACCTGCGGGTTCTTGAGAAACACCCAATAAGGAGGCTTCGGACTACATAGAACTAAACCACTTCTGTTCCTGAAGTTCTATTTCTGGATGTACGTGCCCATCCATCAGATCATCATAGATTCCTCTGTCTTTGGAGATGAGGCGAGTGATGACCAGAGGCAGGGCTTTCTGTGTAGTGGCACCTTAGGTCCGTCCTCCCCAGATATGTTCATCTGTTGTCCACGTCGTTATTGTTCAGGTGCTAGGCAAAAACGGTTTTCTTTTCTCATGCTTTTGATCTGAATCCAACCGAGAAGCTTGGTTTCATCCTCACTTGCTGTTAACTCTGCTGAATCATAGAATCACAGAGTTGGAAGGGGCCCTATGGGCCATCGAGTCCAACCCCCTGCTCGATGTAGGATCAGCCCTAGAGCATCCCTGGCAAGTGTTTGTCCAGCCGCTGCTTCAAGACTGCCAGGGAGGGGGAGCTCACCACCTCCCTAGGCAGCTGATTCCACTGTGGCACAACTCTTACTGTACAAAGGTTTTTGCTAATATCCAGCTGGTACCTTCCTGCCCTTAATTTAAACCCATTCTTGTGAGTCCTCTCCTCTGCTGCCAACAGGAACAACTCCCTGCTCTCCTCCAAGGGACAGCCCTTCAAAGACTTCTAGAGGGCAATCATGTCCCCCCCTCAACCTCCTCTTCTCCAGACTGAACATCCCCAAGTCCCTCAGCCTTTCCTCACAGGGCTTGGTCTCCAGGCCCCCGATCGTCCTCGTCTCTCCCCTCTGCACTGCTCTGTGTCCAATGTCTCTTGCTTGTCAGTGCATTGAGATTTCTGTTTGCTTGTTCTATTTTATAAGCCACTTTGAACATGAACGTGGAAAAGCGGGGTGTAGGTATTTAAGCTGTAGAAGAAAAGAAAGGGGCATGGCTGGTCTGAGGAACCCCGTCCGTCATGCCCTTCGATCTGCATTCCCTGTGAACAATCTCTCTTGTTGAAGTTCTCTCACCTACCCTAAATGACCTTCACCGCTTGATCCTCTCTGTCAACCACATTCATTGCTGTAGAATAAAGAGAATGACAACACTTTATGTGGAACTGCTATGTCTTCCCTCCCTCTCTCCCCAGCATCCCTGCTCGCCCAGATGTCCCACTTGCCCCTTTTGTCAGGGCATCAGTGGCTTGTGGAGGATTTATTTATTTAATTTATTTATACCCCCCAACTTTCTGCCCAATGGGGACCCAAGTGACTTATATCCTTCTCCTCTCCTCCGTTTGTATCCTCACAACGGCCCTGCGAGGTAGGTTAGGCTGAGGGAGTACGACTGGCCCAAGGTCACACAGCAAGCACCCACGGCACGAGAGGGAATTTGAACCTGGGTCTCCCAGATCCTATTCCGACACTCTAATAATTCACCCCAACCCCCCCCCCCCCCCCCCCCACCCCCCCCCCCCACACACAGAAAACCGCAGTGACAC
>NW_015162480.1:89279-92809 GCF_001447785.1 Gekko japonicus
TCTCTCCCTTCCCCTCCCCACAGCAGACACCCTGTGAGGTAGGTGGGGCTGAGAGAGCTCTGACAGAAACTGCTCTTTTTCAAGAACAGCTGTGCCAGAACTATGGCTTGCCCAAGGTTATCCAGCAGCTGTAAGTGGAGGAGAGGTGGAAATCAAACCTGGTTCTCCCTGATTAGAGTCCACGCACTTAACCGCTACACCAAACTGGCTCTCAGCTACAGGGATATGAATAAATTCTTCCCTCCCCTCATTTTTCCCCTTTACAGTTAAATAAATGGATGGCCCACACTTCTGTATTGGCAAAGAAGAGGACAAAGTAGTGTTTTTACCTGCTTCAGATAAAGCTTGGCTTCTTTCCTCATCATTACAATGTTGCCTCTCAAGCTGCACATCAGGGGAGGTCATACTACCCATGATCCTCCTGGTATGCGGTCACCATTTTGTGTGAATAGGGCTGACTTCAGTATATACCATCAAACACCCAGCTTTTTTGAGGATATGTATTTATGAGTGGGTTCTAGATCAAGTCCAGCCTGGCGTCTCCCTAGAAGCTGAAATGACTACACGAAGGCTATTGTACTTTGGTCATGCTATGAGAAGACAAGAGTCAGTGGAAAGGACAATAATGCTAGGGAAAGTGGCAAGCGGCAGGAAAAGAGGAAGACCCAGCACAAGACGGATTGACTCAATCAAGGATGCCGCGTGTAGTTTGGTGCAGGGGTTCACGATGCAAAGAAGACAAGACACAAACAGCTCTGCAGAAACTGACTGAAGCCTCTTGGCTTCCCAGCGTTTATTTATAAGCTCAGTTTCCCCCCCCCCCGTTTTCCCCCCCTCCCTCCTCCCCTCCCATATATCTCGAGAGTTACAGCATCTTGCCATGAGGCATGAACTAAGGAATGTGTGTGTGTGCAGGCAGCTGTCTGTTATCTACCTCGTCTCTCTGCCAAAGCCAATTGACTGCGTCATTAGGCAGTCACTAGATTCCAACTCCTGCTCTCAGTACGTACATACTTTCTAGTTCCCAACCTCCAGCCAGGAGAGTGGTGAATGACCCGGGCCTGCCATGCAGATATCTTCACTGCTCCCACAGCCGCGGCCCTCAGTTTGCAAGACCCGAGCAAGGCTGTTAACGAGAGGATGTTTTGGAGGATGTTGATTTAAAGGGTTGCCACGAGTTGGGGGCTACGTGAGGGCCCTTCACACACAGAGAGACATTAATAAGTACTGACGCTGGAAAAGATGTGTTGCCCTAGTCAACCGAAATGGTGAGCCCTATATATCGGGAGGATTGCTGATAGCGTGATCTCCCCTTCCATAGAGCTTGAGGAGCAAAATCATAATGTCCCCAAAGAGCTACAAAACACAAGAAGTGCATTTGTTTGCACTCCAGAAGGAAGCCACAACATGCAGAGGCAGTGTGTGTGCCGCATTTGTACAACCCCATGGGCTTAGAGGAGCAAGGTTCGAGTCCAGTAGCACTTTAAAGACCAGCAAACTTTCCAGGGTATCGGCTCGAGAGTCAAAGTTCTGACAGAGGAAGCTGTGACTCTTAAGAGCTTATGCCCTGGGGAAGGATGCTGTGATTGGCCAGAGGTCTGCTAGAGGTACAATTGCTGATTACAATGCATGCATCTTAATTATTCAGGATGCAGAATCCAGCTTTTTGATAGACAATTATCAGATCTTGTTAGATCGCCGCTAACAAAGGATCGGAGAGTGATTTCAGCAAAGAAGTGATTCAGCTTTATTGAAGTAACGAACAAGCACTTAAACGCATTCATAACCAGAACGACTTAACATTAGGAGCTAGGCTCCTTTTAAACCTTCCCGGGCTAATGTAGCCACGCCTATTTACAAATATCAACCAATGCGGTTGTGTGCATAAGGACCAATGAAAGTTCTTCCCGCTCAGGGAATTAGTCCTTCTCAGATTGGTCGCTTGTTGTAGAGCGACCAATAGCGTTCCAGTGTTTAGGAGCCTTCATCTGGCTCAAGCTTAACATGGGAGGTGAATGAGGTGATTCAAGTAAGTGACTTCCAATACATTACAGATCTGTGGTTGAAGGCTGTCAATATGTTGTCAAAGGCTTTCATGGCTGAATTATCAGATCACAGCGTGTTGATCTTTACCTAGGGGTGCAGTTGGTTTTTTTTCTGGATCGAACCAACTGGCTTCAGTTGTACAGATAGCCAATGTTTACCACATATGTTTATACAATTGAAAGCCCACGATTGCCAGATAGATTTATTTTTACTCTTTGAAAAAAGAGTTTGGAAGCAGCCTTTTCATGCAAGACTTTGCTTTCTGTTCCCGTCCAGCTGTGGCATATTTGTGTGTGCGTACCTTTCAGAGAGTGACTCAGTATTCAAAACCACAACTCTTTATTAAGGCTCAGGAGGTTTTTTTTTTACATGGGATTAAATCAACTCTACATTTAACAGTGAGGAGACTATAACCTCTGCTAATATTCTCCCCAGATCTAGGATGCTTCTGGGTAGACAAACAGGTCTGTTTTCAGACATTTAAGGGCAAGAGAGACAGAACTCCTCTGGAGCTCCAGTTCTCATTTGCAATGCGATTTTGGCATTCGTTAACCTTGTCTCGGTACCATTTCCATTTTTAGATGGAGACTTTCCAGCCGTCACATTATTTTTGTACAATGAAAGAAGACAAGGCAAATCTCATTTGGTAACAATAGAACAGGTTGACCTTCCGTGGATAAACCGAGATGCTAAATATGGCCCAGGAGCAAGCCACGTCAAGCATCTCTTGTGGCACCATTCGATTTGGGCAATGGCCATGACAAGGAGGTCCAAACCTGATGGTACGTCGTCAGCCATGAGTCTGTCCAGAGTTCCAGCGCTGGCCCGTTTGGACAAACAGATACAAAGCTGGGTGTTGTCGACATATTGATGGCGGCAGGGCTCTTTTTGTAGAAAAAGCCCAGCAGGAACTCATAAGCATAATAGGCCACACCCAACAGCAGGGACTCATTATCATATTGGGCCACACCCCTGACAGCACAGCTCATTAGCAAAGGGAGCGGTGGCGCAGGCAGTTAAATGCCTGCTTCAGTAACATCATACGAACAGCCCTATGGCTGTTCGAGTACCATCACGGTCGAGGTGAGCTCTCGACCCCTGTCCCAGCTCCCGCCCACCCAGCGGTTCGAAAGCAACTTAATTGCAAGTAGATAAATGGGTACCCACCCTTAGTAGGGTGGGGGGCACCCTGCCTGTGTGGTGGTTGAAGATAGACGGCGGCGGCGGCAGTGAGACATCAGCTCCGGTTTCGATGGCGTGAAGATGGCGGTGGCGGCAAGCGAGTGAGCGGCGGCGGCGAGCGGGCGCAACCAGAAGAGCGATCCCTGGTGGCTAGAAGGCAGAACATCGAGCGACCGCCGCCAAGGAGAAGGCCGTGATGATGTCAAGAGCCGGCACAGCGGAGCCGGAAAGGACGCAGCTGAAACCGGAAGGAGACGGGAGTCGCGCGCCTCGAGAGAAAGGTTGCCGCCAGACGCCAGACG